>NC_052631.1:43244401-43548777 GCF_016161935.1 Mauremys reevesii | reverse complement strand
ATACTTGTTAAACTAAATTGGATGGGAAGAAAATTATAGTTTTCTTTGGTAATAAAATAACATTTCTGCCTGGAGCACTGTTTGACAGTCCTGTTCCAAACAGCTATCAGTTCATTAGGAAATTCCCAACATCTATTAAATGTTGCCAGGCAACAGCACCTCCCTGCTAAGAAATGAAGTTACCCAATGACAACTTACTTCTTAGATTAATGTGGGACATATGCAGTGAAGCTGATTTTCAAAGGCTGGTAGAGGGACTAACTTGCTTTTTGCCCATCAGTTTAGAATTACTTTATTATTCTATCATTGATACATAATGAATTATCATGGAAAGATAACTGCATGCTTGGTCAAGTGTGAAATGTAATTCACATTTTCAAACCATTTGGCACACATCCATTATTATTGTTGTCTTTGCACTTTTTTTCCCTTGTATTTTTCAATATTCATTTTTGTTGTGGATCTGCACTGAAATACAGAGTGCACCTTCTTTCAGATCAGCATAAATCCAGAGTAATTCCACTGAAGTAAATGGAGTCAGCCTGGTGTAAATGAAAGGCCATTCAGAACCAGTAAATGTATTCTTATGAAAAGCATGTTAGCAACGAATATAGAAATTAGGTCCATAATTATTATCCTGATCCTGTGAGCTGCTGAGGAAGGTTGGTCTTCTGCTTAGTGGTCTCAGAAGGATTAAATTCCCAGCTCTGCTATAGTCTTCCTGGCATAATCCTGAGTGGGTCGCTTACGGTATGTCACAGAGCCGGGGTCTGGTGGGGCTCGGGCCGTGGGGCTAAAATTAGAAGTGTAGATGTTCAGACTTGGGCTGAAGCTGGGCTCTAAGACCCACTCCTGTGCAGGAGCTCAGAGCCTGGGTTCCAGCCCAAGCCAGAACATCTATGCTGCAGTTTTTAGCCCCACAGCCCAAGCCCCATGAACCTGAGTCAGCTGACCTGGGCCAGCCATGCCACAGGTCTTTTATACAGTGGATTGTGAGGGGCAGAGATTCTGAGGTGAAGGGCCATATAAGTACCTAAGGCTACATCTACACTGCATACTCCTTACGCGCTGTATAGCATACATATGCTGCACACACCCCTAGTCTGGGTCTAAACAGCAGCATAGACAGTGAGGCCTGGCTTAGGTGAGTACAGTAAATACACTCCTGACCCCTAAGGGTGTATGCCATACCCAGATCTCTACATGCCCAAGGAGCGCCTCCTCTGGCTACACTGCTGCTTTTAGCAGTGTAGGGTCCCACTGCCGGACCCTTTCACTGACATGTATAGCCACACACCGCAGAGTGGGCAGAGCCTGCTTTTCATTGTGGCGTGTAGCTACATATACCTAGAGCCCTGTGCGGACACAAAAATGTGGATCTGCATCCGATCCGCATCTGCCAGATCAACATGCGATCCAACCTGCTAGCCATCTTTTACCTGTATCAGGACCCGCAGCAGCAAGTTGTCTCACAAGGGCTAGCGACCCGGGGGGAGGAGGGGGAGCAAGAGAGGGAGTGGGGGGGGGCGAGGTCTTGCAGGGAAGAGGCAGCGCGAGGATGGGGGCTGGGAGTAAGGTGCAGCATAGAGGCAGGGTCTCGAGGAGAAGGGGCAGCACGGAAGGCGGGGCTTGGAGGAAGGAGCATCGCATCACGTGCTGCTCCCAGGGGTTCTCAAGCAATGGCACACAGCAGCAGCAGTGCGTGTTGCAGCACAGTGGGGTGGAGGGGTGTGGCGCACCCTAAGCTGCCGGATGCCGTGGGCCAGGCACCGCCGGTGAGTAGAGCCCTGCGCAGTTGTATGTGCATCTGATCCACTGTCCACAAAATGGTCCATCGATATGAAGCAGATACAGGTCTGTCACATCTTACGCACATTTAACATGTGTGATTTCAGCTTTACGCGATCGGCAAAAAAAAAAGAAAAAAAGAAAAGAAAAATAACAATTTTAATACTGTACCTGTAGTGCGGGCGATTCTGCCCGCCATTGAACTCAATGTAATTTTGACTATATGCGGTTTTCACTTTACGTGCTAACTGCGGAACAGAACCCCCGCGTAAGATGAGACAGACCTGTATCTGTGGATTTACAAGGCTCTACACATACCCTACACAGCGCCGAAGGTGGTGTGCAGTGTAGAGGTAGCCTAAGACGATTGAATGTCACCTTCTCCCCAGCCCCCGTAGAGACGCTTGGACTCTAGGCATGAATAGGGACTGCAAGATGTTCTGGCCTCATACAGTGTGGGGGGGAGGCACTGTGTGCCCCCACTCAAGCCTTAGACTCAGTCTAGCCATCAACTGTTAGCCTTGCTTCTTTTTGTTCCTGTTCAGATGGAGCTATTTCATCCTTCCTGTGGATGAAATCATGGAAAATTTTCCATGAGAGGTTGAAGGTAGGAATCCTCCTCCACCCTCAAATGAAAGGCAAATGGAAAGAAAATCTACTGACTTTCCAGAATATTTCTGTAGGTAGTCTGCTTTCTCTTCCCACATCTCTGTTCTCCTCCAACTCCCTACTTGCTTACTAGAATCCTGGCACTAGCTTATCCTGCTTCCTCGGAGCATTTCTGGATATACCACATCCTGAGGGGAAAAGCACCAGTTGACAAATAGGGAGGACGTGGTGCGACGCCAACCTGCTTTACATGGTGACACAATTCAAGTGATAAACTGGGATGGAATCATGATAACAAAATTCAGTGTGTGTTTGTACAGGACACAGGGACGTTAGGGCATGACACAAACCGAGCCGGCAGGTATGATTGTGAGCTGGGTCTCAATGAAATGCTTCCATTTGATACTTTTGTGGTTGTCTTGCATCCAAAACAAGAGAGAACTTGTGGGCTGATCTTGATTTATGCAGAAAAAATAAGCACCACCTGTTTTAACAGGGGAAAGGTGGTTAAGATTTAGGGAGGGAGAACCTCGCATCAATAACTACTTTGCGTAAAAGTGAAAGGAATGGGCTCCAAAATAGACAAATACTATAGGAGGGATTATCATTTCCCCTCAGTGTCACAGCCATTTTCTGGCTCTAATTGGCTAGTGGAAGTGAAGGGAATTCATTTGTACATACATCAATACAGTATTAGGAATGTGCCCAGGCATGCAGAGCAGTAATTTGAGGTTTACTTGCTTATATCCTCTTGTAACAATAATCATTGACAGTCATTATGAACCTGTTCTAATGTAAATCAAATAGGCAAAGTGCTGTATTATTGTGGTCTTTTGGTCTGGCTTCTTTGATAACTGGGTTTCTTACTATTAGCAGGTGTAAGATTATTAATATCCTGCCCCATAAATCTGTGACTGCAATATTAATGGGGAAGATTTAGGGCCCGATGGTGGCTGACCCCTGTGTGGGCTGGGAGATGAAGAGGGTGTGTGAGAGGAGCATAGCTATGCAGAGCCCAGTCTCAGTGGTGGTTTGTGTTCTGCAGAGTAAATGAGTGCTCAAGACTAACATCTCTGCCAGAGCTTGATTCCCAGGAAGATGTGGGGAGGGAAAGGCTGGAGCTCTGGCCCCACCTTCCTGAACACCCGGCTAGCTAAGCTAAGGGGCAGTGAACATGCAGCACTCAGCCCCAAGCTGCTACACTGGCTGGAGGTCCTGGAGAATGGGTGAAAATCCTGGTTCCACTGAAGTCAAGGAGAGTTGCCATTGATTTCAGTAGAGCCAGGTCTGCACCCAGTGTCTCCAAACCATTGTCTGCAGAACAGTGGGGAAGTGCCTCTATCTATTCCTCCAGGCTATGCTCCAGGGTTAGCCATGGTTAATGACCTACACTATCACAGCAACACCACCCCTGTGCTTTCACCAAGTGAGCTGTGCCGTCTCTGACTGGACGCAGGCATTGCAAGGGCTACTTGTGCTGCTACAAACAGGCCAGCATTCTTTCCCGTCCAACAGCCACAGAGAGTTCAGAAGCTGAAGTGAATTTCTCCGGCAACCTCTTCCTCATATCCTCTCAGCAGGCAGGATGGGGAAAGAACTCTTTTCCCTTTTGGGGACAAAGAGACAAACTCAAGAGAAGGGAAGAACGGAGGGTGCGGTGTTTGAACCCAGCAAAGTGCTCAGTGGGAAAGATCATTTCCCTGCCTCTGATGGAGCGCCTTACTCTCTCTGGGTATTTCTGACTTATCCTATTTAGTTACTATTAGTTGTATTATGGTCACACTGATCTACCACCTCAATGGACAAGACAGATAAATGGTCTGGAGGAAAACTGAGGCAAAGTGGTTTGCCCAAGGTGTCACAGCAGGTTAGCAGCACAGCTGGGAACAGCACCCAGGTCTCTCTGCTCTTAGTCTAGTCTTAGCCTATCCACCGGACCATGTTACTTCTCTAGTCAAGCTATTGTATTTCAATTGTAAGTTCTTTGGGGCAGGGATTGGCTTTTCATTACCCATGTACAGAGTGCCTAAACCAATGGGGCCCGGATCCCTGATTGGGGTCTCTATTCATTACTGCAATATCACTACATAAAAATAATGTTGAGGGGAATATTTTTTGCCCTTGAAATGCAATAGTTACTGTGGGGTGGAATAATCCTCCAAAACCACCTGACTAGGGCTTTCCTCCCTCTACCTCTCCTTGCAAATGACTTGAAACACCAGAGAGGAGAAACATGGGGGAGAGAACAGAGGAAAACAGCACATGAAGGGGCCACTGACTACAGGTGCTAGTGATACTCCAGCCCTGGTCCTCAGGCAAAAATGAGTGAGTTCCACTGTTCTGTAGGAATACCCAGGCTTATATTTGGCTTTGAGCTATTAAAAACACCAATTGACTGAACTACTCCCCTCCCCCAGGAAAAGCAAATATTTAGAAGTGCCATGGCTAACTTCTTATCTGCCTTGACCAGGTATGTTGATTAATTGTGATGGGCTTATTAGCTGGCCTCATTAGCTGTAACAATTTTTGTAACAGAAAATAGAATATCACCTCTTGTTTTCATCCCCACCCCAAGTAAAGAGGCTGCCATGTAGTGAAATTGCAAATATATCCTAGAGCACATTGTGCACTGTGATATTGCCTATTCTGCACCCTACGGTTACTCAAAATGAGTATGGACAGGTATTTGCTATAATAATTACCATTTGATAGCAGGGATTGTATTCTGTCCTGGATCTGCCATTTCCCTCTAGTGCACATTTGGTTGGATGTGTAGCATTCATTAGAAATGAACTCATCAGCATTTTGACCTGACACCAATTGTTCCCTCCATGGCAGTTCAAATGGACCTTTCCATTTGATATGGTGTGATTCACATTGGCATTCTACACAGTACTGTCACCGTGCCCCAGAGATTAAAGGGACATGATTTATGTTGCAGTAGCAGAACATGGGATACACATTGCTAATTGCTGCTTAGCAAAAAAGTGCATGCTTGATCCATACACAGGAAATGGTATTAACATCAATACCACATAAACATCAATAGAGAAAATGAAACAGATAACAGGGCTACAGTTGCAGCTGAGCCCCCCTGCTCCATTCATTATTTATTACTATTATTAGCGTGATTTGATTTTGTTTGAAAAGGTGCACTCTGGGTCCCTTGTCTGTGGGTGGAGAGGAGGACAGGCAAGCACTCTCAGAGAAATTTGGGTAGCAGCACCTCTCAACACCTGCTTTCACTAATATTGTCTGGGAATGGCAAAAGTGTTGACTGCTAAATATCTCTGAATTTATGGCATCCAAGATCCATGCTTGAAAAATGATGTTTCATGTAAGACATGAATAGGAATTAAAGAAGCCCTGATTTTCAATTGAACCATGGCTATATATCTTGCCCACACGTGTCTGAGGACACACACATTCAGGGGTCCCTCAGCAAGCTGCTCCTGCTGCCTAAAGAAGCCTGTCTCCCAGTGCAGTCTCCCACCCACCCCCCGTTTCTCTTTGGGATGGGGGAGAGCAGGAAGAAGCAGCAGCAATAAGCACCAAAGAGGACCACTGGAGGGAGGAAAGCTTTATACTTAACACCCTCACTTCAGGAAGCTTTACCACCTTTATGCAGTGGCCCTGGGAACAGCATGCTTGGAAAGGTAGCCACCATCTCAACCTGGTCTCCGTTCCTAGGGCAACGCAACTACACACTTCTTGTCACTGGACTCATGGCAAAGCCCTATCAGAGCAGTAAACCTATTAGCAGTGCCCTACAAAACTCAGCCTCCAAAACCAGAACGCAGCGTCCCACTAATGGAACCCCCTCCCCCCCAACAACCACACCTCCTCCCACCCCTGGATCCTGAGTTAATAGTGTAGTTTGAGCTACTTCGGACCAAAGCTGGGGAAAAGAGCTTCAGAAAGCTAAAGGCCCCTCATAGCAAATGATCCACAAGGATCCTTCCTTGAAACCAAGAGGGATGCAGCTCAAGGGTCTGTGCTGATCCTAACTGTGGCTGCCTGGCTCAGGGAGAGACACAGATCCTCTCTGGTTTACTTTACCTTAGAGAGTCTCTGTAAGATGTACATGATGAGAGCATTACAGCTAGTACTGTTTAGCTGCAGCTGAAGGAATATCACTGGAAATTCATGGCCAAATCCTGAGCCCTTCTTATATAGCTAGATTACATGGGCTGTATGTGGGGAAACCATGCAGATGACTGAGTGTTTGAAATCCTCCCCCGAACACATGGGGAAGGTACAGGGCATCTGGGCATTCCCTCTGTCGATGCTACTAGAGATTTAAGACTGCAATAGTAACCCAGGCTCACTACACACCCACTCTATGGGGAGCTAGGCCAGAAAATCCATGTAGCTGTCAATCCAGTGGTTGCGTCAATGCTCTCCGATCAGTCCCATCACCCTTCCATCAGAGGCCAACTGTGAAGGCCTCTGCAGCACACGGGGGCAGAGAGATCTCCTCTGTGATCTTTCCACACCTTACCTCTTCCCATTTAATGGAAGTGCACTGGTTTCACTGTGCTCAGGAATTTCCAGGCAGGGTAGGAAGAATGTTGTAGTGCGCAGGGGTTCAAGAGACCTGGATTCAACTCCCAGCTCAGCCATAGGCATCCTGTGTGACCTTGGACATGTTTAATCTACCCCAAGCTTCAGTTCTCCATCAATAAAATGGGGATAGTACTTCCCTCCTTCACAGGGGTTTTGCCATCATCTATTTATGACTGTGAGGACATAAAAGTACCTAAATAGTATACTAGTATACTAATACTAATAGCTAGATCCCACATCCATGGAAAAGAGAAATTACAAATGCACGTGAGAAATGTTACCTTCTCTCCTTCAAGAAAAACAGGAAAAGATAATGAGATGCTGTTTGAATACCATTGATGAGACAAGTCTCTTATTGAAACACCTGCACTGCTCACAAGTTTTTATGTTATCAGTCAATCAAAGGATTCATTATCTCAATTCCTGGGCTGGAGGAAGTGGGAGAATGACTGACTCCCTTATCTTTCTCATTCAAGGCTAATGCCATGGGTAGAGTACTTTAAGGAATGAGGAAATTTATGCTGTGGTCTTTCAGCTTTGTATCTAACTTGCGAGATAAAAAAATCAGTTTCTAGCAACTTAAGGAACTTCAAGAGAACATGGAAATTCTGTGGTACCTCGGAGCTTTTTTTGATCTACCTAACCTCACATTATGCAGGAAATTATTGCGGCAGTCTATTTAGTACAAATAAGTAGACCAGCTAGCTTAAAAGAGTCTTATCTATGGAATAATTACTTTTTACAGACCTCAAAGCAGTGATAAACATGCATAAATAAGCCAAGGCAATAGAAAACAGTTCTAAAATAAATTTGTCACACTTTCATTGCTGTAATGAAAATAAATAAATAAATAAATAAGCAAGCAGTCAAACCTACAATAAACTAAAGCAAAGTCTGACAAATATATATAAATATTGTGGGTACCATTTCTCCACTGAGGTTGTTCAGTTTTATTTGGCCTGTATCTCTGAAGAAAGAGTGATTCATTAAAAACCCAAACTGCACCAAACAACCTGGTGTCAAGCCCACACTTAAATCCTATTACAGTAGAACCTCAAAGATATGAACAACAGACTTATGGACTGACCAGTCAACCGGACACCATGTGGAACCGGAAGTAACCAATCAGGCAGCAGCAGAGACAAAACACCACCACCAGCAGCAAATACTATCCTGTGCCTGTACTGCATCTTAAAGGTAGGCACATCTGGGCTGCGTGTCCCACCCCTGCTCGCCACATAGAGGTGCAGCCACTTACAGGTAGGAGATGAAGACGCTGAGTTAATTTCACAGGCACAGCTATGAGCTCCCAAGCAGGGAGAGCAGGAACAGCACTGGGGTCTGCACTGATTTCCTGTAAGCCACAGGCACAGTCCTCACGCTCCTTCCATTGGCCGGGAGGGGGACAAACTTGCATGCACATTCCCATCCGGGAAAGAAACTTCCTGAGCTCCTGCTGGAATCTGGCCTGGAGTATTTGATGCTGGAGCTAGAGCCCAAGTGCCTGCCTGCACGCTGAGCTCTGGAGAAGCAGCTCAGTTTTAAAGGGCCACAGCTCCAGGGTGCCTCACTCATCACCCTTGCAGCTAGGGGGCTAAAACAGCTGCCTATCACCACCCTCACTAACTGGGCAGCCACTAACAGGTAGGAGGTGAAGAAGTTGACGTTCGCAGGCACAGCTGTGAGCCCTCACTCTGAGCAGCATCCCATAATGTCTTGTTTAGGGTTACGCACGTTCCCGAGGTGTCCATAACTCTGAGGTTCTACTGTAATGCCAATGGGACATGTGTAAGTGCTTTGCTAAATAGGGATGATTTGGTGACTCGGGGACATATTTGAGAGGGAACAACTGCTACCAAGCCAGCTGAAAACGCCTCATGGTTTATCCCCGTTATTTATCTGCAGGTAGCCATTGGCAACACACTTTTTGTAGGCACACGAGGTTTGATTAAATCTGAGTAAATAGTAAATTCAGAGAAAAGTTTACTTTGGTTTTGTTAATGATGAGAAAACACTGGCAGACATGAGACATCGGCTCTTGTGTCACTACTAGATTTCGAATAGGACACCCTGCAGCATAGCCAGGCCCGACCTTTAAAACAGAGGTGCTTCAATTGGAAAAATGACAGAAAAAGAAGTGGAAAGCATTTGCAATCATGTCTATAGACACACACAAAAAGTTCAGTCTCCAAGAAAGACAGGATACTGGCAGTATTAACAACCTTCAGTCAGGGGCGGCTCTAGCTTTTTTGCCGCCCCAAGCACGGCAGGCAGGCTGCCTTCAGCAGCTTGCCTGCGGGTGGTCTGCCGGTCCCGTGGCTTCAGCGTACCTGCTGCCAAATTGCTGCTGAATCTGCAGGACCGGCGGACCTCCCGCAGGCAAGCCGCCAAAGGCAGCCTGACTGCCACCCTTGCAGGGACCGGCAGGGCGCCCCCTGCGGCTTGCCGCCCCAGGCACGCGCTTGGAGTGCTGGTGCCTGGAGCCACCGCTGCCTTCAATCTCAACTGTTTGCACACATAAGATAAACTTTTTTTACTATGCAAAGTGACTCTTAGGCAAAAATAAAAGGCATTTAGATTTATTTGTTCCAAATGTTAGTCTTTTTTTTTTTTTATTTGGAGAGGAAAAGGAGCCATGGGCAGCTTTATGTTACTCAACTTTCATTCACTTTGGGCCTGATCAAAGACCACTGAAGTCAGTGGAAGGACTCCTGTTTAGAGCTGGCTGATACTTGGAATTTCTGGTTTGTGGAAAATTTCAAGATTTATGAAATTTCCAGTTGGTGGAAAATTTCAACATTTTGCCAGGGGCATCCATACCAGTGCCGTCTGCCCAGAGGTGGTACGATATATGCTCCTGTCCCTGATCTGTAGTAGCACTGATTCGGTGCCTGTGCCAATAGATTCCGTAGGCTTACCAGCAGTTTCTGCTGCAGAGGGCCCATGCAATCTGTGGGTACTGTGCTTAGACACCTTTGTACCATCGGTACTGAGGAGACCAAACGTGGCAGGTACCTCCTCTGGCTGTTTCAGGGCTCACTGTGAGGGCTCGAAGCTCTCTTTTTAGAGGTCTTACATCAGGAATCCCAAGATTTCTTCCTCACTTCACCGTCCTTGGAGGTGGAAAGCCACAGAAATTACTCACGTCGCCTTTGAGACTGTGTGTCCTAAGAGGTTTGTGCATGTTGTTTAATTAGTTGGTGGCAACAGCTGATTTCCTTTGTTTTTCTTTCTCAGGTCTTCCCTGGAGAGGGGGTGAAAGGTCTTGAGGGTACCCCACAGGAAGGAATTCCCAAGTGCGCCTTCCTGAGTTCTCAAAGGGGTTTTGCACATGGGTGGGGGCAGCATCTACCCATCCAATGGCAGAGAGAAGCTGTAACCTTGGGAGTTTAATACAAGCCTGGAGTGGCCAGTATTAATTTTTGGAATCCTTGCAGGCCCCCACCTTCTGCACTCAAAATGCCAGAGCAGGGAATCAGCCTTGACAGCTGACATGGGCAAGTCTCAGGTTATATGTTGCTGTTTAAATATACTCTTAGGTAGCTTTAAAAATCTGGCCCAAAATAATCAGCCTGATTTTTAGAGGTGCTAAGCACCCGCAGCTCCCTCCACAGGAGACCTCTGGCAGGGTGAGGGTGCAAAGACCAGCACAAGGGCTATGCGCTACTCAAGCCCTCAGAACAGGGCTTAAGTGAGACTTAAATGGTGCCTGAGGCTTTTCCTGACCCTCTGCAGTGGGCTGACTTTCATTCTCAGTGCAGATGCTCAGCATATTTGAAAATCAGACCAACGTGTTTCTGTACCAGCCCTTGGCCTATTTCTGTCTGTTCCACTGTGTTTCTCTTAGGCTAGGTCTGTGCTATGAGCTAGGGGTGTGATTCCCCTGCTTGTGTACACATACTCCTGCTAGCTCTCATCGAGTGGACCTACCAGCGACTACACTGCCATTTGTACTTGCACTAGCTCAGTGAGAGCTAGCAGGAGTATGTGTACACAACAGGGCTGGCTCTAGGCACAAGAAAACCAAGCATGTGCTTGGGGCAGCACATTTTCAAGGGCAGCATTCTGGCCATCTTTTTTTTTTTTTCTTTTTGCTTCCGGTAGCAAAACCCTAGAGCCGGCCCTGGCAGCAGCAGTGTGTCGTGTGTGTGGGGTGCCCTGGGGCCACTGCAGTTTGTGCCGTGGGGGAGCAGCGCCGCACCTTGTGGCTGGGCTGGGCAGGCTCTGAGCGGGGGACACTTGGGCTGGGGGCCGCCCCGTGGGGCACACGGAGCCGCCTGCAGGTGCCGCAGGGCGGCCACCCCCCAGGGCCACAGCCGGGGCTGGGCGAAGCAGCCCGAGCCACCCAGGGACTGTGGCAGGGCGGCCAGAAGCAGCAGCAGCAGCGGGGCCATAGAAGGTGGGATGCTGCCGTGTGGGGGCCCGCGTCCTACTCTCTGGAGCTCAGGGCTGGTGCAACCATTTAGGCGACTGCGCGCTGGGATTTGGGGCGCCATTTTCTTCGGCGGTGATCGTGGCAGCCGGATCTTCGGCTGCCCCGGTCGCCGCTGGCGTTTAGGCAGAGGGAGCTGGGGCAAGGGAGTGCAGGGAGGGCCGCCTGCAGCAAGTAAGTGGGGGGGGGCGGCACACAGGGGAACTCCCCTCCAGCTCACCCCTGCCCCGCCTCCTCCCCAAGCACACCGTGGCCGCTTCACTTCTCCTGCCTCCTAGGCTTGCGGCACCTAAGCTGATTGGCGCCGCAAGCCTGGTAGGCGGGAGAAGTGAAGCAGTCACGGCGTGCTCGGGGAGGAGGCGGGGCAGGGGTGAGCTGCTTCACTTCTCCCGCTTCCCAGGCTTGCGGCGCCAATGAGCTTAGGCACTGCAAGCCTGGGAGGCAGGAGAAATGAAGCAGCCACGGCATGCTCAGGGTGCTCGTGCTCGAAGCAGGGATGAGCTGGGGCGGGGGAGTGCCTCAGGGCGGAGGGTGGGGAGTTGCCGCAAGGGGGCGCCTCAGGGTGGAGGGGGGTAGCTGCCGCGGGGGGAGAGGGGGTGCCTCAGGGCGGGGGCGCAAGGTGGAAGTTTCGCCTAGGGCATGAAACATCCTTACACTGGCCCTGCTGGGGCTCCGTTCCCTCTGGGGCTACCCTGCCCTGGCTACTCAGCCCCCTGCCAGGGCGGTCCCCCGGCTCTGCCCTCCTGGGTCCCGGCTGGTCCTGGAGGCAGGAGCTCTGGCTGGAGGGACCCTGGGCTGAGGTGCGGCCCAGGAGCCCTGCTGCTTACCCCGACCCTGCCAGCGCTGGACTGGCTGGAGGTGAGGGGGAGCGGGTGGAGTCAGCACTGGTGGAGGGTGGGAGCCCAGGGCTGGGGCAGCAGGGGGTGCAGGTGGGGGGGTAGGGGGGAGAGCCCAGCGCTGGGGCAGCAGGGGGAGCTGGTGGGGGGGAAAGAAAGCCCAGGGCTGGGGTGGGGGGCAGCCAAAACTTTTTTTGCTTGGGGTGGCAAAAAACCTATAGCTGGCCCTGGTACACAAGCAGGGAATCACACCCCAGCTCCTAGAGTAAACCTCTCCTAATACTCCTTTGATTGCCTTGCTGCTTATTAGCTCAAAAGGCTGAAGTGTTGCTGTCACCCTTTGATAATAGCTGCCTTATCGTTAGCTGCCCCTTTCTCTGCTCACTTGGCTGATCGTCTTTTTTTGCTCCTCCTCCTTTTGTCTTCTGGGTCTCCTCCTCTCTCTCCAGTGCAGCCTCCCTGTGCTTTCCCATGGTTCTCTCTCTCTGCTCCTCTTCCTTTTCCCCAGCATCCAGCTCTCTCCCCAGGCTCATACTACTGTGTAGTAGCATGTGCACACACGTGCTCACACACACACAGCCCTGCTTTAAGACAGTCTCCCCCATTTGGTCTTTCCCCTTCCCCAAACTTTCGAGCTGGACCTTTCCCAGGCTACTCCATCTCCCCTCTCCACCTCCTGACTGCCAGTATAGACTGCATCCCCATCCCTATGCCTTCTTCTCCAGCTGACTTCACCCCACCTCGACTTCTCCCGGCCATGTAAAACAAAATTACTCACTGTCACATACTTTGATAAACAAACTAGCAGATTATGTAAACTTTGAGCTGTGGTCCTACAGTAATATGACCTCAGACTAGAAAACTCAGATATGCTGTGTCTGCTTAAAAGTTCATATATAAATGTGCAGAGGGACTTCATTAGAGCTTAGCGTAGCAAAACTTGGTCTTGTGTTTCCATATGCCAGAAGTTATTATTTTGGAACATGCCACTGGGGTTAAGAAGAGGGAATTAGAAGGTTGAGACAATGTTTATTTAAATTTCTGATGAATTATACAAAGTCTGTATGTTTATCAGAATACTGTCATTTCAGCAAGACAAAATGATGGGAAAAACACATTTGGTGAAGAATCTGCCGTCAAGAAGAATGCAATTAATCTTTAGTAAGCCATTCTGTCTAGTATTTTACCACGGTGAGACGTACACAAGATAGTCCTTTCCAAAATACCAAGACAAGGACAGTGCTATGAATCTGAGATAAGTTTTGCTTATCTGAAGGCTTCTACAGTAACTGAAAATTAGTTCACGCTGTGCATTGCAGCTGAATGCAGAAGAATACATTTAGACTGAAGATAAATGATAGAGAAATTGTGGTGGGTGTTTTCAGTAGATTCTTTTCAACTGAGGCTACATTTCTATTTTAATATAGGTTACCGGTACATAAATAAGCAACAATAGCTCTTTTGTCTTTTAGGCCAAATGGATTCTTCATCTTCACTATTATGGGCCTAAAAACTTATCTATTTCCTAAAACAGTCTGGTCAGTCAGCATCTGCTTATTCTGTCAAGTTTCTGAGTGAACTCTGAACTCCTGCTTCCTTGGTCAGTAGAGACCAACAAAAAAGAGTGACATGTTGCTGATGTTTCAGGGACATTCCACATTTCACAAAGAAGAGTCCTGATCCTGACAGATGCTAAGTTCCTGCAACTCCAACTGACTACACTGAGAATTGCAAAGGTTCATTCACTTCTCAGGTACAGGTGCAAAGTGAAAGTTACCCAAACCATTAGAAAAAAGTGCAAAATGCACCTCCAAAAACAGGGTCCCTTGCTGCTTTCATGTGTACAGCAGTAAAGGTGGAACGCAATTGTGGATTTCTTGCTTGAATTACAAAACCATATTCAAAGTAGTTATCAGTGATATGCTGCCCAACATGGAGGATGTATCTAGTGGGGTCCTGCAGAGGTCTGTCCTGGGTTCAGTACTATTCAATATTTTCATTAATGACTTGGATAATGGAATAGACAGTATGTTTATAAAATGTGCAGATGACACCAAGCTGGGAGGGGTTGCAAGCATTTTGGCAGACAGGATTAGAAACGTTGATGCATTGTAGAATTGATCAACAAGATGGAATTTAGTAAAGACAAGTGCAAAGTACTGCACTTTGTAAGGAAAAATCAAATGCATAACCACAAAATGGGGAATAACTGGTTAGGTTTGATATTAGGAAAATCTTTCTAACTATCAGGATAGGTATATGTGGTCCTTCTTCAGTGTAGAGGGCTGGGCTAGGTGACCTCTCAAGGTCCCTCCCAGCCTGGCATTTCTATGAGGCAAAGAGGAGGTGGCCTTCTGAAAAGGAAGCTTGCTCAAGTACCTGGTACCAGATGATTCCATCTTGCAACAACATAGAGGGTTGGGTCCAAAGCCACATGATGTCCACAGGAATGGCACAGTCAGGAATTTTTGTGAAAATATACCTGGTTCAACAAACTTTCCATAAATCACAGGGAGGTTTCTGTGATCTTCCAGGGTTCATGGCTTTGGGTAAGCTTCATATGTGAACTGTGTAGGAGACCCTAGGACTTCCAGGATCCATGGCTGCAGGGTAGCACCACCATGCAAACTGCCCTATGGCTGAGCACACTGAGATTCTTCTTCGAGTAGTGTCCCTATGGGTACTCCATTGTAGGAGTACATGCATCCCTGTGCTTCTGATCAGAGATCTTTGGTAGCAGTGTCCGTTGCCCCACACATGTGCTCTCCCCTCCTTATGCTCTGCTTTGAGGCTAATTAGTGCTGGGCCAATAGACCACTCTCAGTTTCTTCTTAACTGCCCCTGGCTAGAGACAGAGCGATTAGCAGTCCCTTCATGGATACTTTACTTCTACAGAAATGCGTTCTTAGCTGTTTTTACTGCTTTTGTTCTTTTCTTAGTCTCATAGAGATTCCTTTGTTTTTTTCTTGCCCTGTTTTAAAAAAAGGTCTTTAACCCTTTTTTCTCCTATTCTGGGGATTGCCCCCAGCAAGGGGCGTGCCTGGGTCTCCTGGGTTTAAGAGGTGCGTCTCCTGCAGGGAGGCCATTCCGCTAACGGACAGGCATTCCCACTGTGTCTGTTGCCTTAGCGAGGGCCACATTCCACAGAAGTGTACCTTCTGGCCCAAAGCTTCTTACAGCATCACTGCTCTGTCCCTTCTCTCCGGGAGAACAACACAGACAGACAAAAGGGGAGTCTTGTTTCAATTTTAAAAAGTTCTAGCCTTCCAACTGGTTCTTTTGGTCAGGTGCCCACTCACTTCCTTTTACCTATGGCTGCAGTGAGACTTTTTAACCCTTTACAGGCAAAGCAAGTAGAGAACAGCTACTAAGAGGGATTTTATAGCTGACTGGCTGTCTGGGTCCATAAAAGGGAGCTACCCTCCCCTTCATTTATCACACCAGCCAACTTGGGCTGTAGGGCTGTTTCATTGCTGTGTAGAATTCTAAGCTTGGGCTGGAGCCTGAGTTCTAGGACCCTGCAAGGTGGGAGGGTCCCAGGGCTCCAGCCTGAGCCCGGAAGTCTACACAGCAAGGAAACAGCCCCTCAGCCAGGGCCGGCTCTACAGTTTTCACCGCCCCAAGCAGTGTGCCAAATTGCCGCTGCAGGTGGCGGGGGCAGTCCGTGTGCCGTGAGGGCAGCAGGCGCGTTTCCGCAGGGGCGGCAATTCGGCGGCAGCTTCTATGTTTAACTGAAGCCGCCCCTGACAGCTAAACATAGAAGCTGATGCCAAATTGCCGCCACCATGGAAACGCGCCTGCCGCCCTAAGGGCACACGGATTGCCCCCGCGGTGGCAATTCAGCACGCTGCTTGGGGGCAAAACAACAGGGACTGCTGCCCCTTGCAGAATGCTGCCCCAAGCACCAGCTTGGAATGCTGGTGCCTGGAGCTGGACCTGTTCTCAGCCCAAACCCCACAAGCCTGAGTTGGCTGGCACAGGCCAGCTGCGGGGTTTTCTTTGCTGTGTAGTCATACCCTAGGTGCTTACAGATGCAGATAGGCACATAGTAGTGGGGTTGCACAAATGCTTTTGATGCCTGGGTACATTTGAAAATCCCACTAGTCACCTAAACACCTTTAAAAATCTGGCCATAAATCCCGATTTAGGTGCCCTACTTTAGGCATCCACATTTAAAAACAGCAGCCTAAAAGTCCCTGAAATATTAACTAATTTGGTTGGTTTAGATTAAAAATTTCACACACTCACTGACCCCCCCCCCATACTGTGTGAAAAAAATGTGTGTTATGCTGCAAAGAATAACCCAGGCAATAGTTGTACAATCTACACTATTATTAGTCCATGCACCAATAAAGAATATCATTCTTTGAACTTAAAACAGAAGGAAATTAGAATAAATTAGAGATAAAATGAATCTTTATGCATTTGTCCAAAGAGCCCTATATATCCAAGTCCTATAATGGGATTCTTCCTCGGTGCAATAATAGAAGCTTAATATAGATTCATTTAAGCCATTATTTAAAATAACACAGAAGACATTAAAAATAATCAAATAGCCTGAGCTTTAAAATGTTCTCTCTGTTCTATACATAGATATAAGCACTCACATCCACACACATATGTATACATATAAAGAAACATTTAATGATTTTCTTTGAAATCATATAAAATTAACTATTAAGCACATTCCTAAAAAGTGTACTAATGTACTTGAATGCTTTTAGTTCACCACCTAACTCCAGTAACTGTTGATTATATGGTCTTCTCTTTTTTTTCCCCCAAAGGTTCTCATGCAAAACTTATTTAAATCACACATTTAAAAGTGATCTACTTGAAATATGCACATTTCCATATTTATCAAATATGACTTTACAGTGAAAACAAAATGAAAATCTATTAGCGGCAATTCAGAACTGTGACTACAGAATAATGGTTCCATTATGAGTGGGTTGATGCACATTCTAACCATGTATTCTATTGCAGAAGCATCTACATAAAACATACAGTTCAGCAGCAACACAGCCTCTTTCTACTGTGTTTCTTTCACAACAGCACACACAAGATTACCTTCCATGAGGAAGGATGGTCCAAGGTGGTGGCTGTGCTAGCCTGGGATTTAGGTGTCCTGGGTTCAACTCCCTGCTCCACTGCGTAGCAAACCATGCATCCGACGAATTGGGCATTCACCCACGAAAGCTCATGCTCCAAAAAGTCTGTTAGTCTATAAGGTGCCACAGGACTCTTTGCTGCTTTTACAAACCACTTAGTCTCTTTGTGACTTGGTTCCCCATCTGTGCAATGGAGCCCTACCTCAAAGGGGTGCTGTGAGGATAAAAACACTGAAAGATTATGAGGCGAAGAGATACTACATGAATGGTTGGTGTGTACGTTGCCATTATAATTAAGGTTGCATCATGATATCTGTTTACAAGTCAGCTTTTCTAAGACCTCTAAAATCAACACGCTTAGTAGGATTTCTTTGAAATCTGCCTTAGGAGGGTGCAGCGTTGGGTTAGTGACCCAAATATGGAGTCATTTGAGCCAGGCCTTCTGGAGATATAAGCCCTGAAAAAATAGCTATTTTTAAAAAAAGTTTTGATGTGAGGGGTTTTTTGCACAGAGCTAGAGATCAAACTATTGATGTGTTGTGGGTCCAAATGCTCTCAATCTGGTGAGTTTTATCCAAGATTGTGCACGGCATCCACTAAATATTTGGGGACCCAAACTGAGAACAGTATTAAAGAAAATGTACATTTTTACATGGCATATGTGCCAATACAGAAAAATGGCTAGAGGGTTTCCCTTTCTACCATTTTACATGCTTTAAAGAATGATTGATATAAGTGCTCTGAAGTGTCCCTAGCCTGTCTGCCAGATGCTGGGAATGGGCAACATGGGATGGATCACTTGATGATTACCTGTTCTGTTCATTCCCTCTGGGGCACCTGGCATTGGCCACGGTCGGAAGACAGGATACTGGGCTAGATGGACCTATGGTCTGATCCAGTATGGCCACTCTTATGCTCTGAAATCCAAACCATTAATTGGATTGTTGTGAAATTTGGTATGGCTCATGGGGAGTGCAGGGTTGCACTAGTGATCCAATTTGAGGTCATTTGACCAAGAAGTTCCCAAGATACAGCCCCCTCAAAAACAGTTTCCTTCTGCTGCTTTGGACGGTTACACTGAGAGGTACTAATGACTGGATGAATCACAGACCTTCTTGAGACTGATGGTTGTGAACTCACCCTTCAATTATCATAACAAGGGATAAAAGCATCACAATCCTCCACCTAAAACAGAAGGATTTGGGACTGAAAAGCTGAAGGTTGCTACAATTTGTGAATCATGGGTGGCAATTTTATTCTGGGGGGAATGTAACCCAAGTATTTTTGGGGAAAATTAAACATGAATGTTTCATAGAAGAGGATGAATATTATGGGTGGAGGAAGGGGGCAAAGAGGGGAAAAGGGGTTTGGGGCTGCAGTGAGGGGAGGAGGGTTATGGGGAGGGGAATAAAAATAGAGATGGACAGTAGGGGAGGCAAGAGAGAGGTTGGGGGCTCAGGCATAGGCACCAACATCTACTGGCGCTGGTGGGTGCTTGACCTGCCTCTGCCCCAGCCCCGCCCTGGCTCCACCCCTGCCCCGCCCCCTCCTGCCTCCATTCCAAGCACCCACTAATTTTTCCCCATGAGTGCTCCAGCCCTGGAGCACCCATGGAGTTGGCGCCTATGGGCTCAGGTGAGGGAGGCATTGCACCCCCCAGCTCTGCCAATGCACCCCAAGCCCCCTGTTCCCCAGCCACCCTGAAGCCTCAACTCTGCGGTAGAATCCAAACTCCCATGCACTCCACAGCACGGCCTGTGCTCCCCAACCCCACTGCATCCCCAGCTCTGAAAGTGTACCCCAACCCTGAACCCAAGCCCCTGAACTAGAACCTTCCTCCACCCCTACAGTTCTACCAGTGCACCCCACCCCTGTAGCCAACCCTCATGCACCCCAAGCCCCCTGCTCCCCAACCACCCAGCAGCCTCAGCTCTGTCAGACCATCCCATCTCCCATGCACTCTACAGCTCTGCCAGTGCTCTCCAAGCTTCCTGCACCCAACCCTACACACTGAGCTCTGCCAGTGTACCCCAACCCCTCTGCACTCCCAGCACTGCAAATGTACCCCAACTCTCATGCACTCCACAGCCCTGCCCAGGTACTTCAACCATCCTTCACCCCAACACTATTCCACTGTAAAATAGTTGTCTTTTGCTCTAGGCACTGCATGGAAAGTCGGGTTACAGGAGAGGGGAGGTAACCACAATAGAAAGCTACTTTACCTTTAATAGTGTAAAATGGAATCCTGTGGATGAGAGTGAATGGGTTTTAAAAGCAGGTGAAAAACTTGTATATTTCAGCAACTGTGGGGTTGACAGTGTAAAGGTATGTGTGTTCAAGGTGCATTGGGGTACTGGAGAAAGAGGGCAGAGTTAAGGTTGCCTATGCAACCTTAACTCTGCATTTTGGAGTTTACAGATGTTTGAGTTTTGCTCAAATCAATGTTCTGCAAGGGGATGACTCTGTGCTAATGTAGTTTTTTGCCATTTGATAGATTATAGTGACTTCCACTGGAATGTAACAATCAACCTTTTGTTGACCTAGCTGAAGGAAATTCATGTGAAGAAGCCTTTCATGTTTACTAAATCCTTATTAAGTCTAATGTCAGATTGTGAAATGAGGGGGGGAAAAACAGCCACGTGGAAATTTAGGCCAGAATCTGAGTTGCTGTAAATTGACATAGCTCCATTGATTTCTAAAAAGTTATGCTAATTTACATCAGCTAAGAATCTGTCCCTTACTTTGGGGATTTCCTTGGAGCCAGGTGCAACATTAGGCATGGAATATAACTGCTTTGAACCTCTTTGCTCTGTATTTTAGGCTGAATCAGTTATCTGTTTGTTTTCCTGTTGGTTACTGTCTTTCATAACATCTGTGGCCAGGCTTTATACAACTCATATTGAGCATAATGTCAAGGTGACATACTGTATATCCCTGTGTGTATGGACAGTTCAGATGTGGGGGGCAAACTTGGAAAACTTGTTAGTTTATATTCCACCTGTGAATAATAAAATACCCCCAAAGCCAGTCTTCAACAATGAAGAACAGATCTTATTAACCAATCTCACTACACATAATAATAAAGAGAAACACTGACACATTTTATCTTCATAATTAATTCCATGCAATAAATAGCAATAATGCCACAGTAAGGTTGAGAAATCAAATCCTCAAAAATCAGGGAAGTCAAAGACAAGGTGAAAACCTCAACCTTAACTCTTTCCTCTTTGTGCTTTTGCTGTAAATTGTTCTCTATCTTTATATTTTATACATTCTTTGTCAATTAATTCAATATGAACTAGATTATTCATCTAATCTTATGTACAGTACAGGTGGTGTATGATATGCATTATTGAGAATTTGCTTGATTTTTAATCCTCAGTGAGGTCAATAAAACAAAGATATTGTGAAGAAAATCAGTTTATTTAGGCCATATTTTACAGCACAAACACAAGAGGCAGGATTAAGTTTGTGGTTTGAGTTTTTCTGACTTTTGAGTGCTTGATTTCTCATTGTCATGTCATGTAAACACTATGTTTTGCATGGAATTTCTGTGCTCTTTTTCAAAACAATTATTTAAAGAAAAAGAAGGAATAACACTACAAATACGTGCAAGTTTCATGAACAAGAAGTATTTAGATCAGGGGTAGGCAACCTATGGCACGCGTGCTGATTTTCAGTGGCACTCACACTGCCCTGGTCCTAGCCAGCGGTCCGGGGGGCTCTGCATTTTAATTTAATTTTAAATGAAGCTTCTTAAAACATTTTAAAAACCTTATTTACTTTACATACAACAATAGTTTACTTATATATTATAGACTTATAGAAAGAGACCTTCTAAAAATGTTAAAATGTATTACCGGCACGCGAAACCTTAAATCAGAGTGAATAAACGAAGACTTGGCACACCGCTTCTGAAAGATTGCCGACCCCTGCTATAGACTCTGTATATGATGGAAAGCACTTCAAGCCAGGAGTTTTTCCTGCATAGGGTTGCCAACTTTCTGATTGCAGAAAACTGAACACCCCTGCTCCGCCCCCTGCCCCTCCCCTTCTCTGGGGCCCGCCACTGTCTCCGCTCACTCTACCCCCCTCCCTCCATCGCTCACTCTCCCCGACCCTCGCTCACTCGCTCATTTTTCACCGGGCTGGGGCAGGGATGTGGGAGGGGGTGAGGGCTCTGGGGTGGGGCTGGGGATGAGAGGTTTGGGGTGCAGGAAGGGGTTGCGGGCTGGGGACGAGGGGTTTAGAATGCAGGAGGGGGCTCCGGGCTGGCGCAGGGAGTTGGGGTGTAGGAGGGGTGCGGGGTATGGGCTCTGGGAGGGAGTTGGGGGCAGGAGGGGGCTCAGGGCAGGGGTTTCAGGGTGTGGAGTGGGCTCTGGGCAGCACTTACCTGAGGCAGCTCCCAGAAGCAGAGACATGTCCTCTGGCTCCTAGGCAGAGGGGCTCTGCATGCTGCCCTCACCTGCTTTGGATGTGGTTCCCGGCCAATGGGAACCATTGAGCTGGTGCTTGGGGCAGGGGCAGTGCACAGAGCCTCCCTGGCCACCCCTGCACCTAGAGACTGCAGGGACACATCGCTGCTTCCGGAAGCCGTGGGGAGCCAGGGCAGGCAGGGAGCCTGCCTTAGCCCCACTGCACCACCAACCGGACTTTTAATGGCCCAGTGCTGACTGGAGCTGCCAGGGTCCCTTTTCAACTGGGCGTTCCAGTCAAAAACTGGACACCTGGCAACCCTCCCACTCCCCTGCTTCTTTTCTGAGGCCCTATTCCTGCTCACTCCATCTCCCCTTCCACTGTCGCTTGCTCTCTCCACCCTCACTCGCTCACCAGTCTGGGGCGGGGGTTGGGGTACAGGAGGGGGCTCTGAGCTGAGCAGGGGGTTGGGGTGTGGGTACAGGATCTCAGCTGGGAGTGTGGGTTCTGGGGTGGGGCCAGAAAAGAGGGATTCAGGTTGTGGGTGGTGGCTCCAGGCTGGGGCAGGGTGTTGGGGTGGGGGTGCAGGGTGCGGGCTTTGGGAGGGGGTTTGTGTGTGGGAGAGGGCTCAGAGCTGGGGCAGGGGATTGGAGCATGAGAGAGGGTGTGGGCTCTGGGTGGAACTTGCCTCAGAGGGCTCCCTGGAAGCGGCGACATGTCCCTCAGCTCCTAGGCGTAGGGGCGGCCAGACAGCTCTGCGCAGTGCATACTCACCGCCTCTGCTCCCATTGGCCACAGTTCACGGCCAATGGTACTGCGGAGCTTCGAGCGGGGCCAGCACCTGGAGCCCCCTGGCCATCCCTCTGCCTAGAAGCCAAGGGACATGTTGCCACTTCTGGGGAGCTGTATGGAGCAAGTAGGAAGCCTGCCAGCCCCGCACCAACTGGACTTTTAACAGCCTGGTCAGCAGTGCTGACCGGAGCCACCAGGATCACTTTTCGACCTTATGTTCCAGTCAAAAACCAGACACCTGGAAACCCTACCCAGTGCTGCACCCCAGAACCCATATTTCTAGCACCTATGCATGGGAGAAAGCATGAAGGTGCTTACTTGAAAATTTAACAAGTGGGCAATGGAGGCTGGCACCATGGGTCAACTGGAGGTGGGAGTTGGCACTTCAGTAGTGAATGGGAGATGAGAGGCGGGGGGATAGACTGTGAAAGTGAAGATAACTAAGTTATGTTTGATAAGAGAAGGGGCAACCAGTGGAGGGATGGAAAGAGATAGGTGATGATCAAAGTGACGGGCTAGGAGAAAGATCTTTGCAGCAGTATTCTGAGTAGTCATGCGCAGGGCAAGTTTGTGTTTGTCAAGGCCAGAGAGAAGGATATTATAATAATCAAGAGGTGAGATGAGGACAGCCTGAATGAGAGTTTTAGCTATACGGATGGATAGGAAAGGCCATATCTTAGGGTGAATATGCAGAAAGAATCTGCAAGATTTAGACATAGCCTGGACGTGAGGACCTTGAGAGAAGTCCGAGTTGAAGGTGATACCCAGGTTACAGGCCTGAGTGACTGGCAGGATGGTGGTGTTGTCCACAGTGATTGGGAAGGGTGGCGTAGGGGAGGCTTTGCGGGGGAAGATTAAGAGCTCTGTTTTACCTATATTGAGCTTGAGCTGGTTAGCTGACATCCATGAGGAGATGTCAGAAAGACAGGCCAGAATTTTCATTTGGACAGAGGGAGACAGATCTGGAGTACAGAGTTAGATCTGTGAGTCAGTACAGGGATGGTAGCTGAATTTGTGCTAGTGGATGAGATGATGCAGAGAGTAAAACTCCCATTGACTTCAGTGGGGGCAGAATTACATCAATGCTGAGTACTTCTGAAAATCCCACCCGTACCGTTTTGACCACGAGTGCAGAATACTGTAGGTATTTATTTTTCTTTTCAAACAAGGAGTGTCATCTGAAGAAGTCTGGGATGCCTGCAACACAATTAGTGAAACTTTATCTCCCACAGGTAACTTCAGAGTATCATGTTCGAGAGCTCCTACTTTTTCCCCAAATCATTCTACATGTCTAATAATTGACATATATTATTTTAAAAACACACAGCTCATAAGAACTAAGTTGTTCTGAACCTTCCTTTCCCCTGTAAGCTTATCATAATTTCAAAGATCCAGAGAGTGCAGGAATACAGTATTTCAAGTCATTGTTAGTCAATAAAATAAAAAATGCCATTCCTGTTTTAGCAGATGGCAGCAGAAATACAATACAAGGAGCAAGAACACTAATATAGAAATCAATATCTATTACAGTTTAAATCACATTTTGGTCCTAAAATGATAATAGCAATCCTTTAAATCCTTTAATGTTGATCCTGTTTGTATTAGAAATCAGTTCAATGTGTTTCAGGATTTTAATTCTGTTACTGACTTAATTACCTCTTAACCTAAATGTTCAAACACCAAACTCCCTCTCCTCCCCACCCCCAGCACCTCCTAACTGAAGAAAACCCTAAACAAACCTAAACCCCCTTCTTTTTTTCCAACACAGTAAAGAACCTGGGGAATGGATTTTTAAGCAAACCAGTAGGAACTCCTGTGACATCTGTGGCAATGTAATTTAGAATTATTATTAATGTGGGCATATTTTACACTTGCCTGGTCTATTTGGACATCTTGAGACTAATATAAAGAGAAAATAAAATGAGTCTTTAGAAACTGGAAGTAGAGAGAAGCCTTCATTATTTCAGAAAAAAACTGCATTATTTTTACAATGTCTTTTTGACATACTCAGAAATGGGAAAACAATTCACAACAACTACTGTGTTTGGTAAATTTTGTCCTTTTTTTCTGTTTGCATATTATCTGTGCTCAGATCTGTCCAAAGCTGAAGTTGATTGGTGAATCATTTCTATGAACAAATGTAACCTACGTTATGTTTGTGAATATGCACAGTAATGTATCATTATTTGCTTTTCAAGATATGGGACCGGTCACATAAGTAACTTGGTATTGTTTCTCATTCCAGGCTGGAAGAACAAAAGTCTCAAACAGGAAATGAGCCTGAACAAATAATTGGGACTTTGATTCTCTCAGACAGAGCAGGGATGGGGAAAAGGAGAAATTTGGTGAGAGAGAGATAGGAGATGATAAGGAAATATTTAGCATCTTTTCTATTCTCATTTGGACAAAGAGGAATATTAGGTCGGCCACATAAGTGAATCCCAGATTTGAAAATAGCCGGATTCTTTGAGAAAGAGAGAAATGTCATACTTATTGTCTGTCTAGGAAAATTTACATTCAATGTTCTTTGGTCACATTCACACCAAGTGCTTGTGTGCATGTACATGCACGTCTGGATGTCCATTACTAGATGGAAATGGTAGAATTGTCAAGAGTAATACAGAAAAGGCAGATATGTTACATAAATATTTCTGCTCTGTATTTGGGAAAAAGCCAGATGATGTACTCATAACATATGATGATGTTCCAAAAGTAACTTTCAGATGTTAAATGCAAGCTACTAAAGGTAGACACTGCTAAATCAGTGGGTCCAGAAAACTTGCATCCCAGAGTTTTAAAAGAGCTGGCCAAGAAGCCCTCTGGATCATTAATGCTGATTTTTAAAAAGTTATGAAAAACTGGAAATGTTACTGGGATTGGAAAACAGCTAATGTTGTGCTAATATTTTAAAAGGATAAATGAGATGACCAGAGTAATTATAGGTCTGGTAGCCTAATGGATAACTTGGGCACAATAAAGGAATGGCTGATACAGGGCTTCATTAATAAAGAATTATGAGATGGTAATATAATTAATGCCAGATAACATGGGTTTATGGAAAGTAGATCTCATCAAACTAACTTGATATTTTTACAAGACTACAAGTTTGGTTCATAAAGGTAATAGCATTGATGTAATAGACTTCTGTATGGCATTAACTTGGTACTGCATGACATTTTGATAAAGAAACTGGAACAAAATAAAACCAGTATGGCACAAATTAAATGGATCACAAATTAGCTAACTGATAGATCACAAACTGGGGAATCATTACTGTAGGGTCCCCCATGGGGAGTGGTCCTTGCTCCTACACTGATAGAGTTGTACATGAATTGGAATGTCCATTCTGTGGAAAATTTCACAATTCAGAAGGTTGGTATTTTCTGAGTTGGAACAAAGGGTCAGAAATGTGAATTTTTATATGGAACAGATTTTAAGAAAAAAAATCGGGGCAGGAAGCCAGCCAGGCAGCAATCTATCTGGGCAGCAATAGAACCCAATCACCTGCCTGCCAGGTGGGCAACCTGGGAAGCCTGGCAGCTGGGGAGCTGGCTAGCCAGGGAAAGCAGGAGTCCACCAGATGGAGAATTGGGAAGCCAGGGAGCTTGGGGAGCCTGAGGAACCAGGCAGCCCAGTCACTGACTGGCAGGAAACCAGGCAGCCTAGTTAGCCAACCTCCCTGCCTAGTTTCCATCAAAACTTTTGATGGAATCAACACAATCCTGCAGAATGTTTCAATTCTGTGGAATCAGCATTTTCCAAAGGAAAAGTGGTGTGTTGGAAAATTTTCAGTTAGTTCTATATGCTTTCTGCCTCCCTGCCTCTACCTGCCTGGTCTGCCCTGCTTCCTGGACTTCCCAGCTCTCCACCTGCCTGGGGAGCAGCAGGCAGCCCTAGGAGCCTGGCAGCAAGTTAGCCCACCAGGTAAGCCATTGGGATGCCAGAAATTCTGGGGACCATATTTTGTTTCAGTATTTCTAATATGAAATATTTTGGAATTTCAGTCCCCTGATAATTTTCATGAATTGACTTTTTAATCCGGATTATAAGAACATAAGAACGGCCGTACTGGGTCAGACCAAAGGTCCATTTAGCCCAGTATCTGTCTACCGACAGTGGCCAATGCCAGGTGCCCCAGAGGGAGTGAACCTAACAGGCAATGATCAAGTGATCTCTCTCCTGCCACCCATCTCCATCCTCTGCCAAACAGAGGCTAGGGACACCATTCTTATCCATCCTAGCTAATAGCCATTTATGGACTTAGCCACCATGAATTTATCCAGTTCCCTTTTAAACATTGTTATAGTCCTAGCCTTCACAACCTCCTCAGGTAAGGAGTTCCACAAGTTGACTGTGCGCTGCGTGAAGAAGAACTTCCTTTTATTTGTTTTAAACCTGCTGCCTATTAATTTCATTTGGTGACCCCTAGTTCTTGTATTATGGGAATAAGTAAATAACTTTTCCTTATCCACTTTCTCAACATCACTCATGATTTTATATACCTCTATCATATCCCCCCTTAGTCTTCTCTTTTCCAAGCTGAAGAGTCCTAGCCTCTTTAATCTTTCCTCGTATGGGACCCTCTCCAAACCCCTAATCATTTTAGTTGCCCTTTTCTGAACCTTTTCTAGTGCTAGAATATCTTTTTTGAGGTGAGGAGACCACATCTGTACACAGTATTCGAGATGTGGGCGTACCATGGATTTATATAAGGGCAATAATATATTCTCAGTCTTATTCTCTATCCCCTTTTTAATGATTCCTAACATCCTGTTTGCTTTTTTGACCGCCTCTGCACACTGTGTGGACATCTTCAGAGAACTATCCACGATGACTCCAAGATCTTTTTCCTGACTCGTTGTAGCTAGATTAGCCCCCATCATATTGTATGTATAGTTGGGGTTATTTTTTCCAATGTGCATTACTTTACATTTATCCACATTAAATTTTATTTGCCATTTTGTTGCCCAATCACTTAGTTTTGTGAGATCTTTTTGAAGTTCTTCACAATCTGCTTTGGTCTTAACTATCTTGAGTAGTTTAGTATCATCTGCAAACTTTGCCACCTCACTGTTTACCCCTTTCTCCAGATCATTTATGAATAAATTGAATAGGATTGGTCCAAGGACTGACCCTTGGGGAACACCACTAGTTACCCCTCTCCATTCTGAGAATTTACCATTAATTCCTACCCTTTGTTCCCTGTCTTTTAACCAGTTCTCAATCCATGAAAGGACCTTCCCTTTTATCCCATGACAGCTTTAATTTACGTAAGAGCCTTTGGTGAGGGACCTTGTCAAAGGCTTTCTGGAAATCTAAGTACACTATGTCCACCGGATCCCCCTTGTCCACATGTTTGTTGACCCCTTCAAAGAACTCTAATAGATTAGTAAGACACGATTTCCCTTTACAGAAACCATGTTGACTATTGCTCAACAGTTTATGTTTTTCTATGTGTCTGGCAATTTTATTCTTAACTATTGTTTCGACTAATTTGCCTGGTACCGATGTTAGACTTACCGGTCTGTAACTGCCAGGCTCACCCCTAGAGCCCTTTTTAAATATTGGCGTTACATTAGCTAACTTCCAGTCATTTGGTACCGAAGCCGATTTAAAGGACAGGTTACAAACCTTAGTTAATAGTTCCGCAACTTCACATTTGAGTTCTTTCAGAACTCTTGGGTGAATGCCATCTGGTCCCAGTGACTTGTTAATATTGAATTTATCAATTAATTCCCAAACCTCCTCTAGTGACACTTTAATCTGTGACAGTTCCTCAGATTTGTCACCTACAAAAGCCGGCTCAGGTTTGGGAATATCCCTAACATCCTCAGCCGTGAAGACTGAAGCAAAGAATCCATTTAGTTTCTCCGCAATGACTTTATCATCTTTAAGCGCTCCTTTTGTATTTCGATTGTCAAGGGGCCCCACTGGTTGTTTAGCAAGCTTCCTGCTTCTGATGTACTTAAACATTTTGTTATTACCTTTGGAGTTTTTGGCTAGCCGTTCTTCAAACTCCTGTTTGGCTTTTCTTATTACACTCTTGCACTTAAGTTGGCAGTGTTTGTGCTCCTTTCTATTTGCCTCACTAGGATTTGACTTCCACTTTTTAAAGGAAGTCTTTTTATCTCTCACTGCTTCTTTTACATGGTTGTTTAAGCCACGGTGGCTCTTTTTTAGTTCTTTTACTGTTTTTCTTAATTTGGGGTATACATTGAAGTTGTGCCTTTATTATGGTGTCTTTAAAAAGGGCCCATGCAACTTGCAGGGATTTCACTTTAGTCCCTGTACCTTTTAATTTTTGTTTAACTAACCCCCTCATTTTTGTATAGTTCCCCCTTTTGAAATTAAGTGCCACAGTGTTGGGCTGTTGCAGTGTTCTTCCCACCACAGGGATGTTGAATGCTATTGTATTATGGTCACTATTTCCAAGTGGTCCTGCTATAGTTACCTCTTGGACCAGCTCCTGCGCTCTACTCAGGATTAAATCTAGAGTTGCCTCTCCTCTTGTGGGTTCCCGTACCAGCTGCTCCATAAAGCAGTCATTTAAAGTATCGAGAAATTTTATCTCTGCATTTCGTCCTGAAGTGAAATGTTCCCAGTCAATATGGGGATAATTGAAATCCCCCACTATTATTGGGTTCTTAATTTTGATAGCCTCTCTAATTTCCCTTAGCATTTCATCATCACTATTACTGTCCTTGTCAGATGGTCGATAATAGATCCCTAATGTTATATTTTTACTAGAGCATGAAATTTCTATCCATAGAGATTCTATGGAACATGTGGATTCGCTTAAGATTTTTACTTCATTTGAATCTACACTTTCTTTCACATACAGTGCCACTCCCCTCCGCATGACCTGTTCTGTCCTTCCGATATATTTTGTACCCCGGAATAATTGTGTCTCATTGATTGCTCTCAGTCCACCAGGTTTCTGTGATGCCTATTATATCAATATCCTCCTTTATCACAAGGCACTCTAGTTCACCCATCTAGACTCATCTAGTTCACCCATTTAGACTTCTAGCATTTGTGCACAAGCACTTTAAAAACTTGTCCCTGTTTATTAGTCTGCCTTTTTCTGATGTGCCAGATTCTTTTTTATGTGACTGTTTATCATCTGATCCGGCCCTTACATTATCCTCTTCCGTCCTCTGCTCCTGACTATAACCTGGAGATTCTCTATCATCAGACTCTCCCCTAAGAGAAGTCTGTGTCCAATCCACATGCTCCTCTGCAGCAGTCGGCTTTCCCCCATCTCCTAGTTTAAAAACTGCTCTACAACTTCTTCCAATTCAGGATTGGAATTTTTGTTTTGAAAACTCAACATTTTTCGCAGGCTGGAAATTCCATTTTCCCCACCTGCTCTACTATAAAACATCTACTGAGAGTTGGGACCAGATCCTCATCTGGCTCAGTTTCCAAGCCAAAGGTGCACTCAGGGACCTGCTGTGTATTTTCCCATCTCACATACAACACATGCTATTATATGCATCTGCTAAGTTTATTAACTGGGGCCACTGGTCTTCGTTTTACATCACACTACCATCAACCATTCACCAAAATGACCAGTCACGTGTATGTGCACAACAATATTTGCAAAGACTATGCTCACATACTCTTATCAGTTTCATTGTATTGGCTGTGTTTGTGCAAGGTCCCATATGTTCAGGTTCAAATTCACGCACAATGTCTTACTGCTATTTAAGTGTCCCTTATACTGCTATTTTTCATATATCTACCAAGTGTTTTACTGGATTTTCCAATCTCACATTTTCTGTCACTATTTTCTATAATCACTGACAGTCACCAACAATTCAGTAGTCCCAGTTATGAGGGTTGCAGTCACCTATTTGTGTGTGTCCCATATGACTAACTACTTCAGAGCAAGACCTTTGGCTCCGGAGGCTTGTCTCACTCCCAGCTTATAACTGTGCCCCACCCCTGCTCATAAATAAGAACTCTAGTCCATATATTTGCCAAGTGCATTGTTTCTAGGTACTGGTCTCCATTTTTTTAGCACTGCTAACACTATTCCCCAATGCCACAGTTTCAACAGTTTAGTAGTTCCATGTTGGCTTGTCCAAATAGTGAGTGGCAAGCTGGGGTGTAAACTACACCGTGCTAGCCTGTCACACACAATCCATGTGGACCCTGCTATTGTGCACTAAAAGCTTCCTAGTGCACTCTGATCTAACTCTGTTTTGAAATGGGAGTATGTCAGTACACACTAGGGAACTACCTTAAATGTGCTGGGTATATAAGAAAAAAAGTTTATCAAAAAGCTTTATTTTAAAACAAACTGATTTATTAAACAAAGGAAGTATTATCTGTACTTAGTAAATTGAACTGATTGTTTTTGCTCACCATATCCTCCATGATTTTAGAATTAATAGATCTCATCCTCTCACATCTAGTCTTTATTCACAGATTAGAAGAAGAAAACAAGGTTTCCTGCTTTTCAACTCCCAGTCAGTTTCTCAACTTTGAATGAACTGGTCACTGAAAAAACTGAAGTGAAGAAAAAATTCTCTCTGTAACTGTAGAAGAGGCTACTGCAGTCAGAAGCTGGTTTAGCACTTCATCAAGCCCTGGTTCCAGGTACTTAGCCAGTTACTTCCATCAGTTCAGTGGTTTGACTTTCTTTAAAACTTGGCAGCAAATATATACTGCTTAATAATATTTTTTGTATTTAAATAATTGTAATAGATCATAATAATTTTAGGGCTTATCATAGATCATCAATTTCAAATTTAATTTTAAATAATTATAATAATAAGGATTACATAATAATTATTTGATTTAAATAAAATTCCATTAAAACACTCATTTTTATCCACTCTGGTCTGTTATGCAACTCATGGGGACTGATCCATTGATTTAGGATCAAACCCATAAATAATGACTTTAAGAAATTGTGGCTAATACTGTACAAATAAAACAAGCTGAAGCAGCTAATGGTTACATACATCAGTCAGTATAATAAACCTCTGCTGATTTATTATAGGTTTTTAATTCTTGCAATCTATAAAAAGGTTAAATTAATCATTGCTATAGAAGCATATTAATATTTGGCTCAAATGACATATCTCTGCAGTGCAGTTTGCCTGGAGGAATAATAAAAAACTGATTATTAAAACAACTGGATTTGCCTCTGATTATAACACCACATGACAAAGGGAAGCAGCTGAACTACAAGGAGAAAAACTGGGCAAGTAAATGAAAAAGGATAGATAATGCTGAATACTATACATTAATATTCACTAAGGAATTAAAGAGTATTAAAAACATCTTAATATGGTCAGCAATGAAGTGTGAAATATCCCACTGTAACATGTTACCCACTTCTAGGTCAGAATACAAAACAGCAGGAATAAGAAATAATGAAAGGTCTAGTCCCATACTTTGACACTTAACTGCACTATACTACCTTTGGAAACACAGAGAAGTTTTGAAACTGAACTGTGCAAACCAACTATCTTTTGTTTTGCCTGTATGCATGTGTGAAAAAATAAATACTTTGCAAATGATCTGTGCCAGTGGTTTTCAACCTTTTTTCTTGTGTGGACCCCTAAAAAATTTGAATGGACATGCAGACCTCTTTGGGAATCTTAGACATAGTCTGCAAACCCCCAGGGAGCCACGAACCACAGGTTGAAAACTACTCATCTATGGTAACAACCACCTTCTGCAGACCTCCAGGGGTCCATGGACCACAGGTTGAAAACCACTGATATAAGATCACATTTCATCACCAGACACAGCTATGGCTGTGAGTATAGTACGTTCTGGAAGTTGCTAATCCCAAATTTGCCTCAGCGATTAAAGGAAGCATTTCACAGTGAAAAAAACTTCTTTTATTTTTTAAACATAGGATTTGTTTGTGATTTACAAACCTACCTTAGACTAATATTAGAAATGTGTAGGCAGTGAACCATCTGCTTTTCTCAGGTAGCCCAACCTACTAATAACTTGCAAAGTTTTGATGCAGGTGTTTCATAATCATATAAAGGGCCTGATCTTGACAATCCTCATCTCAGAGGAGTATGCCTTATTGAGGTGAATAATAGTGACTTCAGTGGAACTCAATTTGTGAGTAGGGATTATTTGTGTAAGAGTATGAGTTTATATGTCTGGATGTGGGATTCCCTTATTCTCAGAAGGCCTCCCAAATTCTTTTTTATATCTTGTGGCAATCCGCGGATGGCTCTCTTGATAGCACTTAATTAGGGGACATTCCACATGAGAATCCCATTGATTTTGAAGAGAGTTCTGCTCATGGAAAGACAATGGAATCAGACTCCATATGTGGAGGTTCACTTGCTTAAACATCGTGGGCCTTGATTCTCCAGTGCCTTGCTCCTTCTATAGTGGCTCACACCAGAGTGCCAAGAGGGAGTTCAGAGTCTCCAGATCAAAATGTTCATGTTTGTTTCCCCTCACTCCTGGAGGAGGGCGAAGTAATCTACAACAGCCCTCTACCTGGGGTAGAGTGCATCCTCTGGGGCACCGGACAAAACAGCGGGGCCAACACTATGGCGGGGATGGGAGGGAATGAACCAAGGTGCAAGAAGGAGACTTGAAGCTTTGATAAGGCTGTTCTCCCACCCCTGCAACCCTGCTACCTGTGATGCAGCCTGGACAAGAGAGAAAAGGGGTGGTTTTACGCCCCCTTACTCTCTTGTGCAGATATATAAGGCAGTCGCAGCTCATATCTGAACCCTGAATATTAAAGGAGTTCAAAAATGAAGAAGAAAAAAGTACCGTACTAGTTTGAATTCAGGTCTAAAAATGAGTTGAAGCTTGGGGACCTGGAAGAAGATGTGTCAGAGTCTAAAATGATGTCCTCAATCCCTGTGACAATATTACATATGCTTACAACCCAGGTGAGCCCCATTGTGGAAATAATCAGCTCAAGTTTTCCATCTAAAGTCTCATATTTGCATCTACAAATTATATTTGGCCCTATATACATCTTTGTTTTTGTTCCTTTAAATTTAACACAATAAATCAGCACCTTCTGCTACACTTGAAGCCCTAGATATTTAAAAGAACAATACAACAAAACAAAATTGCCAGCAGCCCCAATCTTTGGAAACACTCCAGCAAAACTCCACCCCGACACAAACCAGTGGGTGATACATCCCTTACCAAACTCCACCTTTCATAAACAATCATCCCTGTAAGGCCTCGGCCTTTACAGCCACTCAGACAAAAATATGGGCTTTGCAGCATACCTTGAAGATCAACAATCCCTGACTATTTTGGACCAAGGTTGGAAGTAACATAAGTTGGAAACCCAAATAAATATATATTGATTTATAAATAAATGCAAGTGTACTTTGCAGGCTGTGTTAAAAAATGTCTGTGGCTCTAGGTGTGGTAGCTCAATATACAGCCACTAAACCCACACCCAAATCAAATGCAATATAGGAAATTGTTCAAGATATTGAACGTGCATTGAGTTGTTACAGTGCATCAGTACAAAGGGCCAGATCAATGCAAATCCTACCCATCTTCTGGGTAGTGGAAGCTCAGAGAAAGCCATGAACACCAGTGTAGTGTTAGGGTCTGGAGATATTACTCTCATTGAGGATACTATAAAACATGTACTGCTAAAAATACTTAATGGCTCAAAATGTGCTCATGGCTTCTTTTTATTACACTCTATTTGGTTCTGACTTTATACTTGACATGTACAAAAAGCACAATACAGGCTAAAAGATGTTATCAATATAATTGTATAAGCACTAAGGAAGAAATAAAAAGTTAGGAAGAACAACAGAAAAAGTTCACATTAAGTTTTGATATGGGATATCTCACATTCCATGACAAAGGCAGAATAAGAAGACACATTCATGTTGTCAAATGAGAATATCTTTTTTCAATAGAAAATGTGAATGGAATTTCCTTTTTACCAGTTCATCATGGCTTAAGGTCAATTTACTGAATTAGATCGTTGTCAGGAGGCAAAGGAACAATGTTACTACACAAGCGTCCTACAGTATCTTAAGTATATTTTGGACTATATATATATCCTACAGGAAGTGGGTTCACAGTAAGGTGACCAGATGAGATGAAGAAAATATTGGGACACATGGAGGGGGTGGAGGACACATACAGCTGATCGGAAGTGCCACACAGTGGTAGGTTTTGGGTAGCAAGCATTCTCACAATGGCAATGAGCCTTTTCAGAATATTTTGCCAGTAAAGAGATTCTGATGCAATCTTCTCTTAATGCTGATCATCTATGGTGGCCTTTAACCTTAGCCTCATCTCAAGCTCTTTCCACCTATGGAATGCTCTCTGGTGATTTGCTGTCTTCTCATGGCATGCCAGATTTCTAGCCAGATTTTTCCAGTCCTTTGTTCCTGTAGAACCCAATGTGGCTGGAACATTAGACTGGAAGAGTTTGCAACAAAAACAGTATGCAGCATTCTGGGTTTTTGAGTACATAAACCATGGCCTCTCCACTTTGCCACCATTGGGGATTTCATGCCAGTAATATGTTGGATGGAAACTTCTATTTTCATTGTCTTTGGGGAACATGAAGTTTTTCACTTGCTGTGCCCCATGCAGTACAAGGAAGTCCCTCAGGCTACTGCTCAAGTGGGTCCACAGTCCTGGATCATCTAGACTTAAGGAACAAAACTCAGCAGCAGCTGTTTCTTGCGCCTCCACCACACTCTTCTCTGATCTACGCTTTTCTTCAGGAATATGCATGGTTACATCCATTTGAGATGGAGATACGGATGCTGCAGTAGCTGCCAGGTCACCTGCACGCTGACTAACTGGAAGATTAGGCATCTCCTCACCACTCACATCCTCACTGGGGCTGGAAGGCTCACCGTGAACATTTGTATCTCTGTATCTCAGGAGAGCTCCTTCCTGCTTAGATAGAAAAGCTTCCTTTGCTTGCTTTCTTTTTCTGAATGCTGAACCAGAGGGGCGTTTTCTTCTTTCACTCATGAGTGCTGTTCTGTGCCACCTATAGTGACTCTCAAGACTCAGTTGAAGGGGACAAATAAGCAGGCTGGTAGCAGGAAAATATCAGCATCTTAAGCAGGGCTGCCCAAAGGTGGGGGCAAGTGGGGCGGTGGTCCGGGTCTTCGGCGGCATTTTGGTGGTGGTGGGCCCTTCAGTGCTGCTGAAGATGCGGAGCAACTGAAGGGCCCCCTGCCGCCGAAATGCCCAGACTGCCACTGGGTGAGTACAAGCGCCACAGCTCCCCCGCTTTGCCCCAAGCCCCCTGAATCCTCTGGGCAGCCCTGGTCTTAAAGGCCTAACTGGCTCCTACTGTTGTGTATTTGGTTGTCATATTATGGTCTGTAAATAAAATGGTGGTTTTGTTAGCTGTCTGCTCTCTGGCCTCAAGTGATTTCTTCCTAAAAGTAAGAGAAGGAAGGAAGAAGTAAAAAAACAAACAAACAAAAAAGCTGCTTCTTTGCACTGAACTGTGAAAGTGAAACTAAAAATCATGGCTACTTGACCCAGGCTCTGGAGCCTTTTTGATGAGAATACAGAGCAGTGGCATGTGTATCCACTGGTAATTGCTGAATATAGGTTCCAAAAAAGAGACCAAAAGGAAGATGAAACAGTTGTACAATTTGTAGCCATTCTAAAAAAGCTAGCAGAACACTGTGAATTTAAAGAAATGTTACATGATGCCCATGACTAAAGAAGAAACCAGTCTAACCCTATATGCCCTCCTATAATGCAGTCCACTCAGTGCACTCCACTTGCAGAGACTATACAAAACTACGAGGACTCTTTAGGTTTTTTGTTTCAACTTGGAACAACTTGTGACGACAACGGACCGCAGTTCGTTCTCCAGGAGTTTCAAAATTTTTTTATGAAGGCAAATGGGATACACCATACATCATCGCATCATCCATCGGATCCCGGATGGATTAGCTGAAAAGATTTGTGCATGAAAAAAAAAAACTTTGAAAAATCAGGACAAACACAAGCTCAATCAAAGTTTCTATCTTTATTCTTACTTACTCCTACAAACACACACAGGCATCCCCCCAGGCCCCCCCAGCCTTTCTAATGTTGGGACGACAGCTGCATCTGCTTTTGCTTCTGCTGAAACCTTCTGAACAGACACAACAAGTGCAACATCAGCAATATATCAGTCATCAGGCAGGGCACAAGAGCAAAAGAATTAAACCTTTTAGCCCGGGAGTTTTTTTTGGGAATTATACTTCCAGGCTAAATGGGTCCCAGCCACAGTCATCACAACAAAGGACCTGTTTTACACACAGGACTGCAGAGAGAGAATGTTACCTGGAGGCGACATGTAGATCAGCTGTTGCCAGGTCATGCCAGTCCTCAGGACCCATCTGCAGTTGAGGGTCCCTACTACTTCAGTTCTCCTCAAGTGGGTTCAGGGAAGCAGCAGGAAACAGGAAGCTCCCTGAGAAGCTGGTGTTAATCATTTCAGGCTCCTGGAGGTGCTAGAGAGGTACATAAGAGGATCCTCCTCCTCTCTCTCCCTTCAGCTCCTGCTGCTTTCTGTTATCCCCTCTCACCTTTTCTCCTGCCTGCCTGTTATGTCTCTTGTGCCCTTCTTCCTCCAGCACAGCACTCCACCATCTCTGTGCATCTAGAGCAGAGAGAATACCTATGCAGCAGCAGCATAGGTGTGTGCACTGGGTGTGCCCAGGCACCCCTAATGCAGGGGTAGGCAAATGGCCCCACTCTCCGGGCGCTGCACGCCGCAGGATCCGCGCTCCCAGGTCGGAGCACCCGGCCGAGCACAGCAAGCCGCCCGCCCCTTCCCTGCCTTCTCCCCTCCCCTGGAGCCATGCCGCCCTGCGTGCTCCCATGGGGCAGTGTTTGGCTCCGCGGAGAGATGCTCCCCGCTCATCCAGAGCCATGCCGCAGGGGTATGGGAAGGGACTGGGGAAGGCAGGGAGCAGGGTGGGGTTGTATGGGTCAGGAGTTCTGGGGGTCCTGTCAGCGGGTGGGGAGCTGTTGGATAGGCATGGGAGTCCCAGGGGTGTGTCTGAGGGCGGGGTTGTGGATAAGGGTCAGGGCAGTCAGGGGACAGGTACGGGGTAGGGTCCTAGCGGGGCAGTCAGGGAACAAGGAGCAGGTAGGCTTAGATAGGGGGTTGGGTCCTGGGGGGCAGTTAGGTGCAGGGGTGCTAGGAGGGGGTAGTCGGGGGACAAGGAGCGGGGGGGTTGCAGATTCTGAGCGAGGCAGTCAGGGGGCAGGAAGTAGGAGGGAGTGGATGGGGGAGGGCGGGGGCAGGGCTAGGGCATGGCAGGGGCGGGGCTAGGGCAGGGCTCCCTGGGTGCACACCCTAATGAAATGTGCTGCGCACACCTATAACCAGCAGCAGACACAATGTTCTACACTCTGGGTCCTAGTGGCACCCTCCTCCCCCACAGTCTGGCACCTGAGGTGGCCGCGTCAGTTAGCCACCTCAGGCGAAGCAAGCAACAGTGATGCTGATAATTCCATATTGTTTAAGGAGACCTTATTTTTCACAACCCTATTTTTCACTTTGAAAGCAACAGGACAGTCTTTTGTATGGTACTGTTCATCATCTGGACCCAAACCAGCTGAATCTAACAGCCTGGCTATTGAAAGGAAAGTGCTAGTATCTCTGGGTCTGTTCTCCAAAGTATCAAGATTTCTTTCATCTGTAAGAATATCAACACTAAAAGTGCACTCCATCTGGACCAGGTTCTGTGACTGATGCCTGCTGGAACACAAGGCAAATCCCAGGAAACCAGGGTTTCTGGCTATTTTGGACTTTCTTCAAGAAGGCTTTGACAAAGGTCTCCAACCCAGTGCCATAGCACATCAGGTGTCTGCCTTTAGTGGTATGATGTTCGCAGAATCCTTGGGCTGCCTGGCAGAGAAACCCCAGGTAGGCAGATTTATTAGAGCAATCTGATTAGCCAGACCGGAAGTTAGGCCGCTTTTTCCAAAATGGGACCTATCACTCTCACTGAGAGCCCTGACAAGTCATCCCTTTGAACCACTGATGTTAGTGTCAGCATTCTATTTGCCCATCTAAACTTGCTTTCTGGTAGCTATCATGTCTGCCAGGCAAGTGTCAGAGCTGGCAGCCTAACTATGCAGAAGCATTAATTTATATTCCTTGAGGACCAGGTGGTGCTCAGAACTATTCCTAAGGTGAACTCTTCCTTGCTTCTTCCTTCATTCTCTACAACACCCCACTGAGAAGAGCAGGCACAACTTAGATGTCATAAAAGCTGTGAAAATCTACCTGAAACATACAGAATCCACGAAAAGATTGGCACCCTATTCATATCTTTTCACCCAAAATGACAAGGACTCAGAGCGTCCAGGTACTCCAATACACTGTGGTGGCATACATGGCTTTGGAGATGCCGATACAAGAAGGCATCAAGGCACGCTCCCCAAGATCCCTGGCCACCTTGTGGCCAGAAAGAGCAAATGCATCCACATCAGAAATTTGTAAGGTGGCCACCAGGTCAACAGCTACTATCTTTATCAAGCACTATAAGGTGGCCTTCCTGTCACCCGTAGAGGCTTCCTTTGGCAAGAAGGTGCTCCAGGCAGAGGCCCAGAAAGAATATTTTCCTTTGAGCAAATCTTATAAATGGGGATGGGCACCATATTTTCCTCTTTCTTACCTTTTCTATAACCTTCCCTACATCTGTTCAATGCTTGTAACTTCCCAGATGTTCAGAATTGTGGGAGATGCTGGGCAGCAGAATAGAAAATTTCTTACTGATAATTTCCTTTCTGCAAGCAGCATCTTCCACAGTTCTACCCATCCTGGATGGGTTACGAGCCAAAAGGTCAAATGCTGAGTGGGGTCTTTACTATGTGACCATTTTGAGTCTACTCTACATAGTCAAATTTCCACATGTTACTAATATTATTATACAAGTTTTTACAGCTTTGGAATAAGTCATCTGGCAGCAAGCACACAGGCGTGGCCAGAGCACGTGTCACCGAGACTTTAATCGTCCTCCGTAAACTGCCTAGAAGAGGGCAGCAGCCCAGGAATCCAGAATTGTGCAAGATGCTGCTAGCAGAAAGGAAATTATCAGGGAGAAATTTTCTGTTCCTACTCTTGTTCAGCTGGACTGGAGTCATGGAACTGATACATTTATAAGCTTGTTCTTGAAGTACATAGAAAGTTTTGCATCACTATCTGCTTAAAATGATTGTCAGAATGGGTGGCAACCAATGCTTTCAAGCATGCCACCAACCCCACCCCCCATGCTAGACAGGAACTGTTTGTGGGAGAACAGTGGCAGAGGGAAATGAATCACCAGAAATGTACATAACTTTTCTGTGTGGCTTAATGTTGTGGCATGACATGCTGTTTGAAATAAATGTTGTAAGCAAGAGACTCCAAGGTGTTGACCTTGATAAATCAGGAGCAATGGAACAACTAGACAAAGCAAAGTCATAGCTACAGTATTATCGGTCAGATGAGGGATTTCAAAATGTTCTGAAGAGTGCACAGAAGTTGGCAGAGGAACTTCACACTGAAGCTATTTTCCCACCCATTCAAGAATACAAGAGTCACCAAAGAAGACAACATTTTTATTGTGAGGCACGGGATAATCCCATAAGAGACCCCAAACAACAATTCAAAGTTGAATTCTTTAACCAGGTGCTAGATTGTGCATTACAGTCAGATGAAGAATGTTTCATGCAGCTCAAGGAACACAGCAGTATATTTGGGATGTTGTATGATATTCCAAAACTCCTCACTATACCTGAAGAAGACCTACACCAGCAATGCAGGGCACTAGAGACAGTGTTGACACATGATGACATGTGCGATATTGATGCGAGTGATTTAGATGATGGACTGAAAGCCCTTTCAAGATACATTTCAGCAGGATCAACTCCAAAGTCTGTTCTGGAATATATGTGCACAAGTAAGATGACCATCCTCTTTCCAAATGCTTTTGTTGCTCTGCACATATGTCTAACACAGTTGCCAGTGGAGAACACAGCTTCTTCAAGCTGAAGTTAATAAAAACACATCTACGCTCCACAATGACACAGGAGAGGCTGGTCAGCCTTGCAACCATCTCAATAGAGCATGAGTGGCCCAGAGTGTGGACCTTCAGGAAGCAGTTCAAACCTTTGCAACCAAGAAGGCAGGGAAAGCACCACTTTGATTATTCAAACAGATAAAAATGCCAGTGTTTACTATGCAGACAAGAAAAGTTAAATTTGCTATTCAGGCATTTGAAAGTTAAGTGTTACTTAACATTTTTAAACAAGGCATTTTAAATTGTTAGTTCTCCTTTATTGGGGTAGATAGCAGAGCAGTACCATGAGAGGAGTAGAACAGGAAGAAGGCAGAATTGAGACCTTTCAAAGTTTTGGCCCAAGCGAGGGGACATGGGGGCATCACTTGAGCTCTCCGTCTCAGGTGTCAAAATATTGTGGGCCGGCCCTGTGAGTCTGGCTGTGATTACCACCACCGTCTCTGTAAAGGCTCTGGGGGCCAAGAGCAAATAAAATGGGAACATTCAGTACTATATTGCTTCCTGCTGTAAGCAAACCTTAGAAATTTGCGGTGCCACGGTATGAGGAGAATATGGAGGTATGCATCTGCCAGATGTATTGATGTCATAAAATCCCCTGGGACAAGGACAACACCATAGAGGCCAGGGTCTCCATCTAAAACTTTGTTTTCTTCATCCACTTGTTGATCCTTTTGAGGTAGAGAATGGCTCAGATTCACTCCTTGCATTTCTGAACAATGAAGATGAAGTGGAATTCTGAGAATCTTCTCTCTATTACTCCCATATCTAAAAGATGAGATCCTTTCATTTTAGATCAGATTGCACTTCACAGGGTTGTTGAAGACGGGACAAGATGAAGAATGGACAGGGTGCAGCCTGTCATTTGAGGGTGTATCCCTGACCTACCATCCCCCTGATCCACTTATCCATGGACAATGCAACCCACTGTTCCAGGAAGTGGGAAATTCTGCCCCCTATCTTCAACTACAGATGGAAGCCCATGTGGTCTTTGTCTGGAAGAGGCTTTGAGAGGGGCAGGGTTCCCCCTGTACTTCCCCACCAAAGCTCTGTTCCATGGCTTTCCTTTGGAGATCCTGCTGCCCCTTAGCTGGTATCTCTGCAAAAAGGAAAGCCGAAAAGAGCGCCTATGTGCGAAGGCTGGTCTTAACTCTCTCCTGATGGCACTAAGTGTGCCCACTTGAAGAAGTGTAGGGGAACTGCAACCTCAGGGGATGATTTGAAGGGAGAGAATTTACTCTAGAGCTTACTCTCAGGAGTCTGTTCATGTTGAATCTGAATTGTGGAGACAACCTTGCTGCACCTGGTCTCAAATTTCTCAGGGGAAAAAAATCTTTACGGAGTTTTTCCCAGTCCTGTATGGATTCAGAGTCCAACAATGCACTGTTCTTAGTGGAGGAGGAAGATTCATATCTCTTAGATCTTTTGTGCTTTTTCTTCGGCTTTTTGCCTCTCTTTGATGTTTTTGTATACTTTGAGATTGTGTGAGCTCTGTTGCCACTTTGGTAAGGGCTTGTGTGGCTAGTCTTCTTTAGGGCTGGAAGCCCTCTGGAGAGATTTCTCTATGACTCCTCTCGGTTGGATCCCACTCTCCCTGGGAGGGAGGAAGGCAACAGGATTCCAGAGAACTCATAGTTGAATTGGGAAGAAGGTGGGATGTTTATGAGCCCTGCTTCTTTCCCCAGGGCACTCAGGACCCACTTTAAGACATGGTGGTGGTGGTGTGAATTTGTGGCCCCACAAGTCTCTGTTCTCCAGGGACTCCTTGGGATTTACCCCCCAAATTGATTGACTGGTACATGGCTGCTGCAGTGGGTAGGGAACCTCGTATGCCTGTCTGACTCATAGCCCCGGTACCTAACAGGTAGGGACAGAAAGCTGAGTGCAAGCTGAGCACAACTCACTGTCTGCTGAGCACGCGAGGGTTCTCTCACAGATGGAGCGCCACTTAGGTTTTCTTTGCAGCTTTTTAGGCTGCTCTGCCATGCCTGGGAGGTGGAGAGAAGTCAGCAGGGAGATTCTGTAACGGAAGCTCATAGGGGTTAAGTCACCTGCCTGTAAACCAATCCAGGGAGGATAAAAGGGCTAGAGAGGGCGAACACTGATCACAACTGCTCCCCCCTAAGTAGCTCATAACTTGCTGAAATGAAGAAAACAGACGGAAGCAATGGAATCTCTGTCCACATGCTGCTGTGGAGGCAGAGACCCTGGTGACAAGTAGGAGCAGAGGCAAGTCCAGAACTCGCTGCACCAAGATTTGGATCCATGAGCTGCTGAGACGAGGGGAAGAGCTCAGACCTCCAGAATTCTGGGAGATGCTGGGCTGCAGAAAAATAAGAACATAACATAAGAACATAAGAAAGGCCGTACCGGGTCAGACCAAAGGTCCATCTAGCCCAGTATCTGTCTACCGACAGTGGCCAATGCCAGGTGCCCCTGAGGGAGTGAATCTAACAGGCAATGATCAAGTGATCTCTCTCCTGCCATCCATCTCCATCCTCTGACGAACAGAGGTTAGGGACACCATTCTTACCCATCCTGGCTAATAGCCATTTATGGATTTAGCCACCATGAATTTATCCAGTCCCCTTTTAAACATTGTTATAGTCTGAAGAAGAACTTCCTTTTATTTGTTTTAAACCTGCTGCCTATTAATTTCATTTGGTGACCCCTAGTTCTTGTATTATGGGAATAAGTAAATAACTTTTCCTTATCCACTTTCTCAACATCACTCATGATTTTATATACCTCTATCATGTCCCCCCTTAGTCGTCTCTTTTCCAAACCGAAGAGTCCTAGCCTCTTTAATCTTTCCTCATATGGGACCCTCTCTAAACCCCTAATCATTTTAGTTGCTCTTTCTGAACCTTTTCTAGTGCTAGAATATCTTTTTGAGGTGAGGAGACCACATCTGTACACAGTATATGGATTTATATAAGGGCAATAATATATTCTCAGTCTTATTCTCTATCCCCTTTTAATGATTCCTAACATCCTGTTTGCTTTACATCTTCAGAGAACTATCCACGATAACTCCAAGATCTTTATCATGTTGTATGTATAGTTGGGGTTATTTTTTCCAATGTGCATTACTTTACATTTATCCACATTAAATTTCATTTGCCATTTTGTTGCCCAATCACTTAGTTTTGTGAGATCTTTTGAAGTTCTTCACAATCTGCTTTGGTCTTAACTATCTTGAGTAGTTTAGTATCATCTGCAAACTAGATCATTTATGAATAAATTGAATAGGATTGGTCCCAGGACTGTGTCCTTTAACCAGTTCTCAATCCATGAAAGGACCTTTTCAAAGAACTCTAATAGATTAGTAAGACACGATTTCCCTTTACAGAAACCATGTTGACTATTGCTCAAGAGTTTATGTTTTTCTATGTGTCTGACAATTTTATTCTTTACTATTGTTTCAACTAATTATTTAAAGGACAGGTTACAAACCTTAGTTAATAGTTCCGCACATTTGAGTTCTTTCAGAACTCTTGGGTGAATGCCATCTGGTCGTGACTTGTTAATGTTGAGTTTATCAATTAATTCCAAAACCACCTCTAGTGACACTTCAATCTGTGACAGTTCCTCAGATTTGTCACCTACAAAAGCCCGCTCAGGTTTGGGAATCTCCCTAACATCCTCAGCCGTGAAGACTGAAGCAAAGAATCCATTTAGTTTCTCCGCAAATGACTTTATCTCTTTAAGCGCTCCTTTGAATTTTGATCATCAAGGGGCCCCACTGGTTGTTTAGCAGGCTTCCTGCTTCTGATGTACTTAAAAACATTTTGTTATTACCTTTGGAGTTTCTTCAAACTCCTGTTTGGCTTTTCTTATTACACTCTTGCACTTAAGTTGGCAGTGTTTGTGCTCCTTTCTATTTGCCTCACTAGGATTTGACTTCCACTTTATCTCTCACTGCTTCTTTTACATGGTTGTTAAGCCACGGTGGCTCTTTTTTAGTTCTTTTACTGTTTTTCTTAATTTGGGGTATACATTGAAGTTGGGCCTCTATTATGGTGTCTTTAAAAAGGGCCCACACAACTTGCAGGGATTTCACTTTAGTCACTGTACCTTTTAACTTTTGTCTAACTAACCCCCTCATTTTTGTATAGTTCCCCCTTTTGAAATTAAAGGCCACAGTGTTGGGCAGTTGAGATGTTCTTCTCACCACAGGGATGTTGAATGCTATTGTATTATGGTCACTATAGTTTGTACTCTGACTTTGAACATGTTTTAATATTCTTGATCCCAACGTTACGTGTTCCTAACTCATTTAGAAATCTCTGAACTTCAGGGATTATGCCGGCTCCTAACACCAAGAGCACAATTCAGCTTATTTTTAGGATTACAAATTATGGAAAGCTGCACTGTGCTAAATTACACATTGTGACTGCGAGGTTCTGAACCACGTGGAAGAATCTTCTTGTCGGCCTCTGTGATTCTCCATCCTCATTAAAATTTTACCTGAAAATGTGTTTTTCCCCCATGCACAGTTCTTTATTCCTTCTTCATTATCTTCATCATAGCAAATTCCATAGCCTCCTTGCATAGTGAGTACCTCCCAGATGGATCTCTAGTGAGGTCCGTAAGATGATCTGACTGGATATTAGGATTATATCCCTTTTTGGTGATCTTATCATACCACTGAAGTTTTGGTGCAGCTGCGTAGTGGCATTACTTGGTAAACATGCTTCAGAATTCATTGGTCTTCCATGCTAATATATCCATACAGAGAAAGTTGCAAAATTTGAACCAGGGCTGATAGAGGCTATTGGTGGATTCGGCAATGCATATCTTCATTGCTGATCTTGTCCTGCCACATGATGACATCTTAATCAGAGGTTCAACCCCTGCAACAGCCATGTCCTTGATGCTGAATCTCCTGCTGGCACATGGCTTTATTGTAAATGTCAAGAAAAGTTCCTTGATTCTGTCCACCAAAATACTGGTACCTCACTTAGGAATGGACATAGACACTTCGATAGCAAAGATCTACCCATTTCTAGCTCTAGCAGCTAAGGAAGACTCATACCTTCTGTTATTATTTTAGCTCTCCAACTGGATGGTTTATCACTGTAGAAGGTCACAAGCTGCTCTCAGTTGACTTCAATGGAGTTTACTGGATTGAAACTGGTGTAACTGAGAGCAGTACAGGGCTCAAAATGTTTTGAGATACAGAGGATGGGCTTCATTCTACTATCTCCTTCTCCTCTAAATAACTTCTGAAATCCCACTAATCCACACATGCCACCCCAGTCCATTATCTTGCACTGCCTTAGCTGTACCTTTGAAGAAGAGCTTCATTTCATTCTCTGTTATATATTTTACCAGCTGGAAAGGGACCTTTACACATATGCACTATGTGAATAATAAATCATAAACATCACTTGTGATATGAGTTGAGTTTAGTTGATACCTGTTGTCTCTTGGGTAAATTTACTAGTGAGTACACAGGTCCAACTGACTGATACTGCAACCTTATTTTTCCTCCTAGAAAATGCTAAGTAGGAGGAATTAATCAGACCACAATATGCTGTGTGAATGGAAGCCTGATTAGGAAAGAGTTGTATATCTCCTTAATGAGCACCTGCTGTAAGAGAAGCTGCCAATATCCTGTGCAGTATCCTCTACCAAGAGTAGAGAAGTAGGTATTGATTGGTGCCTGCAGGGTGTGGGAAGCACTGTTAAAGGTCTCATGAGAGCACAGCCCACTCCATTTCCTTTGAGATGTGTGAGCTGCCAGTAATAACATTATTCCTGCAGTACCCGTAACACAAATCTGCAGTGCCATGGAGCAGAACCGACAAAGACTTTTTACACAACCTGCAATTCAAACAAGAATCTCATTTACTAACAATGTCATTTTAAAGCAGATATATTAAATAAAGTCCAATTCAATGTTTCTAAGTAGCATATTGTTGTGGGGAAAAAGACACTTTGTACAATTGGGACTTCTTATCTCTAGTGATGCCAGCTCAAAAAGCTAAGACGGATTATATGTGATGTGGTAAATGTCACTTAGTCACAATGTGAGATGTCCCTCCCAACCCTCAGGGATGAGAAAACAGACAGAGCTACAGTCATTTTGTACCACTTACAGAAAGTTTAGTCACCAGAGAACCAAGGAAAGACTGCCAACTGGGTTGGGCAAACAGAATGGAGGAGGGGGAAAAAGAGAGAACTACAGATGCTTGAATTATTATGAGAGTTTTAAGAGTCTAAATTTAATTAACTGAGCAGATATTTTTGGAAGCAAAACATTTATTAACATGATGCTCATATTAAAATGATAACTGGATTGTTTACTGGTATAAAATATGTCACTTGAACTAGCATTTCCATATAATATGCTGTGATTTTGCCTCAAGGGCACATGCTTACACTTTTGAATTAAATAAAAGAAAGGAATGTTTTTTTCTCAACTGAGTTTTACATAATTATACAAATGAGTTTACACTTCAAAAGATATGTTAGAAACATGGTATTTGGAAATGAATCAATGATGATAAGACCCTTTAGCACTTCTTTGGCTGTTCAATGCAATGATCTTTTCAAGCACTTTGGGGAAATACATTTGCTAAAGTACTTTTAGGTTCCAATTTAGTACGAATAATTTTGGTGATGCTGCTGCAATATAAAGGACTATAAACAACTACTTTACAAGAAAAGAATGGCATGTAACTCCATTTCATTGAAATACTTTTTGGGGGTAGGGCTAAAGGTAGATGAAGGTTACTTATTAGTAGCCAGAATTCTTTGGGATGAACCTCTGTACATCCTATTATTGGGATATGTACCAACTACTGACATATATTTCGTTAGTGGGACTATGGAGAGGTCCATTCAAAGATGAATAAAAGGCCATTTAAGCCTTGGGTTCTCAACCTGGGAGTGGTGGGGATGTCACAACCAATTTTCAGGAAGACGTGACCACCCTCCCTTTCTTTATGGTTAGATGTGGGGAGGGCGAAGGGTCCTGAAATATTCTTCCATTTTAACTGGGGGTCAAGGTGTGGAAAAGATTGAGGCATACTTTAATTCTTGACCGGGGGACACCTTTTACTGCGACCAAGCCTCTTGCACGAATACATTTGTGCAAACGGAGTGACATCCTATAGCCAATGTATATATGTTCTCTTACATTAAAAGAAATAATAGAAACAGTAGCAGGAAGGCCCAAAGAGTGGACATATCACACTGCTATTTTCAAGTATCAGAGGGGTAGCTGTGTTAGTCTGGATCTGTAAAAGCAGCAAAGAGTCCTGTGGCACCTTATAGACTAACAGACGTTTTGGAGCATGAGCTTTTGTGTGTGAATTCGTCGTTGCATCCGATGAAGTGGGTATTCACCCACGAAAGCTCATGCTCCAAATCGTCTGTTGTCTATAAGGTGCCACAGGACTTTTTGCTGCTATTTTCAAATAACAGAAAAAGCTAGATACATTGAATTATTCGTAGCACTGTTTATTGAATTTGGAATAGACAGAACCTATGCTATGCAAGTCTTTTTATGGGAGAGAATGGTAAAAGATTAGGATGGCAGCAACTATAGTAGAGTGCATCATACCTAAATGGCTCAGGGACATGCAGAATACTGTACATATTGCAATTGAACTGATGCTATGAGCCGCCAATGTGATGTGGCTGTGAAAAAGACTAATGCAATCCTAAACTGCATCAGGCGTGCCCTCATCTGGAATACTGTGTGCAATTCTGGCCTCGCATGTCTAAGAGAGATTAACTGAAACTGGGACAGGTGCAGAGAAGGACTATTAGGGTGATCAGAGGAATGGAAAACCTACCTTATGTGAGGAGACTCAAAGGCATTGGCTTGTTTAGCCTAACCAAAAGAAGGCTGAGGCAGGGGTGGCTCTAGACATTTTGCTGCCCCAAGCACGGCGGCATGCCGCGGCGGGACGCTCTGCGGGAGGTCCACCGGAGCCGCGGGACCAGCGGACCCTCCGCAGGCATGCCGCCAAAGGCAGCCTGCCTGCCGCCCTCCCGGCAACCGGCAGAGCACCCCCCTGCAGCATGCCGCCCCAAGCATGCGCTTGGCGTGCTGGGGCCTGGAGCCGCCCCTGGGCTGAGGGGAGAGATGATTGCTCTTTATAAAAACATCAAAGTGACAAATACCAGGGAGGGAGAGGAGTTATTTAAATTAAGTGCCAATGTTATGGTGACCAGATAGCAAATGTGAAAAATCGGGACAGAGGGTGCGGGGTAGTAGGAGCCTATATAAAAAAAAGCCCGAAATATCGGGACTGTCCCTATAAAATCAGGACATCTGGTCACCCTAGCCAATGTGGACACAAAAACAAATGGATATAAACTGGCCATCAACAAGTTTAGGCTTGAAATTAGACAAAGGTTTCTAACCATCAGACAAGTGAAGTTTTCGGACAGCCTTCCAAGCGGAGCAGTGGGGCAAAAAACCTAACTGGTTTTAAGACTGAGTTTGATACGTTTATGGAGGGGATGGTATGGGGAGACTGCCTAGAATGGCATGTAGCCGATGTGTGACTGCTAGCAGCAAATATCCCCAACCATTGGTGATGGGACACTAGATGGAGAGGGATCTGAGTTACTACAGATAATTCTTTCCCAGATGTGTGGCTGTTGGGTCTTGCCCATGTGCTTAGGGTCCAACTGACTGCCATATCTGGGCTCTGGAAGGAATTTTGTCCCCAGGTCAGATTGGTGTCCTGGAGGTTTTTCACCTTCCTCTGCAGTGTGAGGCCTGGGTCACTTGCAAGTTTTAAGTTGAGTAAACGGTGGCTTCTCTGTAACTTGAAGTCCTTAAATCATAATTTGAGGACTTCTGTAACTCAGCCAGAGGTTATGGGTTTATTACAGGAGTGGGTGGGTGAGGTTCTGTGACCTGCAATGTGCAGGAGGCCAGATGACATGATCATGATAGTTCCTTCTGGCCTTAAAGTCTATAGGTCTATGATGCAGTGGCTCAACAAAATGGCTTAGTTTAAATGTCAGTGCTTCTTTAGAAAAGAAAGAAACATGGCCTGTAATAACCGGGTAGATGTTTTGAGTCTTTCATCAGAGTACGAGAATAAGTTTTGTGAGCCCCTTGACCTCTGCCTGAAAACTGAATGATGGTTACTTCATGAGTGACTAAAGGTCTGGTAAATTGCTGGGCTTCCCACTGTGATATAGTAAGCATGTTTGGCAAAACTCAGTCAAAATGATGCGTGTCTCTGTGCTAGCCACATCGTGATGAAAGAGTGGGAGTCCCTGTACTGTGACTTTAACAGATGGGAAAAATCTACACTCACCCACTACACGTGCCAGGCAAGCAAAACCAGTATTAACAATGACAAAAGGTGGGTTAGTACTCAGGGAAACATTATTTCAGCTTCTTACAAACTATAGATTTTCTGCATTTCAGCTTTCATCTAAACAAAGGTTTTGCTTTTGGAAATCGTTGACATTCGGAAGTGGTAAGATGTTAGTAATTATGACCTCTTAGACCAGACAGAGAAACTTCCATTGTATTGAGGGTTGTGTTTTGTTTTTTCACTCAGATGGGTATCTTCAAAATTGTTGATCTTTCGGTTAACAAACGACTCTGTCTAACCACAGAGCTAATAGTTACAACTGTTTTATTGACTGAAGCTCAAAGCCTTGAGGCTGGAGTTTTCAAAGGAGTTTATGTGGAGCTGCTTTTTCTCACCTGCGGCATTCAGTAGATATCTTGGTACTGTTTAACCTCACAATAAGATAAACTCCGTCTATCCATTGCTTACACTGGTTTAGATCCACCTATCTTTTAGCAATGGTGTGAGCCCTAGTGTTGACAGGCTGCAGCAGCCATTTTAACACCATGCCGATCTGCTCCACATTGGTGTTCCATCTACACTAGGGTTCCCAATGCAGCTAGCATCACCACCACCAGCACAGAAATGGCAGGGAATAGTTTAGAAAATGCCCCTAGAGAAGACAGGGCCATAGAAGCTACACCAGGATTTTCACCTGTGCTACCAGACTTCTGTAATAATAGAGTTCTATTTCAGGAGGCCAGTTTAAATGAAGCTTGGGAAGAAGGGAAGCTGAATACTACAGGGGCCAAAAGAAGCATAATCAATCTTTTTATTAACAACATTTTGGGCATGTTTCTTTCTTTTCTGATCACCTTCAACAACCCCTGCTGCTGTGTGTTAAGGGAAGAAGAATATACTATCTTAGAATTGTGCAAAATAGGTGCAACATTGTTCATTCATTTTTTGTCAATTCCTTTTGCTCATATTTTCCCCAAATTATTAGTGTGACAATTCCACTTCCAATCTGAAATCTTGTACTTGCCAGATGTCATGTGGAAACATTGTGGCAGACATTTTTGATAATTTTGGTTTGTAACACAGAAGAGAGAGGTATAGGGGAGTGCAAAAAATTATAATTGGCCTCTTGCCTGGTAACACTTTCCTGGAGAGGCCATGGTAGTGGGACTGTGTCAGAGAACTTGGTATCCTAGCACTGCAGGGAAAGGAAGACACTGCCTCTTCCCAACTTTTGGACCAGCAGCGCTTTGTACCTCTCCCACATACACTAGGTCCCGCATCCTGCAGCCTTGGAAAGGCAGTGGGCCAAGCTGAGCCACTGATGTGAGTGTCAGAAACAGAACTGGGGAGAAGAGCAGCAGGAAAGTATTGCTGCTGAATAGGAGCAGGTGTTGACCCTCACCACTGCTGTCTCATGGCAGTCACTGGAACAAACTAGAGCAAACCCTGAAAGAGGAGCTAATGATCTCTGAACACCAGCATGGTGAACACAAAGAGGCACTGCTTATGTCTATTAAAATAGGACTTAGGTGCTTTTGAAATTCCCACTGTTAGGTGCTTAAATATTGAAATTTTTGGCCAAAGTAAAAAATATCCATAGGTGTTACCACCGCATGTTCATGATTTAGAATTTTCTACTTAACTAATCTATGTATATTTCCAAAGTATTCATTACTGTAGCATCTTGGTGGACTACAGCATTAGGAGATACACAGGTTTGCCCTGCTGTCATCCACTCCTATCCCTTTTACTTTTTCCCCCCAAAATTATTTTTCATGATGAATTTCCCCATTTTACATCCCATCCTCTAAAAAGTCAGGGCCCAATTTTATATTTATAGAAAACCCATAGTAATCAACTGCTTGCATATGGGATATTTTGAATTGCAGGCTTCAAGGTATTTAGATCATATTTACTGAATTTGTACCTTGCTGTCTCACTCCCCTTTTACTGATGGCGGATGCACTAATTCACCTTTTAAACATTAACACTGATGGTGGCCGATTTACTAAACAGACATAATAAAGATTCCCAAAATTATAACAGCAGCTGCTATTACATAGTGGCATTTGAGACCTGTATTGATATATTTTAACCTCCAGTGTGTTTGAGATACCTAGTGATATGTTCAATACTTGAGGCGATATACCTCATGAAAATCAGTGATAATTACTGTATCACCTTACAGAGGGCTCTCAGTGCTTGCAACATTTGCCTTAATGTTCAGGGCTGTGTGCTTCTGCCTATTAGAATCATATCAAGCAAAGCCATACGTCAGCCCAGAGAAATTCTCCTCTAAAAGTAAAGCGAAGCAGTGAAGCCACATTTCACAAACACAAACCTGCCTCTGCTGTGATGTCTCTAACTCACCACCATCTGAAAACCACTTGTGACTCCTGAGGCCACTGTTATGACCAGTTCATGCAAACACAACTGTCTCCGCTCTTTCATGTTCTCACCCATTCACACAAACCAATATCCATGACTATAGATGATGCTTTGAACATAAATGTCAGGGACCACAAATCATTAGTCACTTTTGAAAATCTTGGCCTTTTTCCAATAGAAAATCATCACAGGACCAACATCTCCTGTGTTGAAAATAAGCCTCTTTACTTTCCCTGCCACGTGGTCTCGTACAGCAACCAGAGACAACTCAGTTCAGGGACCTATGGTGGGTCAGGCAATCTCTCTCTTTCAGACTGTCAGTCTGATGTTGGCCCAGATTGCTAGTGTCTGAAGGCTGTTACTATCTGATGGATATTCAGTACCCTGTGTAGAATGGATTGGTGCTCTAGTCTAAACCCAATTTCTAGGGAACAAGTATCCATGACACAAAACTTCCATCACCACAGTGGGCCCCTGTTGGCAGGGTACCCTTTCCAGCCCCAAGGCCAATAGATGGATCACCCTCTTACTTCTACGTCAAATCCTCTAATTCAGAGTTAAAGGCTCAGCGTGGGATGTTGATTATGTCGGCAATTCACCAGGAGTGTTTCTGGGGATAAATAAAGGAATGTAATCTTTCCCCTGAGTCCTTCAGTGGACTTTGGATCAGTCCCTAAAGTTGTCAATCTGCCAACTTACATAGATACCCAAAATGAGAGTCTGAACCAGGATTTGATTTCCCAGCATGAGCCTTTCTACATATTAAAATCTGAACGTCGATGAAGGATAAAACAAGTTACTATTAAACCCTCTACAATGTTAACTCCCCCCCTCCCATCTTCCTCACAAGCAACGATGACAGTTTGCAAAAACTAAGATTTCAGATTGTAAGGAAATCAGAAAGTAAATAAAGACAGATAAACCAGATGACTTCACACAGTATATCACAGAAAGCAAATGACACTATTTGACATGGATTACTGACAGCAGCCCAGTGGAAGTCACATTTTACCTCCTACATATCAATCGTCTCCCTCAAAACGTTGCCAGCAAATACTCTAAATTGCAAGCTACAGAGCAGCATCATAAGTATCACCTTATTAAACTCTCCTCTATCATTGTAATTTAATTTATTTGGTGCCAAGCCCATTTTTGCTCAGGATTGTTTTTCAATACCTGTGGTAATGGATCATTTACCTAGAGGACATTTTATTTCATTTTTACAATTCTAATCTAATCTGCAAGGTAATGGAATTGTTTTAGCAGCCATAAATTCAGAGGGACATATAATAGCTTGATTAGAAAACAAGCTCTTTCTTTGCTGATGGTTTTAAAAATGAATGTTTCCCTAATTTCCATGTGTAAGATTATAAACCGTATGATACTCCTGAGGTTAGATAGAATAAAAAGGTCTGTGTTCCATTATCACCATTTTATGTAAAAAAATATAATAAACACAGAAGGATGCTTGTTCTTATTTTATTAACAACATTGAAAAAATTCAAAATCAGTCTCTATGTTTCTCAATTTGCACAGTGTATTTAAGCTTTTTAAAATATCCCTTGTGAAATATTTAACTATTCAATCAATACATATCTGTCCCTTTCAGACCATTGTACTACATACTTAGGGCTAGGTGGGAAATGTTTTTTCTTTCCTGCAAATATTTTTGAGAGTTTCGTTTTTCCGCATCTCAAATTGGAATAAAAACAAACTGAACCCCCACCCCTTTTTTTCCCCCATTCAGGTCAATTGAAACATTTCATTTTGGTAATTCTGAAATGTTTTGTTTCAATTTCAACCTTTTTCTTTTTTTTTAACCTTTTGTCAGTCTCATTAGCTTAAATTTCAAAACAAACAAGTCATTTCAAACCAGAAAAGAGTTGTTTCTTTTCAAAAGCGACAAACTGAAATGCTTCTACAATTTCAAAACATTTTTTCTCTGCATTTTTCAAGTTGGGTAATTTGTTTCATGAGCAGTTTTGTTTAAGACAAATCACCATTTCTTGATGAAAAATGATTTGTCCCAATATTCTCTACCACCTCTCTATCAACGATGCCTTTAAATTTCTAAGCAATTTGCTCTCAAAAGAGGGAAGCAACCATTTTGCTTTCTCCTGGATGCAGCCTGCCACAGGGGAACACACAGACTGTGTTACCTCACAGAGATTTGATTTTGTTCTTTTTTTCTTGTTTTTCATTCATCTAAAATACAAGTCATACAAACTGTAATTACATGTAAAAGCAACAAAGAATCCTGTGGCACCTTATAGACTAACAGACGTTTTGCAGCATGAGCTTTCGTGGGTGAATACCCACTTCTTCAGATGCAAGTCATTACAAGTAATTACATGGTTACACTTGGAGTATGGAAGGATACAGCAACCATGGGAAAAGCTCTGCATCAGTATTGAAGGTCTAACTCCATGTGAAATTTCCAGCTGGATCCCAGGTAACAGTGTTCCTGGTTTGACAATTTAATACTACTCCTCTCTACGCTTGTTATTTGTTTTTCATATTATCAAATAAGAGCCTGATCTTGCAATGTACCAAAGGCCAGATTTTTAGGGGCTCAATGAGATTTTGAAAAGCATGTAGGCACCTAACTCCTGTTGGGAAGTAGACACCTGGGTACTTTTGAGAATACCACCAGGTGCCTATCTGCATCTTTAGGTGTCTAAATATCTTTAAAAATCTGTTTCCAAGTGCCTTTAAATTCCAGTTCAATTGGTAGTTGATGGTGTACAGCACCCTGGAGCCCCAGGCCCTAAATGTGGGGTGGAAACACACTCAATCTTCAAACCATTTTGATGGTAATCTGGGTAACAATTACACAGAAACAATCACATCTTTGCTAAAACTCCCATTTCAATAAGAACAAGTGGAGAAGAGAGTATATGGGTCTATATCCCCCTTTGAGATTTCTCACCAAGGCTCCAATTCAGCATGTGATTAAGTCCCACTGAAGTCAATGGGAATCAAGCATGTATTTCAGTGCTTTGCTGCCCAGGGATGCACAGCTGAAGCAGGGCCAAAGGAGCAACATGGGGGCCGTGCAATTTGTTGAAATTACGATCTATATTAGCCCCCAAATATTGCAAGGAGTGTTTCAATGCTTTAAACTGCAGCTTTCACGACAATGCCTTTCTGCACTTCATTGAACTCTGCAGATATCTCAGTGTTTGTCTTAAACCCAATCATTTCTTTAACAAACACTGGATGGGTCAGTACAGGTTATATACCGTGAGCGACTGGTTTATCCTTGCACAGGATCCCTGGAGTTTCTCTACACACTTGAATTTTCCGATATAGCAATATCTAAAGAAAACATAAGAGGATAAAGAGGCAGTGCCTGGCAGGCAGCTCTGCCACATCTTCCACAGCTGAAAAGCTGCCTGGGAGGAACCATTTACAAACACAGCCACTGTGGGACATTTCTATCTGCTCAATCCGATGAATGAATTTTGATTCACCTCTGATCTGGAGTACGCAGAATCCCGTCAATCATATCCAATACATTTCCTACGTCGAGAACAAAAGCAGCCCTTGGAGACGCGCAGAGTTACTTGTTGAATTACGGCGTTTTCCAAATTTTTCTTGTGTTGTCTATTAATAGGTGCCCCTTGACAAAGCCCATGTGGCCAGGATTAAATAATTTCTGAAGCTTCCCCTGCTAGCCTGCAGTGTGGCCACACACCTGCAGTCTGCATTAAGCAAGGACACCAGACTAACCCCCACAGGTCTCTGAGTCTTCTAACAGCTTTCTGAATTAACTGCTGCAGCAGGGATCTTGTTTCCAGGGAACGATTAAGGAGTTTTAGGAACATAGGGTCTGGCTGCTGATCCTGGCAATAGAAGTCATACCTATACCCATGATCTCCAGATCTGCCTTTACCAGCCTTTTAGAGCAAGCTCACATTCTTCTGGGACTGGGTTTTTCATGTCTCTCTGTATCATCCAAGTGCAGCAATTTGATATCTTACAAGAACTCCCTAATCACCTATGGGTTATAAGGAGAGGATGAGGCAGACAGCTTTTTACCAAAGTCCATGAAAGCCTGTTTGATCTCTTTTGGATCCTAAGTTACCTTTCCCAGAGGGGAGACTTTATATTTGAAATTACTGGGGTTTTGTGATGTTGCCGAGTTTTCTGTCCTAGCCGTGTTCCAGCCTTTTTTCCTTTTTAATAATACTGCTGCATAGCCCAAGGGAAACAAATGTGCTTTTGATTTGGATACATTTTAAATACAAATTAAAGTAATAGATTTTAGCCTTTTTTAAAAAGTCTATTGTTTGGGAGCCTCCTCCTATCAGTTTAAGATTTCTCTCAGATAATTTAGGGTTAATCTCTCTGTATATATTTCCCCCCCCTAAAGTAAAAAGGCTTTCATTTTGAAGGTGGGACTCACACTTCCATCCAGGGCTTTGCATAATAAAACTGGCTAAGGGCTGCATCAACGCTAGCAGGTGAAACAAGGACTTAGCACTGCCAATATGGCTACTTTAAAAACTTCCATTGAAGTTAAACTGAAAGGCGTGCTGTTTTGTTAGTGGGTTATGGTAGCCACCCCTTTCTGATTTACCATTAGATGGTGCTGTTAGGGCCTGACCCACCCACTGGCTTGGACAGATGCTTTGTTTGTTTCACTTGGGTGACTCGCCAGGCTTTTTTGCAGCTCAACTTGTCAGACTTTGCAGGATTCTTGATCCATTTTGCATCCCAGGACACGTCACCCCTTTCCCTCCTTGCACTGATTGAGGGGACAGTTGTGCCTTTAAGGCCCAGTCCAGAATTCGAGGGTGATGTGGAGCCAGCTCAGGGAGGAATTCTGCCTGAGCTCCCAGCTCAGCCCCTTCAGGCTGTTCCAACCTTTCCCTCCTCATTGTCTTTGGGGAGGGTGCAGAGATGAAGCAATCTCTGCACTTTAAGGAGCATATGGGCTGCAACTGTGTGTCACTGCTGTTCAGAGATACACGGGGGAAGAGCATCCTGGTTCCCTCCTGGCAGAAGCTGGCCTCAATTTGGCTCTTTTTACCAAACATTATTTTTGCATTTCGAAACCCAACAAGCCTCTCCTGCTCTTTGTAAATACAGATCCCGCTGGCACAGCACTTTCTGATGAGAAATCAGACCCTACTGTGTAACCCCCAATGCTCAGGAGTATTAAAAATCCATCTGGTAATCTTCAGTTTATCTTTTTCCAGCATGTCACCCCGGACAATGCCAAAGAAACATTTTTCTTCCACCCCTGCCTTCTTCTTCCCCTTCGTAACCAAAGGGAGTGAGAGCCACAAGTTCTAACCAAGGCATTGAGCCCCCAAGCTGAGTCCTCCATGAGCCTGCCCAATACTCTCTGTAAAACAGCAACTGAGAACTATTGACAATTAACCTGTACAGCGTCTGACAAAGACTGAGCCTAAATAAATCAACATTGTTCTTTTAATCAAGCTAAAGAATCACAGAACAGAGCATGGCAACCCTTTATATAACCTCTGTCTCGGACAGCTTCCAGACAGCACAAGGACAGCAGTCCTTCTGACTTATGAGGCTGAAAAAATATTCCACTCCTTAGGTTGATCACAGTAGTAGCCTAAGATGCAAGACAGTTAGTAGATGGATGGACATATGTGCATCCACACATAATGATCTGTTAATGTAAAAGCCACAACACTAACATTAGCCATCCAAATATATCAGATTGCTTGTGGATGCTATCTGCATGCAGACATGTGATCTGCTATCCTAAAAACCAGAGTGATGCTTATGAAGAGGTGACATACTTCCACCTGAGGGTTCTCCTACATGGGGAAATCGAGCAGCATAGCTATAGCAGAATAATCTATTCAGCTATTGCTATGCCAGACAACTCCCCCTCTGGACACACTATTCTGGAATAAAAGTGATTTCTGAGGAGGAGTAATCAAGCACAGTTATAGCAGTTTCCCCATGCAGACAAGCCCTAGGTCATGTAGAACCATAGGAAATAATACCCTTGTTCCCCGAAGCAGAACTCAGGAAAGATCTAAGTCTCCTCTGTCAGCATGAAGAGACTTAGGCCTGGTCTACACTAGGGTGGGGGGTCGAACTAAGGTACGCGACTTCAGTTACGCGAATAGCGTAGCTGAAGTCGAACTACCTTAGTTTGAACTTCTTACCTGTCCAGACACCGCGGGATCAAAGTCTGCGGCTCCCCCGTCGACTCCGCCACCGCCGTTTGCGGTGGTGGAGTTCCGGAGTCAACGGGAGCACGTTCGGAGTTCGAACTATCGCGTCTAAACTCCGAGAAGTCGAACGCTACCTGTCGACCCGGCAGTAAGTATGGACGTACCCTTAGAAACAGAGTGAAATGACTTCTCATCCTTTACAAATGTAGGCTTCAATGATGAGCCAAATCTCCATCGTCAATAAGCATGGTCAAAAGTTATCTGTGAAGGAAACCACCTAATTTCAAAGTTCATCCAAACTGGGACCACTACTTGACACACTGGTGGTAAATGTGGCAGGTATATAGGAAAGTGGAAGAAAAAAATAACTGATTGTGACTTCAAACTTGCAACTAGTTGTTACACTCACCAAGTTATAGTCACCCTGTGGCACTGTGATGGAGTGTACCATCCACTGGAAAGGAAGGGGTTAAAGACGTACTTTGGGCCCAGTCAGCCCCACCCTGCCACACCTGCAAGGCTTACATGGGCTAGAGGAGGATTTTAAAAGGGAGAGGAGAGCAACTGAGGAGCAGACAGACAGTGAAGGTGAATGGATCCACAACATTTAGCTCCTTGGAGGCAGTGCTCTGGGAGGCCTTGCTACCTGGGGCCCCTGACTATTGAGAACCTACCCGACCTGCTGAGAGAAAAAGGATTCTGGATACTTTCAAGGTCTGGGCTTTATTCATTACACTGGTTTACAATTTGTGAGAAGTCGTCTGCTTCAGAGATAAAATGTGCTATTTATTATGTATTTTGATGTGCTGAATTCAAATATGACAATTAAAACAACTGATTGGCTACTGTTTCTAAGATATTTAAGTTTTTACATTTTATGTCTATGTATATTGCTTTACATGATAATATTTCACCTGTCCTGTTTATGTAACACTTTAAAAATCAGCAAAAGGGTTATATAACTAAAATTTATTATGAAACAAAAGGCAAAAAACTATTATGTACATAGTTTAGTCCTATTCAGTGTCTACTCGGCGCTTCTTGGCTTGTCTCTTGTATTTATTAAAGGGAGCATCTCTTGTCACTGTCCAGCAATAGTCTGCAAGCATTGATGGGCTCCATTTGCCCTGATAGCGTTTCTCCATTGTTGCAATGTCCTGGTGAAATCGCTCGCCATGCTCGTCGCTCACTGCTCCGCAGTTTGGTGGAAAAAAATCTAGATGAGAGTGCAAAAATGTATCTTTAGTGACATATTGCAACCAAGGCTTTTGTATGCCTTGAGGAGGTTTTCCACCAACAACCTGTAGTTGTCTACCTTGTTGTTTCCGAGAAAATTTATTGCCACTAACTGGAAGGCTTTCCATGCCATCTTTTCCTTGCCACGCAGTGCATGGTCAAATGCATCATCTCGAAGAAGTTCACGAATCAGAGGACCAACAAAGACACCTTCCTTTATCTTAGCTTCACTTAACCTTGGAAATTTTCCATGGAGGTACTTGAAAGCTGCTTGTGTTTTGTCAATGGCCTTGACAAAGTTCTTCATCAGACCCAGCTTGATGTGTAAGGGTGGTTAAAAAATCTTCCTTGATTCAACAAGTGGTGGATGCTGAACACTTTTCCTCCCAGGCTCCAATGCCTGTCGGAATGGCCAATCTTTCTTGATGTAGTGGGAATCTCTTGCACGACTATCCCATTCACAGAGAAAACAGCAGTACTTTGTGTATCCAGTCTGCAGACCAAGCAAGAGAGCAACAACCTTCAAATCGCCACAAAGCTGCCACTGATGTTGGTCATAGTTTATGCACCTCAAAAGTTGTTTCATGTTGTCATAGGTTTCCTTCATATGGACTGCATGACCAACTGGAATTGATGGCAAAACATTGCCATTATGCAGTAAAACAGCTTTAAGACTCGTCTTCGATGAATCAATGAACAGTCTCCACTCATCTGGATCGTGAACGATGTTGAGGGCTGCCATCACACCATTGATGTTGTTGCAGGCTACAAGATCACTTTCCATGAAGAAGAATGGGACAAGATCCTTTTGACGGTCACGGAACATGGAAACCCTAACATCACCTGCCAGGAGATTCCACTGCTGTAGTCTGGAGCCCAACAGCTCTGCCTTACTCTTGGGTAGTTCCAAATCCCTGACAAGGTCATTCAGTTCACCGTGTGTTATGAGGTGTGGTTCAGAGGAGGAGGATGGGAGAAAATGTGGGTCCTGTGACATTGATGGTTCAGGACCAGAAGTTTCATCCTCTTCCTCTTCCTTGTCTGACCCAAGTGAGAATGATTCTGGTGCATCAGGAACCGGCAGTCCTTCTCCATGGGGTACTGGGCGTATAGCTGATGGAATGTTTGGATAATGCACAGTCCACTTTTTCTTCTTTGACACACCTTTCCCAACTGGAGGCACCATGCAGAAGTAACAATTGCTGGTATGATCTGTTGGCTCTCTCCAAATCATTGGCATTGCAAAAGGCATAGATTTCCTTTTCCTGTTCAACCACTGGCGAAGATTTGTTGCACAAGTGTTGCAGCATATGCGTGGGGCCCACCTCCTGTCCTGATCTCCAATTTTGCAGCCAAAATAAAGGTGATAGGCTTTCTTAACCATAGTGGTTATACTGCGCTTTTGTGATGCAAAAGTCACTTCACCACAAACATAGCAGAAGTTATCTGCACTGTTCACACAAGTACGAGGCATCACTGCTCACTTTGGCTAAACAGAAATGTGTCCCTTTGCAAAATCAAACACTGACAAATAAGAGAGCACGACACTGTATGATTTCTGGAGCTGATATAGGGCAATTTGTTCAGCAGAGTGATGTAAGCTTCGTTATGATTGCATCATCCATGACTTCTAGGAATACCATAATGCAATTCATATAATGTATGATGCAATTCCAGCTTCAGATTGCATCATTCATTGTTTTGCCTAAAAAGCAAGTACTGTCCAAACCCAGTCATAGATTTATTCATAGATGCAGGCAAAGATGTATTTTAGTCATTTCTGGTTTAAATTGAGATCCCTTCCCTTTATAACTCACTTATCCTCTGCTATTCCCAAGTCAAGGGTCGTATATACTGACCCAATAGCATAACTTGAAAACTAGAGCCAATCAACAATTTTAAGCATCATTTTCATTCTCAGTGACCCAGAATTAGTAAAGTTTGACTACATTTATTTCAGAAGCATTTTGGCTGTAGAGCAGTGTTTTATTTTATTTATATGTCTTTGCTTTGCCCTTTCGTGAAATTGAGCTGATAGGAAACAATCCATAGGAACAGCTCCACAGCACCTTTGGGGATGCAGAAACTTGCTGCCTACCACAGGTCCCTGTATTGGAACCTGTGTTCCCCTACCAGCCCTTAGATGGGGACAGAAGGTGGAAAACCTATGCCTGATATGGGCAACATGAACCAGGAAGACCAAGGGCCAGGACTCTGGGACCTTGGACTGGTGAGGCCTGGAACTTCTTGCCTCACAGTGAGGCTACTTTTTCTATAACGCAAAAGGGGTTGACACAATTTGTGGCCTGGCTGGAGGGCCGAGTCACTGAAGGGGCAGACCACTTCAGGGCTGGAGCACCTGTCAACAGTAGATGCTTGAAAAGGAGATCCTGCTACAACCTTGCCTGACCACTAGGAGGTGCCTGTGGTGAGTGAGTCCCCCTTCCCAGGCACACTACAGCTGGTTGCCGAATCACAAATACACACTCGCTGTATTACATTCTTTACACTTCACTCACATGAATATACAACACAACCCAAAATGCTGCACTTCATACTGTTTCCTTTGGAACCAAGTGAAAGTAAACACGATTTGACAGAGGGGCCAATGGCCAATTTGTTTCCTGGATGTTATTTAGAACATTCTTGGGAAAACATTGTCACGGATCATTCACTGTGGAACAATATTTCAGGTTAATTCTTGTGGCTCAAGTCTACCTGACCAAACATAAAGGTGACTAGTCAGTGAACAGATCATTAGGGTGAGTGACATGAGATCTGCATTTGGTCACCACAGGACACTTTGAATCAAGAAGAAACTCCAGCCTAACAGCAGCTGTGATGCTGGCTACAGGCATCAATCATGTGCGGGGTGATTGTGAAACTGGAAAATCCCTCTCAGACAGATCCAGGCCACTCAGATGTTCTTGGCAAGCAAAGGAGGACTGGAAATGGCATCTGCTGCCATGCAGAGAACCACACCAACAGGAACAAATCACTGCGACAAGATTATTTTTGCCTTAATTCAACAATAATTCAATCAGCATTCCTGTGTTATTTTTTGTGTAAGAAATAGGGATTGACCCTGGGTAGCAGCTGTATGTTTTGTCTCCAGTGTTCCTCTGCAGTTATTATTGATATACAAACTACAGTCTAGCTTCTTTGCCACGTCTTATTATTTTGTTGATCTAGTCTCAGAGCCCCAGTCTCTCTTTTAACTGCACAGGTAGTTATGCATATGAGAAAAGGCCTATTTAATTATGTATACATGCAGGGTAGATTACATTCACACAGAAATCTGCATTGGAAAAGTGCCCATTATCTATAAAAATGACAGAAGAGGTAGCCTTGTCAGAATTAGCAGAGCAGTGCTGACACAATGTACTATGCCTTGGGGATTAATGTTGTGTAACATGCATAACGAGATGAAATATGTTCATTATTTTGAAAATTAGCATTGGAACATAAGGTTCAGAGTTTTAAACTAGATTTATTTCTAATTTAAATTTCATCCAACTTTTTTTAAATGATTCCTGCAATATTTTGATTTAAATTACAGTCCTCAGTTCAATTGTTCATTTTAGGTGTGACAGTAAAAGTAGTATACTGTAAAATTCATTCTTGAACTCACATTACAGAATCTTTTTTAAAATGGGACTGTCTGAAGTAGCTGCAGCTTTCTGTGCATTTGCCTTTAAAAAATGTCTCTAGAAATATTATGGCTAGAGAAACACTGTGGTAAATGAAAGTGCTTTCTCTGGACTCCTTACCAGCAGCACTGGCTGTATAAGAGAAAGATGCTGGGTTTTAGGAACTGCCTGGGTTTGTAAAAAAAGCTAAATATAGACACGAAAAAACACTCTGTTCCTCCATGGGGAGTGCATGCATATTCTCATGTGCAATTTGCTGGGATCTTACCTACTAACCTAGAAAAATAAATAGTGTGTTCTAATGCACTCAGAGATACAAACAGCCAACTACCGTTACCACAAGGAAGAAGCCCAACCAACCATCTTGAGAGACATTCCTGCAACCATTATCTTGCTCTCCTACTTGCTGAAATCCTTTCTTCATTTATTATAATGGTGTAACGTTTCCACTCAGGCCCTGATTCAACAAGGCTGTCCTTGGCCTCCACATGTCGGGGGAGAACATCAAGGAATTTTATATACTCTGGGGCACTTCATCTCCAGAGTGCTTTCAGAGTGTGTGGTAAGAGCTCTACTGCTGCGGAAAGGAGTGGGTGGGCTGCCTGACCGTCCCAGAAGAATGCTACACCTAGGATCAGATGGTAGCAAATCTACCACCCAACCCATGGCTGCTGAGAAAAGGCCTGCAGTAATAATGGTACAACCATTCCCTACCCCTACTGTTGTAAAAGCCCTAGGGAGTTGGTTAAAAGCTACAGAGAAGTTGTGTGAGAATAAAACCACTGCAGGTGAATAATTAATGACTGAGTATAAATAGAAATTACAATGGGTGTGGGTGCTGGTGATCAGTGCAAATGATGAGTAGTGTAGTTTATAATTAAAGCGAATTAATGATTTAAACAAATTGAGTAGAGTGCGTTTTCTCTGCTGCAATCATTGTAGGGGGTTGAACATGGGGAAAAAGACCTGGATTTGTTCCCAAACTCTGCCACTGATTTGCAGGCCTATCTTGGGCAAGTTGCTTAACTTACCTGTGCCTCAGTTACCTTGCTTCTAAAATGCAGCTAAAAATACTTCCCCGCTCTGTAAAAATGCTTTGAAACTATGGATGAAAAAGTGTCACACATCTGCAAAGTATTATCTGTACCTCTGAAGAAAGAAGGCTGTATGCTTTCTAGCCTCAGAAATGGTACTGGTATCCTAATAGTTTTTGCTTGCATTGCTGTTAGCCTCATCAGTGTCCTTAGAGTTTCACCAGTCTTTTTTGCACAGCTAACATTCCCAGAAGACATCTGTTTTCATAACCTGTGATTGATCTGGAAACTACTATGAGAAAAAAGAACAAGGAGTACTTGTGGCACAGTAATTAAACTGTCGGTGGCCTATTGCCTAAACAGAATTGAAAAAGTACCTAAACAGTTATATTACTTTATAGAGGTTATGTTAAACTACTGCATATGCTGCACTGCCAAGTTAATACTTCACATGGAATGGAGATAAAGATGAAAATAATGATGGCACGAAAGAAATTCATTTATTAAAGACCTATAGTCAACCCATTGCTTAGTATAAAGCACATCATGCATCTGGTAGTGGTATGTAATATTTCTGGCCAGATTCTATGCTCCAATGTTTGGTATAGATAAACAAGTAGGTTTAAATATATCTGCTAGCCTACTTGCACCTTGAGTTATATGTTGGCATGAACCATGTCAACAGGAGTTAGAATCCACCCTTTTCTGTGCAAATTCTGTAAATTATGCACATTCAGAATAGGGCCAGAATGAGTGAATAATTGGTGTGGTTTTGTTCAGGAGCTGGGTGAACAACAACAGAAATGTACTTAGGATCAGTTTAGGATCAAACCAAAATTAAAATGTTTCATGTTTTCTTGTTGAAATGAGAAATCTGGAAACACAAACTTTGTTTTGGCATGTTTCCAAAATGAAACTTGCTGCCTGGAGACGAGCAGCTGCCGGGTGAAGTGCAGAAGAAAGCCAGTTTTACCCAACAGCGGCCCTGGGGCAGTCTGCATGGCATGGCTGCCTCAGAGGTGCAGACCCTGGGTGCCTGAGCCTTCCTGTCAGGGTTCTTAAGGTTTCCAGACTCCCTGTTGCAGAGCCAGGAGCTGAGCCTCAGGTAGGGTTAGGGTTCCCTGGCAGGTTTTCTGCCCCGAGCTGCAGACCCTGGAAGTACCAATATCCACAGAAGCCCACCAGGGAGCCTGCTTTGGATTCACCCAAAGTTAATTTAACCCTGATGTTTCAGGTGACACATTTTGGACTTGATGAATCAGCATTTTCCAACAAAAAAATTCTGACATGTTTCACTGGAAAATTTTTGAGCCGTTATTGGCTGCAGGCATGTGAGAAAGAAGGTGCAGAGGGGCACAGAGCCATCCTATACCAGTAATGCTGCCAGGGGCACTAACCAAGATAGTTTGCCACAGGGTAGCTGGCCCTGTGGCGGGGAGGTCAGGCATCCAGCCTACGTTTGACATACTCCACTAAGGAGAATGAGCCAACTCAGAGCCAACTGTGGATGATTAATTGCCTGTCAGTGAACAAGTTAAGGAACACCTGGGTGTTAGAAAGGGTTATGAGGGCTCAGACAGGGAGCACAGCATGGAGAGAGCTCCTAAAGGTGACAGCTTCTCAGGGGAGCTCACCAGGAAAGGAAACTGAGCTGAGAAATACATCTCTGAGCTGCTGTGGAGAAGTGCTCTCATGCAGAAGAGCCAATCAGATCCAACTGCAATATGTTGTAACTAACTGCTGCAGAAAGGGAGAGGAAAGACATCTTGCTCACTCTCCTCCACTTTGTGCACTTATGCAAGGCTAGTCACAATAAATACATGTGTGCAGATGTGTTTAGTAAACTTAAAGGGGTTACAAACACAGGGCAGATGTCAATTATATCCTAGGGATGTTAACTCAAATGTGCAACGTAGAAAACATGGTGTTCACCTTCGCATTGCAGGGGAAGTTCCTGTACTGATTCAAATACCCCCACATCCTGTTACAAATAAGCCCACGTGTACCTTGTGGAATGGCAGCTTGGTCCAGGCCCAAAATATAAAATGCTGGGAAAGAAAATAAGGCACCTCCCATTTGTGACCTATATCATAGTGTTTTTCAAGTTCCTTCAGTATTGTTTCCTTCATGATCTTAACTGGTATGATGGGCTCTTTCTCTTCAGGGTATTTTGCAGTTCAGCAAATACAATTTTATAGAACTATGGTAGTTTTTAAACTGAAAAGGAAATACACTTTAGATAAATGAAATGGTTCCAAGTCCATTTTCAAATGCATCCACTCTTTTATATGGAACAATTTAAGGGCATTTTACATAGATTTATACTCAACTAATATCCTCTGTCCTGAACAAATGCTTACTGTAGTATTTCTCTTAAGATTCTGCTCCTAATCATAGACAGCTATCATGATCATAATAATTTAAATACATGTTGGTAAAATACTTTGAAATTAACACTTAATTTTATCCAACTTTTAATTTCTTATTAGTCTGAATGGATTGACTATAATGGAACCAGCTGCTTTGAATTATTCCAACTTTCCAATTTTTGAGCTAATTGGGCTAAACTCAGCCCTGGCATAAACAGGTACAACTCTATGCTTCAACAGCATTATACCTGCCTATGCCACGGACGAATTTGGCCCACTTAGCATAAACTAATATAAAAGGGTTAAATTCACCTTTGTTACTCCATAAAAGAGAAAATGCTATAAAACTTTAATTGCTAGTTAGTCAACTTATTGCACAATAAATGAATCATTATCTTGCTTAGCCCTCATGTGGTTTAAAATAGCATGAAAATTATATGTTCATTTTCCCCAGAGGGCTCAGCAGTAGTGAACTACTTCAAAGATGAAACAATTTACCCAGAACCCTTTATTTCCGAGTATTCACAAGCCCACAGTTGAATGTGTATATGAAAGAACTACAGGATTTCTGAGTGATAGTTGCTGAAATACACATAGAGCTTTCCATGTGAAATAGAGTTTCCAGAAATGAAAGCTTTTTGGAGATAATTTTCAAGTGCAATATAACTTAAATTCTGCAAACACTCCAGTTTCCAAAATAGAAAAAAAAACTAGCTGCAAGGATGTGCATAGCACTACTTTCATGTCAGCCACCAAAAACTGCTCCCTCACACAAATTCTGAAGACATTAAAAATGAGACCTGTGAAGGAATGGATTGTTTTGCTCATTGAATCTGCTGCATTCAAATACTGTGGGTCTCTGTGTGTGCATGTTTTTTTAAACAGTGGTTTTACACCTAATACCATTGGTTTAAATGGAGTTTGTCTAATTTACACAGTGCATATAAGAGAAGAATCAGGGTCTGTGGACCAAATATTCAAGTGGGCTGCAGCCGCAGAAGGCCCTAGGCAGCATTTTGCTGCCTTTCTACCCTGCTGCTCAATCCTGCGGCCAAGCACCCTGAGTATCCTTTCCTGCTGTCTCAAGGCAACAGTTACAAAGGAAAGAAGCAGTGTGAAACTTAACTGAACAATGAATATCTGAATCTTCCATGGGGTTCTTTTAAAACTGCTATTGACCCCAGTGAAACAAATGCTAAACTCTTGGAAATCTAAATTAAGACCTCGATCTTGGAATGAACTTTTCTAGGCAGACTCTTATATCATTATAAACCCATATAGTTATAGAACAGAAAATATTCAGTTCAATTTGCATCATCTGTTTTGGCCACAGGATGTGAAGAGGTGAGAATATTTGCTTTCCTGTACAATAGCTCAAATAAAATGAGTGCTAAGGTCACAGAGTATTTGTGAATGTTTTTTCTTCTGCTCTGTGAGCCAACAGTCTTGAATGAATTAGAGCCTATGGAAATGGGGGAAGGTGTTTTAGGCTGAGGACATAATGTCTGCAGCTCTCCTGAAGCACAGGACATAATTCTAACATTTTCCATTCAGAAGCGGATTGAAAAGAACATCTTTGTACATTACAAATACTACTTTGTAATCAGTCCTGTGATTACATTTTTATAGCATATGGTACAGTAAGGATTGCCTCTCCATCACTGTGCTCTTTATGGAATTTTAAAAACACCTTGCAAAACTGAGTGCACATTTTCTAAGGTATTCCACACTGTACATTTATTACAACAGAACACGGCATTAACTAAAGTTGCAGGTAATCCCTAGGTAAAGGTAATTCAGAATTTGTTTTTTTAACATTTAACCGAGAATGGAAAACAAAAAGCCTGCTGTCTTAAATCACAGACAGTATATACAATCCGTGCTACAGAGAGAAAGGTTTGTTCCACTTTCCACATTACTGTCTGTTTTCCAAGGTGTTATAACAACCTGAGAGTTTACATTTGTATAGACGAAAACTTTGGGATTACTGGAATGAGAGTTCATTTTGTGTTTAATATATGCATATAAATTAGGCATGTGCCCCTCCTGCTGTTTAATGCTGCTGCTCATAAACCAACGTTAAATTCCTGCATGTTCTTCCCTTTAACTTAGACAGCTTACCTACTGAAGTCATGTTTTGCAAGAGTAAGACCACCATACACAAGCAACAGCCCACAACCTGAGTGACGAAAAGAGGACTGTTTTATAGGAGGTTTCCTTCTACCATCTGTAAAGACGTAAACTGGGGCAAGGTGTGTCATGCAAAGGAAATAGTTACCTGATTCAGACAAAGGTGAGGTTCAGAAATGACTGTTGCAGGTGATGGGTGAGAGCCTGAGTTGTCATCTACGTGAGTAGCAGGGGAGACAAGGCGGAGCAGAGAATAAAATGCTGTGGAATCAGCATTCCATGGTGGAGGAATCTTCAGAAATCACCTATGAGGAATGGAACTGGGGAATGCTGAAGAGAACCTAAAAAACTGGCCGCTTAAGGGGGAACCAAGGAAATCAGTTCTTGAAGGTCCCATAAGCACTATAAAAACTGATTTCAGAGTAGCAGCTGTGTTAGTCTGTATCTGTAAAAAGAATAGCCGTACTTGTGGCACCTTAGAGACTAACAAATTTATTTGAGCATAAGCTTTCGTGGGCTACAGCCCACTTCATCGGATGCATAGAATGGAAAATATAAGAAGAGTATATATATATACATACAGAGAAGATGCCATACCAGCTCTAAGAGGCTACTTAATTAAGATGACCTGTTATCAGCAGGAAAAAAACTTTTGTAGTGATAATCAAGATGGTCAATTACAGATAGTTGACAAGAGGTGTAAGGATAGTTATCATAAGGAAATAGATTCAAGTAGTGTAATGACTCAGCCATTCCCAGTCTCTATTCAAGCCAGAGTTAATGGTATCTAATTTGCAAATTAATTCAAGCTCAGCATTGTCTCCTTGGAGTCTGTTTTTGAAGTCTTTCTGTTGCAAAATTGCCACCTTCAAGTCTGTTACTGAATGGCCAGAGAGGTTGAAGTGTTCTCCTACTGGTTTTTGAATGTTATGATTCCTGATGCCAGATTTGTGTCCGTTTATTCTTTTGCATTGAGACTGTCTGGTTTGGACAATGTACATGGCAGAGGGGCATTGCTGGCACATGATGGCATGAAATATGTTTGTGGCTCAACCATGTTATCATGCATTATGCTCACTCTACTCAGGCCAAAATTATCTCTCTCTGCTTTTAATGGTTATTGAACTTAATTGCTGTCATAGGAGGGAAGGAAGGATTTTTAAAATACTGACTAGTGAGTGAAAGGCAGGAGGGCCAGAAAAAAAAAAAGGCTTTGAGAATGGGTCAAGGCTTGAAAAAATGTGTCTTAGAAAAAAACAGGGGTTAATGAAGAAATCTAATGGAAAACAAACTAAGTTCAAACCCAGCATGAACAGATGAAACTTAACTGAAGCTAACTAAATTGCACCTGCTTACACTCAACATAAATTTGGCCCAGCCTGCGATCACTACACTACCTCATTGCACTGTAATGGCTGCAATAAGATTTAAAAGTACAAGGTAGAGAATAGAATTCCAATCTGTTCTGCTCAGCACAGCATAGGTAGTGCATAAATAAAATATACACTGAGTGGGCTTTGCCCCTTGTGAATTCTGTGTTCACTTAAGGCATGAATATGACGTCTTAATTTAGCCCATCACATATCCTCTCTGTACAAGTCTGTAAAATGCAAATGTGTATTCTTGCACAGTGACTTACCATTTGAGAAGTTAACAATTGGATTCAGATCACTTTCTTGTCTGAAAACAATAAAGAATTTGTGCATAAATGCCCAACATCCATACTGAAATTGGAGGTATGTTGGTGGTACATCATAGGGTTGTGGGGAATTATATTTGTGAGAGTTCCTAGGGTTAAGGGTATGTGTGTGGTGCGTTGGGGGTGGATCACAGGGTGAAGAGAGTAGAGATGAAATAAGACTCTTTCCAACCACTTCTGTTTGTACTGAAATAGTTTTTTACAGGTAACCTTGATACCTGATTTGCCATTGCTTCTTCCCCTTTGAAAGTGAAAATTTTGGGGAGATGAGACTTTCACTAAATGTATCTATTCTTTTGTTCTTCAATGTTGTGAATAGTATGAAGCTGGTCTGGAAAAAAAATCAAAGATTTTGGAAGCCTTTTCATTTCTTTGATCAAAAGTGATTGCACACATAATGCTAATTTTAGCTTGAGTGCATGCGTGCTCTCGCTCTCTCTGAGCATACTAGGAAATGCTCATAGGTATTAAATATTAAACACCAGGAGTCAAATTATTTCCTGACTTACACCTAATGCAATCTCATTGGCTCCACCAAAACCAGCAGGAACAGATTAAGCTCGCTGACTCCATTAGGGTTGCAAAGGATGTATGCGAGTAGAATATTCGGCCCTGAATTTTCTCAAATTTGATCTATTATAAACTGAGAAAGAACCTACAGTTGAGAGCAAATATGTTTTTCGGTCTTGGCATACTTGCTAAGCAGCAATGTTTGACAAAGCTGTATCCAATAAAGAATTAAAAGTAAAAGGGAGAGCATGGACTCAAGTGCATGTGTGTGCAAAGCACAATCTGAAGCTTTCATAGTGCCACAATAATATAATATCAAACTACAAGGATTCCAGCATCTCCTAAGGAGGCTAGAGTTTGTGGGTGCCCTTACGACATGTAACTACATTTTCCTAAATGGTTTGGAAATCAAAAGTCACTATTGGACAGAAATGATTCCACTCTCTACCACTGCTGGCACACTACCTGATAATCTCAGCAAAGACTGAATGGGTAGAGATGCCGGATAACCCTCTAACTCAGGGGTCTCAAACTCCCAGCCTGCGGGCCATCTGCAGCCTGAGAACCGCCCCAATGTGGCCTGTGGGGATCCAGCAATTTTGGTGCCAGGTCTCTCCCTTGGCCCCACCTGCCGCCCCTGGACACTTTAAACTCCCGCCCCCCCGTGCATCCCCCTGGGTGATTTGAAATGGCTTGGGGCCCCACCCACCACCGGCAGCACAGTGGAGCTGAGCAGCTTCCTGCGTGCTCACTACACGTGGCTACCAGCCCACCCCATGGCCCTGGAGCAGGGCGGGGCTGTGCCTCCGCATGCTGCCCCCGCCCCGAGCACCCCTGCGGCCAATGGGAAGCTGCAGAAACGGTGCCTGGGGGCAGCAGCACATGGAGGCCCCCCGTCCCATCCTGCCTTGGAGCCCCAGATAAGCGCTGCACCCCCAACCCCCTCCCAGAGCCTGCACCCCACCCCCTCCCCACATACCCCTCCTGACTCCAAACTCACTCCCCCTGCCCCAGCCCAGAGCCTGCACCCAGCACCCAAACTCCATCCTAGAGCCTGCACCCCAGACCTCCTCCCAGAGCCCAACCTCTCACCCCTTCTGCACACAATCTCCTTCCCAGAGCCTGCACCATGCACCCCAATACCCTACCCCAGACCTCCTCTCCCACCCAAACTCCCTCCCAGCGGCTTAGGTGGGGGGGGGCAGAGTTTTGGGGAGCGGGTTCTGGGTGGTATGCATGACATTATTGGCCTGCTGGGAGGATTTGAGGACTGGCACTGGCCCTAAGGTAAATTGAGTTTGCGACCCCTGCTCTAACTCACCTAAATGCTCTCAAGTCAATAGGAGGGCAATGTTGGGATGCTGTGGGCCCTCAAGCTACAACAGCCACAAGGCACTACAGAAACACTTCCACGTCAAAATGTTCAGGTTTAAACAAAGTTTTGGGTTGAAATATCTTGGGGTTTGGTAGAAATATTCCAACTTTTGATTCTTCATCAGAAGTTTCCATGGAAACCCCTCCTCCCCACTGATTTTTCTGATCAACGCTAGGTACAAAGCGATGCTTGCAATTGAAAAATACAGATGAAAAGTTCTAAGGAAAGATGGGTGAGCCTCTTTATAAAGCACTTTGAGATCTATGAGTAAAAAGGACTGTGGAAAAGCTTATTCACAGAGAACATCGTTTCTTCATATGAGGATGAATTTCACCTGTATGACTTTGCTCTCTATTTTCTCAACGATCTGAAAAGCCTGTTCCTTGTCACTCTGCCACCTATGCTCTTTTAGAACATCCCCTAAAGAGCACTTTCTGTTCACCTCAGTCAGGTGGACATGCTACTGCAGGGCTTCAATACATCCTTAAATCCTAAAACAGCTGGTTATTTTCTGGGAGGAAGAAAACAGAGAAGAGTTACACTGTGTAAAAATTGTGACACTGGACATTATAGTCCATCATACCCATCTGCCAAGCCACTGTAAACATAACCACTTGCAACGAGCTTGATTTTCTTCATCATAAAATTTCAATGACAGCCTTTTTACTATTGACAGCCTTTTAATGCTGACTAGTCCAACAGGCTGTTTCTTAAAAAAACAAGGAAACTTCAAAACAAAACATCAGGTACAAAACATAACAGGGCTTTTAGTGCTTTATTTGTGTCCAAATAACAGGGCATATATCATTTTTCTAACAGTGTGTGGTGCGTATACTCCTTCTCTTATTATGTAAAACCATTAGGGCTGTTAACCTGTAAATGGCAGCTGCAGAGTCAGGCAATAAAAATGCACTTAGAGCGATTTTAACTCTGCATGTAAGTAATTTGAGCTTTTAAATTATTGTAAAATGCAGTAATTGTGACAGAATGGAGATTTTTTTCCCCTCACAGTGCACATATTGCATCAGGAAGGGAAGATTCTGTCTATTGGCTTTGGGAGTTTCTCAGGCCTGATCTCGACTCGGTTTTTGTACTGGTATAACTATGTCAGTTGGGGGTGATTTTGTTTATACCAAAATATCTACACTTTTGCAGCTCTAGTGTGGATGCAGTTATATGGTATAAAAGTGCCTTAGACTGGTCTATCTTATTTCCCATCCTGTGCTGGAATAAGTGATCCTAACAGAAGCGCCTTTATGCTGGTATAACTGCAGCCACACTAGGAAGATCGTATTGCTTTAAGTATGGAGCGCTACACACGGGGACCCCAAGGTGTCTCTCCCCATCCACACCACATCATTGAAGTGGAAGTGGCAGAGGCAGAGGCCATCCACAGAAGAGTTGCCTGCTCAGCTGCTTCTGGGAGCTGGTACCATTCCTTTTCAGGCACACATAGGTCTACCCCGCTCCCTAGACCATCACTGTTTTCAGATAAGCTGCCGTCTGTCCACAGGAGAGAAGACTTAGCTCCCACCCAAGTGAGCATAGGCCTCTGTATGCGGGGGGAACGGGGCATTACAGCACCACCTCAGCAGAGCCATAATGGAGCTGTGGAAGCAAAGGTCCCCTGCACAAACCCACACCCAGGATGAAATCATAACCCATTTAAGTCAAGGGGAGTTTTGCTATTGATTGCAACAGTGCCAGGAATTCACCCACAGAGTGCTGTGCTGGGGTGGTCTTGGTGTAGACCGTATCAGAATAGTGGGTCTCAGAGTTAACAACTCACTGAGATGAATGGGACCATTCACACCTCTCAGTTACTGTTTCAAGCTGTCTGCAGACTCAGGTGGATATGACTGCATCACTTGATTCATGTTTCCAAGGTCAATGTCACAAACAGGAGAGCTAGAAACAACCATGAAAGCTGAGATTTTGAGGTCCTCACTTCACTCCAGGAGCTGGTAGGGTGACCAGATGGCAAGTGTGAAAAATCAGTACTTTTTGGGGGAGTGATGAGGGGTGGATATAGTGTAATATAGATGAAAAAGCCCCTAATATCAAGACGTCTGGTCACCCTAGGAGCTGGGGCCCGAGGCACATGCCCTTAATCTGACCCTGTTCACACCTTTACAAAAATCCCACCCTTTGGCAAGCTGACAAGGCTGCACAGCAACAATATTCTCCACTGATGTAAGAGTAAAGATAAGGCATCTGTGTGGCTATTGTATGTTATAGTCTCTCCTTCATTGTATATTTTAAGCCCACCAGGTTATGAGTGCCTTTTTCCAGTCATATCTATTGTGGCATCTAAAAAGCACTTCATGCGTTAAAAGATGAGATGTAACTTAATGCCTTAGACCTGGACAAGGACTGAGCTGCATCATAATATATAATCGCAACTAAGTGACCTAAACTAATAAGACCAAATGTTTCCTCAGGCAATAATCAAACTTGTTCAGTACAAAGGGCTAAATAAGGAAAATCATACAGAAGACTATGCAGGAATAGCCCATTTCCAGAGCAACCTTTGCCAGCATTCAAAATAGCTTAGCAGTGCAAAATTAACCATATTTCTATGTATGTTTGTTTGTTAATTTTGTTTGGTTAGGAATCTGCCCAATGGTTGCATCACATGATGAATTTCTACTGTCTCCTTTCAGTCACCAATTCAAGGCAATGTGACTTGTATTTGCCCCTACCTCACTCAGGTGCTTTTGAAAATCACACCCTCTGTCCCTAATTGTTCTTCCTTTCCCATCTGAATCCCAAGAGGATCCTGGGTTTCTGAGGCTGCATCTGTCTTACAGCTGTGGCTTTCAGGACTGCAGCTTCTGGTACCATGGACCTTGATTTCAACTCCCACTTAAAAGTTGTATTGGTACTCTAATTTCAAAGGGCACAGTTCTGCACTCAGAATCATGCCTCCCATTGAAATCAATAAAAGTTACAACTTTAAAAACCACCAAGGACCTATTCTTTAAACAGTGATATATTGGCAGGGCTGAATATGGGCTTAGCACTAAATTAGAGCACCACTAGGCAAACCAGAGTTCTCTCCAATCCACATTGTAGGCAGGGTACTGGATTGCTGCAGCTGAAGAGTAATTTGCTAATGTAAGTATAATACACACATTGGTTCTCATAATAAGATGGACCACAGCTTCAATAGAGAAGTTATGTGGAAGACCTTCACCCCTCTGATTCACAATTGCATGAATCCCTTCCCTTCCCACTAACAGTCATATGACATCCCTCTGGCAACTTCAGCATGCCAAAGAATATTAAATTATCTAATGCATTTTTAGCTTCTTGAAATGTAATTCAGCAGCTGGAAACTTGGAGCCAGCACCACATGGCTAGCCAGTTCTCCATGGCCACTAAAAAATGCTCTGTGGACCACGGATCACACTTCGGAAACCTCAGACATGGAGAATATACTGTACTGCATATAGAATAAATACCTAGCTTCTGAATATAGTTATTCATTACATTCTAATTACCAGTGCTCAAATTACAAAGGGCAAGATTCTTCCCTCAGACCTGCCCAGCAACTCTCAACTAGATACACTCCACAGGGAAAAGAGAATATTCCATGTGAGTGATTTTGTTTGATGTCAACAGGTGACCTGCACATCTAGGAAGAACAGAATACCAAAGATGAATGCTGCTTTGGAGATCTGAGAGAAGATTGCCCTCAATGCCTAAATGCATATTTATCTCGCGGCGGTATTTAACTTTAGTGAGGTATTTGCAATTTCCTCCATATGTAGAATGGGAAATATTAAAGCAACTTAAACTATTTCTGGTGGTAAACATCCAGTTTTAAATGGCGCCCCCTGTAACTATATATAGGTTTATACATTAATCAGAAATTAACTGAGCAGTTGCGATAACTTAGCTTGGAGTTACTTCTCCAGCTTACTCTAAGTAGTTTCTTTTCTCCAAACTCTCTCTGAAGCTGTCTGAGTGTATTTTCGTTCCTGAGTCAGTAAAGTTCTGTCTCTCTGACTAGAAATTTAGACTGAAGACCGAGCATGAACCCATCAACACTTTGCATTTGTTGTCAATGATTGATAGCTAAATTGAGTATGTGGATTAATGGTAAAAGTATTCTCATTCATTGTCCGAGTCAGAGATAAGGACTCCAGTCCTGACTGGTTGCATGTTCAATCCTCATCTATAGCATCCAAAACACAGTAGCTTAAATTCCTGTATTGACAAATCCCAAGAAAAACTGCAACACAAGCCAAGAAAAGTGGGTGCATTCGTGCATATACTATAGAAAGAAACAAAAATAAAAGATAACATTCAGAGCTGCTAAAGATAACTCAATGCCTAACAATTAGTAACAAATGCAAGTAGCATCAAAAGCCTTTTAAAAACAGAAATTAGAATCTTCTCCCCTATATTGCTTAAAATGAACTGACACTTCTGCTTTAGCAAGATCCTTTGCACAACACTAATCTTAAACAGCCGTCTAGTTCAGCTGAGATTTTATTCAAATCCAATACAAGGAATTATTAAAGAGTTGTTAGGAAAAGAATCTTGATGGTTAGGTCAGTTAATAATTTTGAACTGGTTTCTAAGGGATGGTATTAGTGGATCATCAACAACAAAAAAGACTCTGATATGCACTTTATCACATTATCTCCAGGATATTAGTTCAAAAAAGAAAAACACCTTCTCTCAGCCATCAGGGGTTATTTGACATCTGGAAAATATTTACACACATAACAGTTTTAGTGCTGCTGTTACTTCACAGCAGTTGAGTCCAGACAGAACTGTTCTGACCAAACAGCACATTAAAAATATACCCACTGGGTTCCACAACCCATTTATTAATTTATAATAAATCAAAAGTTCACATGGTACTCTCATTAACCCTACACAACCCAAGTGTGAGCAAAGGGCTGCAGGCATGCAAATGAATGCAGCTTTTAACCTAGTGTAACATTTTCCACCTATGTCTACAAAGCATTGATGGTCCTTGTCTATTCAGATCTCATCATTGCTAAAGAATCTCTCCACACTTTCTGACACAGGCTAGAGAAACAAAGCAATAAGGGGCAAGGTACACACTTCTGCCACTCATTGTGATGATAAATTGTCACAACCTGATGCCCTATTTTCATTTTTTAAAACATTATTTTGACACTCTCTATGATGCTGGTAGACCAGATGCCAGCTCATGCCGAAGCCCCTAGGTCTCATTGGACACTGACAAATGCTTAGCTGGAAACCAGTCTGACTCACCTGTGTGTTATTATTGTAAAAATAGATGTTAAGTTATAAAAATGTGTTTAGACTTCATGAAATGCTTGTAGGATGCTGCATGTATTGATCTTACTTACAATCTCTGTATCCCATGGTATAAAGTTATATTGAGTGTGCGCCTCGTAAACCACTGTAACTGCGTAACTCAAACAGGAAAGAAGTATTAATTAATGTAAAGTGCTGGTCCTGCATTCAAGAAGGCCCAATGAAACCAAATGAGCCACTGTGAAAGATCAAAGGACAAAGACTTTTTTGATTTACACCTCCTTCCCCCTCTCCTGTACACCCATGATGTTGTACCCCATAATGCTTTATGGAAATATGCTTATGAGTGTATATATAACATAACTGGAATGTGTTTTATGCTAGATATGCCCTGTAACATATCTTTGCAAAGGTTATGTTCTTCTGCATATATTCACCTTATTCATATGCATGTATCATTTTTATATCTGAAGTTATGAGTGTTGGCTCTATGCTTGTATTTAAAGTGTTTGCTGTAGAAAGCACCTAATGCAGATGTGGTCAACATAGTGTGAAGGGGGCAAAGAGTTCTGTGGCACCTTATAGACTAATGTATTGGAGCATGAGCTTTCGTGGGTGAATACCCACTTCATCGGATGTATGTCATAGTCGGATGCATAGTGTGAAGGGGTTATTCAAGTAATTGGGAGTATTTGGTTAACAATGGACCTCGACAGACACCAATCCACATCTGAGCTTTCCTGTGAACATCTTGTAGAAAACTGAGTCATGCATGTGACTTGCTCATGTGACTCCAAAACTCCATTTTGTAGCTGGATTCTACACAGAGGACAGGGGGGTTTCCACCCACAAGAGAGAAACTATATAAACCCCTGGATACCCCTCCATTTTGTCTTCAGCTGGCTTCAAGCCTCTTCAAGCCTCTCCACCCCCAAAGGATATCTGAAAGAAACAGGAACATAGGAGAGTAACCACAGGAGTGTGAGTGATTGCTGGACCCAGACTAGAAGGAGGCTAGTCTGTAAAAGAAGCTTACTGGAACATCTCTGAGGGTGAGATTTCATCTGTAATCACTTTCTTACTGTATTAGGTTTAGACTTGTGTACTTTATTTTATTTGGTAATTCACTTTGTTTTGTCTGTTATTACTTGGAACCACTTAAATCCTACTTTTTGTATTTAATAAAATCACATTTTACTTATTAACCTATAGTATGTATTACTATCTGGTGGGGGGGGGCGCAAACAGTTGTACATCTCTCTCTATCAGTGTTATAGAGAGTGAACAATTTGAGTTTACCCTGTATAAGCTTTTGAGAAGGCAATATTTCCAAGCATAAGCAAGGGATCCCCAAACTGCTTGGCTTAGCTATAGAGGACAAAGAAAGAAACTGTAACTCAATTGTGTATGTATATTACCTGCTTTAACCTTGTAAATCACTCTCCTTTTTGTTTTCCTTAGTTAATAAACACTTAGTTTTTTATAGGATTGGCTACAAGTGTTGTCTTTGGTGTGAAGTCTAAGGTGCAATTGACCTGGGGTAAGTGACTGATCCTTTGGGACTGGAAGTAACCTGAATATTGTTGTGATTTTTGGTGTAAGGGACCATCTATCACAAAGGCAAGTTTGCCTGGGTGGCAAGTAGGTTACCACCTGGCCGGTATTTGAGTGCCCTGGCCATTTTTTGTATGGATTTGCCAGTTGCAAGAAAATTAAATTAATCTACTGTTTTTTTTTATGTGGGTCTAAAATTTGCATTATTATCACAATACGCTGGGATATCTAATGTTACGTATTTCTGTGTCCAACTAAAGATGCTGCAGTGGTCTCACTTTACCAGTTTAAGTGATAACAGATCAAAATTGTTGAAAATACAGCAGCTGTGTGCCCACCAACACACAAGTGCATCACACGCGGAGCTGTGCCTAGGGTACGGCGAATCAGGGCAACCGCCCCGGGCCCTGCGCTTTGGGGGGCCTCCACAGGAGGCAGGTGGGGAGGTGAGGTGGGAGGGCGAGCAAGGTGAGGAGACAAATGGAGAGGTGAGCGGCAGGCGGCAGATGGGCGGGTGGTGCAAGGAGAAGCCTCCCACCAGAACCTCCCCCTTCCCCCAGCACCTCTTGCCTGCCAGTGGGCCCCACCAGTCAGCACCTCCCCTCCCTCTCAGCGCCTACCATGGATCAGATGTTTTGCCCATGGCATCAGGAGGCGCTGGGAGGGGAGGGGAAGAGAAGCAAGGGTGCAGTGTGCTCAGGGGAGGGGGTAGAACTGGACAGGGAAGAGGTGGGGCAGGGGTAGAGCAGGGTGGGAAGAGGTGGGGCCTTGGGGAAAGGGGTGGAGTGGGGGCGGGGCCTGGGCGGGTCGGGCAGCACCCACCCAGCAGATTAGAAACTCGGCGCCTATGTCCGGGCCCTGTACCTCGCTAGGGACATCCCTGACTGCATGTGTGTGGTTTGAGTCAGGGGAGAGTGAGGAGATGTGCAATCTTATCTATATGTGTTCTCTCTCTACATATTATAAGTGGCTGTTGAAGTCAGGGATTGTGGAGTTGCCTTGTGGTTGGGGTTGACGTGGGCTTTCCGTGTGTGTGTGTGTGTGTGTGTGTGTGTATTCCATTTTTTCTGCATTTGAAAGGGGGTAACTGTAGTGGCAAGATAGACCAGAGTGCCCAGGAGGACTGTCTGTGACGCCAGGGTTAGGCTGCTATAGTGCTTGAGGCATTCACACTTGTTATCTGGTTGGTGAAATCTAAGTATAGAACTCAAAGCCAAATTTTGGTGGGCTATTCCAGACAGCGTGACACCCACCACCGCAAAAAAAAAAAAAAGGGAGCTGGAGAAATTGTCTTTTGCAAATAAAATATTTGGCTCATTCTGTGTACCCACCCAGGGCAGCAAAAGGGCATAAGATGCCCCTTTCCTCCATTATGCTGCCATAGTGGGTACCTGCCTGAAGGGGAGAATAGACTCTGTGGGACCTCTACATTCCTTCCCACAAAGTGGGTGGACAGAGTTGGCTGCACCTCCACAATGCACGAGCTGGCTCAGCTGTGCCTGCATGCCTGGGGACCTACGCAGCGCCACATGGCGGGCTGGTGCAGAGTTCACCTCAGGAGCAGTTATAATTGACTTCACAGCTACCTCGGGGGCTTTGCAGCTACGTGGCTCCCTATATACTGGGCTCATGCTAATGCCACAAGTTAGCCCACAGCCTATTAAAACAGTGTGAAGAGGAGAAAATATAAAAATGGTGGTTGTTTGGGAAAAAAATGATGGGACATGGAGTGTCTTAGGGGAAGAGTGATTTGTTTAGTCTGTTCTTTAAAAGATCCTTAATAACCACATGTTTCAAATCCTTCAGACTGCTGTCCTATCCCCCGCTCCAAACAGATGAAGCAGTTATGTTAGGGTTCTTTGTTTTGGGGGTCAGAATCTAAGAAAGAATCTATAGAGGAAACCGACCTGTTTGTCAGCATCTTTACCTAGCAGTTAAACCCTCACTCACCAAATGTACACCAAAATCAACCCCCTAACAAAACCAGATACACCAAGTTTAAAGTAAGAGTCGCTAAGCCACAGAGTGCTCCATTGGCTATTCTCCAGAAACAGTAGTGCAATGTAACCTGACATCTACTGTATGTATATACACCTAAATCAATGTTTACACTGTACAGTATAATCTTTCAGCAACAGTATATGGACATGATTCACAATTGGCCATTGACTCCAGTGGAGCCATGCCAGTTTACATCAGTTGAAATCCTAGCCTGAAATGTGTATTAGTATTCACATTTATTTCTGTTAATTCAAACTGATATATATTTATTTAAAGTACAGTACTTTTAATGTACTTTTAAAATGTACTTTTAAAATAGATCTATTACTGCTTTAGATTACCAAACACAGTCCAACTGGCTGAGACACAATCCCATGAATCGGTAATTTATCAAGGAAGTTGAATAACAAGATAGGCAAAATTGCTTACTCAGCTTGGTTAAAACAAGGGAGGATTGTGTGAGGAACTCCCAAAGAATTTAACAAATCTAAAACTGAGAAACCATGGCTAGAGCAAGGTAGTTTAGGTACTTGTATCCTACACAACCATACATGGAGGTTACTCACCTGCAATCAGAGTTCTATGAGACTGAATTAGCACATTCACGCCTCCTGACCCCCTTCTCCTCTTCCATGGAATCCTAACAGCCTACCCAGACTTGAGGAGTTGGCACGCTCTGGCTCCCTGTTATGCCCTTGTCCTCTGAAAACTTTAACCTCTCTGCCACTCCCTCCTGCCCCCCCAAAACCTAGGTACCTAGGGGTGGCATCATGGTCTAATGGACAGGGCACAGTGTACAGGAAGTCAGGTGACCTGGGTTCTATTTCTGACTCAGGTGCTGATCTGCTGGGTGACCCCTCTCTGTGCCTCTGGTTCCCATCTTCTCCCTTGTCTGTTTAGACTGGAAGCTCTTCAGGGCAGGGATTCTCTCTCAACTGTATGAAGCCTAGGATAAAGGGGCCCCAATCATGGTTGGAGCCCTTTAGAAGCAACTGTAATACAAATAGTAAATAACAGCTCAATGAAGACACATGCTCAGTGTCCAGCAGTAGTTACAAAATAAATATAATAGAAAGGTGTAGTCAGAAAGGGGTTTTCAAGGGTTCTCAAACTGTGGGTTGGGACTCCAAAGTGGGTCATGACGCCATTTTAATGGGGTCACCAGGACTAGACTTGCTGGGGCCCAGGGCTGAAGCTGAAGCCTGAAATCCCACCCCGCCCCCGCCGCCTTAGTGTTGTGTAGTCATTTTAGTTGTCAGAAGGAGGTCGTAGTACAATGAAGTTTAAGAACCACTGGCGTAGGCAATAATACAGAAAAGATAAAACCATTATATAATTAAATGGGTAAATTAATCTAGGAATAATATAGCACCTATTTATATTAAAAAGCTATGAATTTAAAACTATAAGAACACTATTATGTAATATGATTCACCTACGGAACTCAGTTAGTCAAGCAATTTCGTAAATTTAAAAAAATATTACACATTTATATGTATGAGTATAGCAACTGAAGTTAGGTTAAAAATACACTGGCTACACATACAAACAGTGCTGTTAACTTTAAAAGGGCCGTGGTGTGAGCTCAACTTGGCACAGAAGTGTCCTTACAGCACAGTGTGACATCAAGGTATGTGCAATAGTTAGTGTGTGACTCTGGACACCTGGGTTCAAATCCCCTTTCTGCCACAGACTTTCTGTGTGACTTCGTCAAGTCAGTTAGAGTCTCCCTGCCTCAGTTCCCCATCTGTAAAATGGGGATAACAGCACAGCCATAGCTTATAAGGATGTTGTGAGGATAAACAAATTGAAGACTATGAGGCACTCAGATACTTCATAAGGGGGGCTACATAAGTACCTTAGACAGACAGACAGTTGAGATAACAGGATGTTGTTCTAGTTTGAAAAGAAATGCCACAATGGTTGGGAGCGAAGGTTGAAACCTGATATGGGAGCACATTGTGTATTTTATATCTATAAATGTATAGCTATACCAACAAATATAGGTTATTCATGATTGCCATACTCGCTAGAAACATTCTGTTTGCTAAACAATTTGTAATAGCAAGGCAGTGACACATTTCTGAGTCGTACTGTTTTGCAAGGTAATTTGAGAGGCCATTTTCTTCAGTGTTCAGATCCTGAAGCATATCAAATTGTTAGAAGGACCACCCTTGCAAACATTTTGTAAACATTTTATCAAGCAAGCCGGCTAGGTTCTTTACTGCAGTATGGCTCTGAAACGCATATGAATCAAAGACTCTTTCAAATATAATGGGGTAAAACTTGGCAGGTGACTGCTGGTTCTCGGTGCCAAGAAGAGAGGCTGTCATTGTTTACTGTCAGCTACGCTACATAAATACAGTCCATTACACCACTTCGCTCATCTTTAGTTTATAACAGGAGAAACTATTAGATTGATGAGACACCCTGCAGGAATGAAGGTGCATCTCTCTCCTGAAATTCATTCTTATGAAAGAATGTGCCACTGACAGATACTGCTTGCAAGGACTGAAAGCACCGTAGCTTGAGGTGAACTATACTATTTTTTGGTCTCTATCACCAATGGCAACAAAAAAAGAAACAAAGATGGTTAAATACTAGACCTAGCTGGGAAGTCTTGAACAAAATGTTTCTCTGCCAGAAAGCTGATTTGTCAAAACTGAAGGAGTCACTTGATTTCTTTTAAATTGACCTTTCATTTTGCCATTTTCGCAACAAAAAATCCAGTTTTCCAGTTCAGAATAACTTTTCTTTTTGAAATTTAAACTTAACAGTAAAAACAAAAAGGAAAAGGAAAAAATGGTTGAAATCAAAACAAAATATTTTTGATTGACCTAAACCAAATTTACTTTCAGATTTCTGATTGGTGAAAATTTTCGAAATTTTGACTTTCCATATCAATTCAGAAAACTTTTTTGATATCTCAAAATGTTTCACAAGTTAGGAAAACAGTTTTCCAGTCCACTCTACTAAATAGATCAAATAGATCTCTGTGAAAGAGCTATTTAAATTGTTTTTTTTGTGTGTGTTTGTTTTCTTTTAAATTCAGTGCATATCAGATGAAGGATTCCTTTTCAGAGCTAGGTCACATTCTGCGACTTTACAAAGGAAAATCTCGCATTGTCTACAAAATCAGAAAATTATTTTTGTTTTTTTTTCTCTTTGATACAGTACTGCACCTCTTCGTTTCTCAAATGCACTAAAACTCCACTGCTGTCATCATCATGTTGAAACAGCCTTTTAAAGAGAACCAAAACGTTTTGCTTTTAAGGCTATTATGCTTTTAGCATGATAAATATACTTCAGTAATAATAACTATCTAATTGACAGCAGCAGGAGGTGGGGAGGGGGGGAAAATCACACCACTGGAAAACTTAGCAAATTCCCAACTCTCACCGCCCCCCGCCCCATTCTCTTCCAGCAGCTTTGTGAAATGCAAAGAGTTCTCAAATAAAACTCAAATTATGTTCATGAAAACAAATGCAGTTTTTTTCAGGGGGGGGGGGAATCTGCCTTTCTGTCCAATGGGATTGGGGGAGGATTATATAAGACCTAAACTGGACTGAAATGAAATCTTCCAGTCCTATGATTCTAGGTGTGGTAAGGGAGTCAGAATCTTGAGAAGAAATATGCTGGAATTTCACCCAAATTCTCAAGCCCCTGGCTCCCTAGCGGATTGTTTTTATTGGCTTCTGGACAGCAAGAAGCAGCGTTCCAGGACAACATCTAGCACTGTACATGAATTTTGTTTAAGCTGGGGCTGGAATTCTCACAGTATTAGAAGGGCTAAAGAAGAAATGTATACTCCTCTACTTATATGCACCCATAAACTTAGTATCTGAGTTCCACAAACATTAATGGATTTATCCTCACAAGACTCCTGTGAGGTGGGTAAGTTTTATCATCCTCATTTAAAAAACAGGGAAATGAGGCCCAGAGAGATTAAGTGACTTGCCCAAGATCACACAGGAAAGTCTGTGGCAGAGTAAGCAACTGACTCCTGAGTTCCTGTGTCCCAGGCCAGTGCCTTAATCATCCTTCCCACAATGACCCTCGAACCATCATGGATGAAATCCTGGCCCTACTGAAATCACTGGGAGCGTTTACCATTGACTTCAATGGAATCAGGATATCAACCTATGTTTGCACTCATGGAGCCTGATACTTCACTCTTGTTACACCAGGTTTATGCTGCTGTAACTCTAGTACATATGCATGATTGAGTAACTGGGGATGGAAATGTGTTAGTAGGCAGCATGCAAAAAAAAGGCCCAAAGTAACATGCCCTGTCTATTGAGAACATTAGGAGATAGTGATTCCCATCAATGGCAATCTATACTAATGCATTTGCTAACTGAATGACAACCCAAAAGAATTCAAACTATTGGCCCGATCCTACTTGAATTTAAGCTAATGGCAAAACTCTGGTAGATACCAGAGGGATTTCTGCTGTAGACCAAGGAGAGTATATAGCTCTAAGAATTGGATTTATTTAAATGGGTTTCTCAAGAGGTCAGGTCACTAGAGACAGATCATATTGCTACGTATTTCTCTGGTTTGAGTCACTTTTCATATGCCAGGAATGCTGCTGAGTGCAGCTCTAATGCCATCCCCTGCCAGATTGATAGAGGGATAAGATGAGGCAATTTCCAGTACTGGGGGATGCTTTTTTCAGGTTGATCTAAGCAGTGTAGAAATTTCTTTTTTCAGGTCCTCACTGTAATTACAGCATCCCAAGCTCAATTAACACTAAAAGTTAACTGTCAAATTATATTTGGCAAACAAGAGCTTATTGAAGACACAACTAACAGTGTGTATGAATTACAGGATAGTGACAGAGTTAATGCCCAGAACTACTATGTACCTTTTATATTGTACCTAACACAAGGAGTCCTGCTCCCCTACAGCAATATTACCATTATTTTTTCTTAGCATCCTTCTCTTCCCTTGCCCAACTTAGATGAGGAGAGACATACAACAAAAACATGGTGAGTTACTGTGCTGGGTCCTGGAATCGTCCCCAAATTTGCTAGACATCTATTGTGCTGAATTCGATGCAAAGAAGTTGAAATATTAGTTGTCCAGGTAAAATGCATAGCCTTTACATAGCCTTCATCAATCTCACAAAGGCTTTTGACCTTGTCAATAGAAGTGGACTATATCAGCTTCTAGAAAGGATTGGATGTCCCCGCAAGCTCTTAAGCATGATTCTGTCCTTCCATGAAAACACGTACAGCCTAGTTCATACAACAGCTCAGTCTCTGACACTTTCCAGATTCGTAGCGGAGTTAAGCAAGGCTGTGTACTTGCCCCTACTCTGTTTGGAATCTTCTTCTCCCTGCTACTGAAACAAACTTTTGGTTCCTCAGCTGGAGGAAACTACTTGCACACAAGATCAGATGGAAAGCTGTTCAATGTTGCAAGACTCAGATCTAAAACCAAGACTTGGGAGGCCCTTATCCAACACCTCCTCTTTGCTGATGATGTAGAAGTGACAACCAACACAGAAACCCATTTCCAAAGTCTAATGGACAGTTTTTCCATAAGCCGATGGATCGTTCCATAAAACGATGAATATAATATGCCAAGGAGTTGAGGAAGCATCCTTCATCAAGATCAACATCTATGAACTTGAAGTGGTGAATGAGTTCACATACCTGGGGTCCACTATCGCAGTACACCTCACACTTTTAATGGAACTCAACATCCGCATCTGAAAAGCTGCCACAACAATATCTAGACTGAGCAAGAGGGTATGGCAAAACAACAAACTGACAGCACACACAAAGATCGGTGTTTATTGTGCATGTGTTATCAGCACACTTTTGTACGGGAGTGAGACCTTATACTCTCATCAGGAAAAGAGGCTCAACAGCTTTCATATGTGTTGCCTTCATCAAATCTTTGGAATTTCCTGAAGGGACAGAGTCAACAACATTGAGGTGCTCAAGTGGGCCAGCATACCCAGCATGCAAACGCTCCTCAAACACAGACGTTTCCGCTGGCTTGGGCATGTGTGCCGACTGAATGATAGCGCATCCCAAAGGACATCCTCTGTGGTGAACTGACATCTGGAAAAAGACCCAAAGGATGCCCAAAATTGCATTTCAAGCATGTGTACAAGCACAACCCCAAATAAATGGACCTGGATGTGGATAACTGGGAAGATCACACTCAGGACCGCATCCTTTGGAAACAAGAGGTTAACAAAGGTCTCTGGAGTTACAAGAGGAAGCAATTCGGCTTAGCAGAGGAGAAAAGAGCTCACAGAAGGCAGAGCCCAAAGGGTCAAAACACCACCTTTAAATGTGACAGATATGGCAGAGATTCTCTCTCTCAAGTGGGTCTATTCAGCCACAGCTGCAGCTGCCGTAAAACCAACTGCCGTAAAACTTCACCTCTCAGGGGCACATAGCCATCGTCTCTCGAGACCAAGGATGCCTGCTACTACTTCAGTGTTGGGATAAGTAGATAAATTGAATGTGGTGAAGTGAGTTTATTTTATCCTACTATACAGAAGCCTACACAAGGGATATTTCTTATATATAGCAATCTGATACCTGCTTGCCTAAAGGCTTCTGTCCACTGCTTGAAGAAAATGCATTCTAAATACGATATTAGCACATTACCAGGTAACACACTTTTAGCATGCTGAAATGTATTCCATTTTCACAAGGGCCATAATTCCTCTGAGAATCAACTTTTATGGAAAATCAATTTTTGACTTTCATAGCCATGTTTAAGTATTTTACCTTGGTTGCTGTGTACTGAAATGGCTTTTATGATAGCTTTCTCAATATTAATAATAGTCTCATATATGACAGAGCAATAAATATGACACTCAGCACTTATATCCACCTGGTTTACAGTTATACTTATGACTTTTTATGCCATCTCCTATGGAGGCTGACATATTTGTCAACGCTGCTTTTTCCGAACTTTTTTTCCCCCAGAGGCTTATTGTTTCTAATTTTTCTCTTGGTCACTGTTGGATGCTTTTACAGAAGAGGAAAGAAAAGAGATGTGACTCTCTTATATAGATTACTGCATCTATAGAGATTTGTTGTCAAGGGGTTTTTAAGAACTTCTGGCTCTTAAAGTTTAGAGTTTGGAAGCTTTCTTTAACTAAAGCAAGTGTAACTTTTTATTTTAAAGTTACAGAAGCCAAAGGGCATGGCATGAGTTTAGGAAAGCAAGAATGATGTGAATCAACTGGAGGACACAGCTGGGAATAGTCGGTAGAAGTGGCCAAATGGGGCACGAAATGGGACACTTGAATAGAAGTGGGGGATGGATTTTATTTTCTTGGGAATGGTAGTTTTTGACTAAATGGGGGAGCAAAAGTCAGAGTTGTGGGGTTGCAACCTAAGAAGCTTGTAGCTGCAGCTGAAGTCACCGAAGTGGAGCAGCTTCACCAGAAGTCAGAAAAACAGGTTGTTTGCACAGATAATTTGATTTCTGGTCTTATACGTGGACCATAATGGATGCACACCAGATTGGCACTGACTAAGAGACTCTACTTATAGTTGTATGATTCTGAGTGCTTCCGAAATCTTGAATAAAATAACTTTTCTCTCTCCTCTGTCCTTATTCCTGATTTAAACCAGTGTCAGTGAGAGAAGAATTAGGTCTGTGGTGGACAGTATGTTCTAGAAGACCTGGCATAGTGCCAGGGACTGGAGGAAGGTAGGAACTGGAGAAAACAACCTGAGTTGTTTTCATTGAATGAGAGAGAGATGTTTTGAAAATCTGAATGCCAGGAAAGATCAGAATAGAAGAGGATAATCCCTAACGATGGTCCTGCTCCAGCAAAGCACTTTAGCATATGCTTAACTTTAAACATGATTTGCTCTAATGTAATTAAGCACATGCTTAAGTGTTTTCCTGGAGTCCGGCCTTTGAAGGCCATCCCCCATTTATATCCAAATGTAGGCTCTGATTCTATAAACACTTACGCACATGAATTACTTCATCCCACTGAGCTATTCTGATCCCTCTCATCCATTTCAAGATTGGCTCCTTACCTTCACCCCACACAAATTTGCTGCTATTACTCTTATTTTATATTACCATCATGATGAGAAAATGACACAATGCTATTTATGTTAGAGAGATTAAACCTGTATCAATCTAAGTCTGCTACACTAGTCAGATCCCTTTGACAGTGCTCTCTACAACTGAGCTTTGGCAGGAGTAGCTGCAGAACAAGCCAGTCTGGTAGAAAATGGTGGAGTTGGAATGCAGTGTTGCTGATGGGAGGGTTTGATTTGCTGCTGACATGTTAGACATTTTTAAATTGCTGACGTCTCTCAACTGAGGACATTTGGAAGGTAGTTCTGATCGAGACTAGAAGCATATAAATAGCCACTTGAAATGTAGGATTAAATTGAATTGTGCTATAGTTGTAAATGGTCCTATTTGTGATCACGTAGAAATTGTCAAGAAAGTGTCTAAACCATTAAAGGGTTCTTAGCAAACCCAAGGGACAGAATCCCACCACAGGTTTACTAGGTAGAATGGGCAGACTCTCAGGACACTGGGAAAGTTCAGCTGATGTGTCAAGCGGAGCAAGGAGGGGGAAGGCATGTTACCTGCAGAGATACTTTGAACAGGAGGGGAGCAGAAAGAAGGAAGCTGAAAGGAATTTTGGGAAAATCAGGAAGGGAAAGGGCAGAATTGCCAAGCTGATGATGGCCTGGATAAGGGTATGTGTGTGGGGGTGGGGGTGGGGGGGGGGTGGCAACAGTATCTCTTTATATTTGTGAGGATTGACAGGAGCATGCTAGTCATTTCCCCCACCTCCCCACCCCCTTTTCATATTGTGCCCTGATTGACAATAGTTTGCCTGCCTGCTGCATGCACCAGCATCAAAAACCATGTGAGACTCATGGCTTCTAACATATGGTCAGGACACTAAGATTAACATATCTATTGTTGTAAAAAAGTGCCATGGGATCTTCAATGAGCAAGAGGGATTGAGATTTTGGTTTTACATTTCCCAACCAAAAGAGAGTCCTTCCCACTGAGTGCAATGCTAGAGCCAATATCATGATAGAACATTTGCCAAGTGTTGACTGGAAAGAAAATATTGCACCTATTGATTCACCAACAGTGCTCCCGGCACCACCCCTCTTTTCCTCAGAAGTCTCTAACACAAGAGAAACAGAGCTTGATTCTACTTAGCTCTTAAGATCTGATAAGATCATACCCCTAGGTGGCATGAAGTAGCAGGAAACAATAAAATAGGTCTGAATAATGTGCAGGTGATGGGTTTACTACAAAATGTGAAAAAGGATCATTTAAATAAGTTTATTACAAACAGAATGTGAGATTTGTCTAAAGCTAATCACCTTAATTCTGAAAGATGAACAGACTAGAGCAGTGGGGAGAACAGCAAATCTATAACAGCATTTATTCATGTAGCCTGAGAAATGACATTGAAAGTTGAACTTTTATGGTAATAAAATTATGTTGACGTTAGATTTTAATGTAGAAAATATTACCATATACTTCCTCAGCAATGAAAGAAATTAGGCCTGTTAAAATTGTCTCTAGTTTTTTAAATAGAATTATATTTTAATTTCAGCAAGTCTGAAGGTTTCACATTTTAATCAGAGGACACAATGCAATTTGTTAATCTCAAAACAGCTGAGATGCCGGGGGACCCCCTCAGCAGTGTTAATTGATGATTAATAAATTTGTTATAGTTGTTCTTTTGGCAGGAGACTATTTTCTGTTCATGGTCAAACATTGCCTGTTTTTCCTTTACAAATATTTATTTTAAAATTGGAGTTAACAATTTTTTTCAATTTAATACAACATTTAAAGAAAAGGGGGATTCTCAGTTGCACACTGTAAATAGTTTTATTGCTAAGTTACGGTACTGAGTCCACAATCTAACATGGTGATCCTTTGTAATATATGTGCAGAAGAAATAGATGAAGTGAATACTACGGAGCACGTTCTCTGAGGCTGTAAATTTGCATGGGTGACTTTGTGGAGCTATGCAGATATTCACCAGCTGAGGATATGGACTCTGTTTTTATTGATAATACACAGTATAGGAGTGTCTTCTGGCAGGAAGAAGAGAAGCACTCAGAGAAGTTTTCCATCCTAATTCTAGCTCCCTCCAAAATCCACAGAGACGCTGCGCCACAGGCCCTCTGGCAGATTCTGTGCGGGAGTAGGGGGGTAATTTGGGGAAGGGATCATACATTAAGGGACTATGAATATGGCTGGTGCTGGCCCTCTGAACCTGTGACTATGGGGGGACCATTTTGATACTGGATCAGAATTGGGCCCTGGGGCCAAATCCTGAGGCCTGCTTAGCACTTGCAACTCCCGTGGAGAACTAACAGGCAACTCCTATGAGTTAACTCATGGGAGCAGACTTATTTTGTATACAAAGAGCTTTCAGTGCCTTGAGAAAAATATTCAGTGTTCAGTTGGTCTCAATACAATAAAGGAAAAGAAAAATAGCAACAGATCCCAAATTCTGCTCCTCCTACAGAGAAAATAAAACTCTCTAATCCAAGGTTCCCCAAGAGCCCCTCTAAACAACACACCTCTGCAGTTTTTAGCATTTGCCCAGAGTAACTTCACAGGCCATATTTAGATTGGAAAGTAATAAAGAAATCCATTAGCTATATAGCAGATTGTTTTAGCATCTAAAGTGATTCTATTGATGTTGGAGCTTTGTTTGTTTATAGCAGGGGTCAGCAACCTTTCAGAAGTGCTGTGCTGAGTCTTCATTTATTCACTCTGATTTAAGGTTTCACGTGCCAGTAATACATTTTAATGTTTTTAGAGGGTCTCTTTCTATAAGTCTGTAATATATAACTAAACTGTTGTGGTATGTAAAGTAAATAAGGTTTTTAAAATGTTTAAGAAGCTTCATTTAAAATTAAATTAAAATGCAGAGCTCCCCGGGACTGGTGGCCAGGACCCGAGCAGTGTGAGTGCCACTGAAAATTAGCTCGTGTGCTGCCTTTGTTTCTGTATCAAAAGATACTAAATTAACATAATACTTGAAATCATACTTAGCATATATGTAAGGTATGGAAATGAGTTTTGCTTAGCAGTATATAATGTGCATGCATTATCACAGGCTACTGAAGCCTGTGATAATGCATGCACATTATCTAAAAAGATAATTTTAGAAAAAAGGTGTGGGCTTCCTACTGGTTCATCAATTATTACTTTCCTTTGCCTTATATTACTTGAGAATTTAGCAGTCATGCAGATGGCATTAACACTGACAATTTTCTCTAATTTCTTTTCAGTACAAATCTCCTTAAGCACATAATATCTTAAAACTTTGCATGAAAATTTAATGTTAACCTACTCGACATGTAACACATCTATTGTTACTGTAGACCGTACACAACCCCAAGAGAAACATTTTATACATTTTAGACAGTCTCTATGGAAAAGGATAAATGGACACAAATCAGATATTAGGAATGGCAATATACAAAAACCTGTAGGAGAACACTTCAACCTCCCTCGCCACACAATAGCAGATCTTAAGGTGGCCATCCTGCAGCAAAAAAACTTCAGGACCAGACTTCAAAGAGAAACTGCTGAGCTTCAGTTCATCTGCAAATTTGACACCATCGGCTCAGGATTAAACAAAGACTGTGAATGGCTTGCCAACTACAGAAACAGTTTCTCCTCCCTTGGTTTTCACACCTCAGCTGCTAGAAGAGGGCCTCATCCTCCCTGATTGAACTAACCTCGTTATCTCTAGCCTGCTTCTTGCTTGCATATATATATATTCCTGCCCCTGGAAATTTCCACTACATGCATTCGACGAAGTGGGTATTCACCCACGAAAGCTCATGCTCCAAAACGTCTGTTAGTCTATAAGGTGCCACAGGACTCTTTGCTGCTTTTACATTTTAGAAGTGATGTGGGAATTACCATTAATGTGTATTTTGCCATGAGCCTTTGAGCTACTCCTTACAGCATGTGCTCATTGACTTCACTGAGGCTCTGTGTGGATGCAAAGACCTGCCTGCAGCATCTGTGCTGAGAACTGCAGATTATTATAAATATAGAGAAACAAAATAAACCTTCCCAACCAAACTAATGGCCTGATCCTGCAAACCAATGGGACCATTCACATGGTGATGGTTTGCAGAACAGGGCCCTATGCCTTAGAAGTTCTTTCAGGGCCAAATCCTGTACCACTGAAGGGAGACATAGCAAGCACACAAGGGCAAAGAGACTGAAAGCTCATTGGGAAAGGAAAGGATCTTGTTTTTTGTTAACACCTACCTAACTTCAATAACTAATGAACATTTTGGATAAGGGACTTCTTTGTTAAAATCCAACACCCTGGCTCTTTTGCAAGTGCTCAATAAACATCTAGAAAGATATCCAGAGAAGCATCAGTACATTACTGATACTTCTAAGCAGAAAGAACACGTAAGCAAACAAACACACATTACAAGTTTCAGGCATCCTTTAAGTCATAAAGAAACAAAAATAAGCACAATTCTAATTAAAAAATAATTTGCAGCTCATCTTTAAGGAATTGCCAAATCTAGGTAGTGTACATTTGATACAACTCTATGCAAGAAGAACAAACACAAATAAGAAATGCAGTAACGGGTTAAGGTAGCATTCATGACTGGCACTGTGTGAAGAATTTTAAATTGATGATTTGATTTTTAATAAGACGCAGAGAGTTCGCACATGGCTAGTCAATAGTGTAGTACTTTACATAAATGCTTTACAAATGGTGACACAGTAATTACAATTCCAGCAAATGGTTATTATCTATCTGTTCTGCATTTTACAGACTAAGTAGAAATTTCATGCATATTGAATACACTTGTGCTAGTTCAATTCATTTTTTCTCCTTTTATCATAAGTTGCATTTTATTAAAAATGCAACTGCACTCAAGCCATATGCATTATGTTTGCATAATCTTTTGGAGAAAATTGTTGTTCTAGCAATTTATAATTTGCATCTCTCTTACAAAACCTTCATTTGACATTCTGTAGATTGATGGCTTTTCTCTCTCTCTCTCTCTCTCTCTCTCTGTGTCTGTGTAAATAAATATTTATTGTTGGTTGCATATTTGCTCTTTTGCAGCACAGACTTCTTAGTTGGCAATATATTTTCAGATATTTTGCAAAATAAGTTTGCTCTATCTACAATATATAAAATTAATTTCAAATCTTCTTGAGTACCAAGTACTTCCAATTTTTGTTGTGACACAGATTATGCAAATTGTCTTGACAAAAGAGTATTTGCAAGCTGATTATAAAGTAGGGATTTAGCTACGAAGTTGAGTTGACTGTATCTAGTTCTGTGTATTAAATCAAAGGAATTTTGATTTTTTAAATTCCCACGTATAAGCATAGATAACTCTTTGTTAGGGGCTATTAAGGAGATTCCCACTGGGCATTTCTTGGTGATGTATTTGAGTATGATGCTGCTGAACCACAGTATGTCCCCATTACTGTCATGCATCTTTGTAATTTACCGACAGCCTGTCAAGGGCCTGTTGAGATGTCACAAGATCATGGAATATGATGAAACAGGTTTTTTGATTAAACCCTGCCCTATCTTAATATACAACCAGAGCTGATATCAGGTGAGAGAGAGAGTCAAAGATCTTAGAACAGTCTGCATTTTCCTACTCAATTAGATAGAGCTGCATATACACCAGAATACCTGTAAACTGGATCGATTCACACTAACTTATTGCCAAATGACTTGGATGTACCTGGTACCAATACCAACTACAATTCAGAAAAGAAATCCAGCCATGTATTTGCCAGCATGAACCATCACAGGATCCTTCTATATGTATGTTCTTCTTGCAAACACCCTTTCCCTTCATATTAGTGTCTCCCAACCTTTTCTGGTAGGAGACATGCCCTTTCCAACTGCATTTGTACCAGTCCCTTTCATAGAATCATAGAAGATTAGGGTTGGAAGAGATCTCAGGAGGTCATCTAGTCCAACCTCCTGCTCAAAGCAGGACCAACCCCAACTAAATCATCCCAGCCAGGGCTTTGAAAAGCCAGGCCTTAAAAACCTCTAAGGATGGAGATTCCACCACCTCCCTAAGTAACCCATTCTAGTGCTTCACCACCCTCCTAGTGAAATAGTGTTTCCTAATATCCAACCTAGACCTCCCCCACTGCAACTTGAAACCATGCTCCTTGTTCTGTCATCTGCCACTACTGAGAACAGCCTAGCTCCATCCTCTCTGGAACCCCCCCTTCAGGTAGCTGAAGGCTGCTATTAAATCCTCCCTCATTCTTCTCTTCTGCAGACTAAATAAGCCCAGTTCCCTCAGCCTCTCCTCATAAGTCATGTGCCCCAGCCCCCTAATAATTTTCATTGCCCTTCGCTGGACTCAACACAATACTTTCACCTGTGCCCATGCCCAGGTGAGCTTGCCAAGTTTCATTTGTTTACAGGCTACTTTCTCTTTGATTTCTTGTTTGTTTTTCTTGTCCAGGTACTTTCCCTCATTTCTGCTTTCTACTTTTTCTCTTCTTTTGGTTTATGTTTATAGATGTCTTTATTTGTTCCTCCTCTTTTGCTCTACCTTCTAATTCTCCCTCCCTACACTTCCCCCAGATCTCCCATCCCTGTGTCTCACAACATACCATTCTTTCCCTCACATCCCACCAATTTCTGTCCTTCCTCTGTTGTGGCCATTACTGTCAATGTATGTTCTTGTGCAACCTCCTCTAGCTGTCAGCTTTACACAGTGAAAGCTGCCTTTTGTCAGAGAGAATGCTGAGAGAATACATGCCAGTGATAACCCTGCTGCTTCCCCACTTCCCCCCAAGCCCCGTTAACATAGGTCATGACACCCTATTCCCAGAGGTGTCTGGCATGCACCCCACAGACTGGGAATCTCATCCTTATATGACTTGCATCCGAAGAAGTGGGTATTCACCCACGAAAGCTCATGCTGCAAAACGTCTGTTAGTCTATAAGGTGCCACAGGATTCTTTGTTGCTTTTACTCATCCTTATAGTAACAGGAAATGTTCTCATTCTACTCAGCTACCACAGTCCAAAGCCTCAAACTCAAGATACTATAGGGCCATATTTAGGACAATTTTAACTGCATCCACCCAACCTGCATTGGTGTGGGTATGTGTGTTCTTCAGATGCACTATCACTTACTCTAGGTATGCAATGGGTATGTTTAGAGGACAGTGAGTTTCCTGAAAACTTGTTGAGCACAAAGTTTTCCCAGGGAAGTGATGTCAATTTCTGAGGAACCAACTTTATTTAAAAAGAAAAAACTAAAAGCTAAAGCACAGTGTTCCTTTTCCAAGATCTGGGGTGGGACTTCAGATTTATCAGCCAACTAATGGCAAGAGGCTAGAAGATAGACTATATTTTTCAAACCTTGGTCTCCCTAAAATTTATTTTTATTAGTTTCCAGTGACAAACAATATGCAGAATTGCCATTTCCCTGCCGCCACTTAGCAGGAATAGGTACAGTGGCAAGAATGTTGGTGTCAGCATCTCTTTAGATTAAACATAAAATAAATCATTTTATCTCTAGCATCTCTAGAGATTTTATCATTTTGTTCAAAAGTCATTAAAGAAGATTATTGCTCCAAAGTATGTGGAACTCGTATCTTTAACATGCATACAGATACACCTTAATATAACTGAAGAGGTGAAAGAAAGACAGACTACTGCCAATGAACCTGGATACTTGGGCACTTTCCAGAGAAATAATAAAAATGGTGTGTGAACATAAGAATTTTTTCAGTCTCCAGATGTACTATGCAAGTCTTTTTTATGATGAGTGTTAAAAATGTTCTAACTCGGCTGACATAATACAATATTGTTGTAATGGGATTTTATAGTTTTCCATGGGATGGGACAATATCTCAGTCTTGACTGTACACTTGTTCTATCACCAACAGCTAATCTTGAAATGCTGCCATCAGCTCAATAGATTTATAAATAATAATGTGACAAATACAGTATCATGTCTTTACTATTTTTTAACATGGAACAAACAATATCATTAGTATATCGGGGCCAGATTCCATCATTACTACTTATGCTGAGTCATACCTTACTTTGCAAGGAGCTTTCTTGACATCAACACAACTACTTACTGAGTGAGGTCCTTCTCAGAATGAGTAAGGGGAGCCAGATTCTGACCTTTAATTTGTTGAGCCAAATAGTCATTACACTGAAGTCAAAGGCAAAACCTCTCATCAATGTTACTGGGACTAGAACTGAGCTCTTAAACTCCCTTTCAAACCTGTCTCAATGCTCAGGGGCATGAATGATATTTCACATACTTATTTCGTATACTATTACACAATTGTTGTTAAATAGAGAATGGCTTGTGCATGAATATATTATGCTTATTGGAACTAGCTGGACATTTTACCTGATGAAAAGTGTCTTTTGGATAGAACTTGAGAATTTCTAGTTTCATCTAATGTTTTTAGGTTTTCATACAAAAACTGAAAACTCAAACTGAAATTCCTCAATTTTTCTGATTTTATTTTTTGCTGTTTTTTTTAATGAAAATGATACATTTTCATTGACACTGAAACTTTTCACAGGGCACTGACTATTTCTCGACCAGTTCTAATGATTTTATTGCATGACAGACGCATGTTGCTATTGTTTTAACCTGAGAGAGTCAGATCCCATAACATTGTCAGATTAATAAAGCTAATTCTCTGCCCTGGCTATAATCTATAGCATTGTACAGTATGTACTACAACAGTATACATATTTAAGTCTGGTCTTTTACAAGCATCTTTCAAAAGATTTTTATCTAATCAAATTTTAAATAGGAAATTACTTGTCTGACTTCACATCAGCAAGGTTTTCCCTTCCACATTGCCACGGATCGGATGATTAGAATTTCACTATTGAATGGACAGTAGCATGTCTGAGTCACTAAACTTATTTTTGGTCTATAAATACCACATGATGATTTGTCACCTGGCAATTTCTACACTGCAATGGCTAACTCATGTCTCTTTAATTTGGGATAAGCAGAAAATGGTTTTGAAACATGAGAAATGTTGAAGTTCTCTATGCAAAGAATGGATAACTTATGGGCAAGCACAAAGCAGAATTTCTCCCCTTAATCTATTCACTTCAATCTATCTACTTTTTAGTGATTCAAAGGATTTCTTCAATCCCCATGCAGATCTAATCCTGCTTATCTTTTTGAATGAACTGCCAGCTGTGGACAACAAATCACTGGAAAATGGGCTAAAACTTCCTTTTTGAGAATGTTTAATGATTTTTACAAGTACATTGAATAAAGTGAAAGACTAGTTATTACCCTTGAATGCTTTCTCGATCATCACTGTTTAACATTCATGCTTCAAGGCTTGTTTTATCACTGCTGACATCTTGACTTTATTTCTCATAAGAGCTTATGATCTGAGTGCTGCCAGAAATCTTACTATATGCTTGTTCAGAATCTGAAGTTCTTTCACCAGAATTACATTTATTGCTCTCACCTCTTGCTAAGTCCTAACTATATAGTTATTCTTTTAAAAATAGAACTAGATCTCACTACTGTGCAGGGATGCTAACCAGGTAATATTTGCTATTAAAAGCACTATGTAGATAAAGAAAATGTGTTGTGTTCTCAGAACACACATAAAAATGGGAAGCAGCCATTTATTTACCCGAAGTGAAGACCAGCTTGTAAACTTTTAGAGAGACGTTCATTTGGGAGATGAACAAACTTTACTTTCACATAGTACACTTGGACATAATAAAACAGGATTTATCTTGATATTTGGAGTAATTTAATCAAGTTCAAAGTTTTTCAGTTCTCACATGGTTCTACTAACTGCTCATAGTTCAGAAGAGTACAACAAACTAATCAGGCACTGGAGGAATTTACTTGAGAGGAAAGGCTAAGAGTTAAAATGACTATGGGGCGGGGGACCATACTGAGAGTCTAAACGATGGAAAAAAATATTTCATGTGAGATATAGAGTTCATCAAACATCAGAATTTCCATTCCATGGGACATTCTGAAATTCTGAAAATTCATTCAGTTTTGGCACAAAGAGTAACAATTTCAAAATTTCTCATGGAAGGGAAAATCCAGAAAAGTTAGTTTTGGAAATAATCAAAACATTTTGTTTCAAAAGCTTCAAAATGAAACTGATCCAGGAGCCCAAGAACTTCTATGCCCCCAACTCAGCAGCAGAGAACCTAGATACCCCGAGAAACCCCAGGGTTTCTAGGCTCCTGGCTCTACAGCAGGGAAGGCCTGGGATCCCCAGCACAGGGCAGTCTGACTGGCGGGGCTGCTCCACAGCCATGGACCCTAGAAGCCATGGACCCTATCCAGCAGCCTGCCAGGTGATCCATGTAACAATCTCCCACTGGAAGTGGTAGAAACCCAATCTTTTGAGCACTGTAAAACTAGACTACACAACAGTATGAGAGATACCATAAGAAGCAATCCTGCATCCAGACCGAATGATCCATCAGTTCTTTTCCATCCTTAATGTCTATGATTAAGGCACTATGTGTTCCATAATTCTGTGGCTATGGACTTCACCACCATCCATGGAATTATATTATAGAATCCTAGTTTTTGTATAAATACTGTGCTTTTCTCTCTCATGGTTTAAAGAGAACCTTGAAAACATGAATGGAATGTAAACAGATGCACTGTTGCCTTCCTGAGTCTGCACACATCCTGAAATAACAGCTCTGATAGATGTGAACTACCCTGTTTATCTCAATAACATGGATCAGTCTGAAACCTAATGATGGAAATTTAAATGCTCACATTGTTAATTATTTCACTGATGATAATTTTAGCAGAAATAGCCAGATAACGTGCTTATCCTGCAATTTCCCCAGCCTTCCTATGCCTTCTCAGGGGCCAAAACTCCTAGCCACCTCCTACTCAGCTGTCAAAACTTCCAGCTTCCCCCAACAACTGCTCCAATGCAATTCTGCATTCTCAACACAACACATCTGCAGCATCTTAAAAAAAACAAACCAAAACAAACAAAAAAAAACAGAAAAAGAAAATGTGGGAACAGCTTAAGATAAACTGAATTTAGCACCAAAATAAATAATGCAGGGGCTACTGTACCAATTGCATTATTCATTTCTGTATTTTATTAATTAAACCCTCTATTTTTCATTATAAATGAAGCTGCTACAGAATTTCTGATCAAGGAACCTTGCAGATCAGTTTCTTTACCTGTTTTCTGCTCCCCTAATACATAAGTAGTGCTGTCATAAATTATGGTGGACAGGTGTAAATATGCCCCAAATCTTTTTATGAGCCATCTACACTAGAGTTTTACTCCTAAAAAAACTCCTTCATGATCTGTGGGAATCTGGGCAAAGGCTGGAAGATGGAAGCAAAAATTCAGCTTTGCACTGGGGGATCTGCTGGCAGAGAATCTTTCCAAAATATATATTTGCAGAAAAATATTATTTAACTCCTGCTTTCAAGATGGAGGAAGGCAAGTAAGCAGTTTTAAAACAAGACACATAGGGGCATTGTGGATCAAATCAGAACTATGATGTAAAAATCCTCTTTTGGGCAAAAAAAGTGCCCTATCTCTGACTTCCTTGGAGGAAAAGTACCCAACAGTGAGACAGACTCTCAGCTGGTTTAAGCTGTCATAAGTACTTGGATCTCAGCTGACCTATGATGACTGACACAAGTGGACCTGACCCAGTAAGATTATGCTCACCGTTATTAAGTTGCATGCCTCAGCCTCTGTTCTTCCCAGGTGACCAGAGAATACAATATATAAGTAATACGTTAGTTCCACAGGAAAACTGACAAACCAAAATGCAATTTCTTATGGGATATCATTGCATTCCTAAATGATCTCCCTTTAGCTGGAGAGGACAGTTAACATGTCTGTTGGCTTTATAATGGCCAGCCAAAGTAGCACAAATTTGTGGCGAGATAAGGGCTATGAAAGCTTATAACACACATCAGCCAGTTAAGGTCTGTGAAAGCTTATAACACAGAGGGGGACGGAGGTACCCATCTGTTTCCCTGACATTTCATCTTGGGAGCTATGCTGCCTGCTGGGGGCCCATATCCGAGATGTTATGGAGGCATTGTCAAGGATTATCCAGCCCTCTGACTAGTACTCCATGCTACTCATCCATGTGGGCACAAATGATACTGCAAGGTGTGACACTGAGTGGCTCAAGAGTGACTACAGGGCTCTGGGAGTACGGGTGAAGGAGTTTGGAGTGCAGGTGATATTCTCTTCAATCCTTCCTGTCAAAGGTAGGGGCCTAGGCAGAGACATGTGCATCGTGGAGGTGAATGCCTGGCTGTGAAGATAGTGTTGCCAGGAGGGCTTTGGCTTCCTTGACCACAGGATGTTATTCCAGGAAGGACTGCTAGGCAGAGATGGCGTTCACCTTTTGAGGAGGGGAAAGACCCTATTTGAACACAGACTGGCTAACCTAGTGAGGAGGGCTTTAAACTAGGTTCGATGGGGACAGGTGAGCAAAGCCCACAGGTAAGTGGAGAACATGGAGACCTGGGATATGGGTCGGAAATAGCAGGGATCGTGAGCTATAACGGCAGAGAGAAAGGAGGGTCAGGGCAAAAGTGGGAAGCAAGATCAAATCAGTATCTTAGATGCCTATATACAAATGCAAGAAGTCTGGGTAATAAGCAGGAAGAACTGGAAGTGCTAATAAATAAATACAACTATGACATTGTTGGCATCACTGAAAATTGGTGGGATAACACACAATTGGAATGTTGGTATGGATGGGTACAGCTTGCTCAGGAAGGACAAACAGGGGAAAAAGGGAGGCAGTGTTGCCTTATATATTAAAAATGTACACACTTGGACTGAGGTGGAAATGGACATAGGAGACGGAAGTGATGAGAGTCTCTGGGTTAGGCTAAAAGGGGTAAAAACAAGGGTGATGTCATGCTAAGAGTCTACTACAGGCCACCTAACCAGGTGGAAGAGGAGGATGAGGCTTTTTTTAAACAACAAACAAAATCATCCAAAGCTCAAGATTTGGTGGTGATGGGGGACTTCAACTATCCAGATATATGTTGGGAAAATAACACAGCAGGGCACAGACTATCCAAGAAGTTCTTGGACTGCATTGCAGACAACTTTTTATTTCAGAAGGTTGAAAAAGCTACTGGGGGGAAGCTGTTCTAAATTTGATTTTAACAAATAGGGAGGAACTCATTGAGAATTTGAAAGTGGAAGGCAGCTTGGGTGAAAGTGATCATGAAATCATAGAGTTTGCAATTCTAAGGAAGGGTAGAAGGGAGTACAGTAAAATAAAGATAATGAATTTCAGGAAGGCGGATTTTGGTGAGCTCAGAGAGCTGATAGGTAAGGTCCCATGGGAATCAAGACTGAGGGGGAAAACAAGTGAGGAGAGTTGGCAGTATTTTGAAGGGACACTATTAAGGGCCCAAAAGCAAGCTATTCCGCTGGGTAGGAAAGATAGAAAATGTGGCAAAAGACCAGCTTGGATTAATCACAAGATCTTGCATGATTTAAAAAATAAAAAGGAGTCACATAAAAAATGGAAACTAGGACAGAATACAAAGGATGAATATAGGCAAACAACACAGGCATGCAGGGGCAAGATTAGAAAGGCAAGGCACAAAATGAGCTCAAACTAGCTACAGGAATAAATGGAAACAAGAAGACTTTTTACCAATACATTAGAAGCAAGAGGAAGACCAAGGACAGGGTAGGCCCACTGCTCAGTGAGGAGGGAGAAACAGTAACAGGAAACTTGGAAATGGCAGAAATGCTTAATGACTTCTTTGTTTCGGTCTTCACCGAGAAGTCTGAAGGAATGCCTAACATAGTGAATGCTAATGGAAAGGGGGTAGGTTTGGAAGATACAATAAAAAAAGAACAAGTTAAAAATCACTTAGAAAAGTTAGATGCCTGCAAGTCACCAGGGCCTGATGAAATGCATCCTAGAATACTCAAGGAGCTAATAGAGGAGGTATCTGAGCCTCTAGCTATTATCTTTGGAAAATCATGGGAGACGGGAGAGATTCCAGAAGACTGGAAAAGGGCAAATATAGTGCCCATCTATAAAAAGGGAAATAAAAACAACCTAGGAAACTACAGACCAGTTAGTTTAACGTCTGTGCCAGGGAAGATAATGGAGCAAGTAATTAAGGAAATCATCTGCAAACACTTGGAAGGTGGTAAGGTGATAGGGAATAGCCAGTATGGATTTGTAAAGAACAAATCAGGTCAAACCAATCTGATAGTTTTCTTTGATAGGATAACGAGTCTTGTGGATAAGGGAGAAGTGGTAGACTTTAGTAAGGCATTTGATACGGTCTCACATGATAGTCTTATAAATAAACTAGGCAAATACAACTTAGATGGGGCTACTATAAGGTGGGTGCATAACTGGCTGGATAACCATACTCAGAGAGTAGTTATTAATGGTTCCCAACCCTGCTGAAAAGGTATAACAAGTGGGGTTCTGCAGGGGTCTGTTTTGGGACCGGCTCTGTTCAATATCTTCATCAATGACTTAGATATTGGCATAGAAAGTATGCTTATTAAGTTTGCAGATGATACCAAACTGGGAGGGATTGCAACTGCTTTGGAAGATAAGGTCATAATTCAAAATGATCTGGACAAATTGGAGAAATGGGCTGAGGTAAACAGGATGAAGTTTAATAAAGACAAATGCAAAATGTTCCACTTAGGAGGGAACAATCAGTTTCACACATACAAAATGGGAAGTGACTGTCTAGGAAGGATTATGGCAGAAAGGGATCTAGGGGTTATAGTGGACCACAAGCTAAATATGAGTCAACAATGTGATGCTGTTGCAAAAAAAAGTAAACGTGATTCTGGGGTGTGTGTGTTGTGAGCAAGACACGATAAGTCATTCTTCTGCTCAGGGGCGGTTCCAGGCACCAGCACGCCAAGCACGTGCCTAGGGCGGCAAGCCACGGGGGGCGCTCTGCCGGTCGCCGCGAGGGCGGCAGGAAGGCTGCCTTCGGCAGCATGCCTGCGGAGGGTCCACTGGTCCCGCGGCTTCGGCGGACCTCCCGCAGGCTGCCACCAAATTCGTGGGACCGGGGACCTCCCGCAAGCAAGCCGCCAAAGGCAGCCTGCCTGCCGTGCTTGGGGTGGCAAAATACCTAGAGCCGCCCCTGCTTCCGCTCTACTCTGTGCTGGTTAGGCCTCAACTGGAGTATTGTGTCCAGTTCTGGGCACTGCATTTCAAGAAAGATGTGGAGAAATTAGAGAGGGTCCAGAGAAGAGCAACAAGAATGATTAAAGGTCTAGAGAACATGACCTATGAAGGAAAACTGAAAGAATTGGGTTTGTTTAGTTTGGAAAAGAGAAGACTGAGAGGGGACATGATAGCAGTTTTCAGGTATCTAAAAGGGTGTCATAAGGAGGAGGGAGAAAACTTGTTCACCTTAGCCTCTAAGGATAGAACAAGAAGCAATGGGCTTAAACTGCAGCAAGGGAGGTTTAGGTTGGACATTAGGAAAAAGTTCCTAACTGTCAGGGTGGTTAAACACTGGAATAAACTGCCTAGGGAGGTTGTAGAATCTCCATCTCTGGAGATATTTAAGGGTAGGTTAGATAAATGTCTATCAGGGATGGTCTAGACCAGGGGTCCCCAACGTGGTGCCCGCGGGCGCCAAGCATCTTTCAAAAGATTTTTATCTAATCAAATTTTAAACAGACAAAGTCTTCAAAATGATCTACCGTGATGTCTCTGATCACTGGTTATATAGGGTTATTCCAAATAGACAAACTCCAAGTGTCCTGACCTCAGTCTCCCCTGTGCTTACTTCACCCTTGTTCTACAGTGCATTTGAAGGTTTACACTGTAAATACCTGAGATCTTCTTACCTTTTATTTATTCCTAAACCCAGCTACAGTGAGCACAAATTTGCTGCAATTTATATTTATCTGATGAGATGGAAAATTAAACTTCATGAATTACCTTTGTGCCTTTTTGAACAAAGATGATGCCAAAGTTGTTTAACAGTAGTAGCTTTAGTCCTCTTTGGCTCAGCTCATCTATCCACTGTTATAACTAAAATTAGGAGAAAACTATGAGAGGACATGGTCACTCAATCAGCTGTAACATGGGATATTATTAGAGAAGAGGATCTAAATCACTCAGTAACTCAATTTATTTGGCCTGGCAACTATTCATGTCTCTCTTATTTGTCCAGATATGAAAGTGGCTATTATGGGGCAAACTCTGATCTCAGTTACACCATTGTAAATCCAAAGCAAATTAATCAGACACTATTACTTTCATTTCCCAGTGTCTCCAAATCCCTAGTTATGTGAATGTTAACAAAGGAAAAGGAGATAAGAATGTTCACCGCCATTCTCATGCTTTTCAGTATAAATCAGGCTCTTATGAATGTTTCCCTAATGACAACAAATTATCTTTATTATAACTTAGCAGACTTTAACATAGATTTCACAAATAGGCCTGGGGAAATCTTGTATGTGAAAATGATTTTTCATTAGAATTTTTAATTTCTCTTTTCCGTTCCTTTTCTCTGAATTGCTCTCTGATCATCTCCTGATGAACACCACTGAGATAATGAAGTTATAACAGTGTCAATCCAAAGTAACTGGAATCAGAATCTGATCTTCTGTATTTGTTTATTTCCCTCCATCTTGGCTAATTTTTTCACACTATTTTTAATGCATTTTTTTCTCTGCTCCTTCTTGTTCCTCCCCCTTCTCTCAAGTCTCTCCTAAGTAGAATACAGACTCAGTTGTGTTTGACCTTCAGACAAACATTTCAATACATGGTGTTAAAGGCCAACTGGTGGGCCCTGCTTATGCTGTAATTAGAAACAGGTAACCCTCTTCACCAACACACGAAGATGACAAAAATAAAAGTTTGAAACCAGTGAGCCTTCCTCAAAATAAATATAAAGTAGAGAATTAAATTGTTGTTTTTTGAACAGGATGAGCCACTTAGAATGGTATAACAATAAAGGAATTAGTGAGTGTAGTAAAAACTCAGTAGGAAACACAATATCTCATGTAATAAAGAATACCTAAAATAGATTTAAAAAGCCAGTAACATAGGGATGGTATGTAATGTAGAGGATTCAAAGGACAGGAGAACAGAAGAGCTTAGAAAATGCAATATTGACACCATCTGGGATAATCAGCAATGGAACTGAAGACATGTGGAGATGAGTATTTGATGTGTGGGCTGGCTGCCAGCAGATATTCCATCAATATTCTGAGATGATAATAATAATTACACAAATCAGTAGCTGTAGAATTACGTATTTAGATAAATACAAGTATAATGTGGTGAATGGGAATGAAGTATGATTAAGATGACAATTTGTACAGTACACTGATATTTAGAAAAGAGATAAACAAGGAGGATAAGGACATCATAAAGGACAAAAGGATCCTGATATGCAAAAGAAAATCTGATGATGAGAGAATTCATGTACAATGAGAAAAATACATTAACCTTCAACAGCTGTTGAGATCTGATACAAATCAGGCAGAAGTTAAAGAGAAAAAGCAAGTTCTTTTCTCTGCATTTAAAAAGAAAAGATGCTCTCAGGGGGAAAAACCTGCTCATGTGCCCTCAAGAGGAAATATATAACCAGATAAGCTACCTGGTTATAATACTTGGAGAGAGAGAGAGAGAGAGAGTGTGTTGGAGGGGAGAGAGCAAAGTGCCTACATTTAAACAGTCATGTAGGAAGCAAGGATTGGAATTACGTCACAAGATAATAACCCAACCTGAACGCTATAATGAAGTAAAATGCCAGATATCTTTAAGATGACAAGAAGAAATGTGACAACAGGCAGGATATACCACCAGGAGAAGAGAAGAAGAGAAGCATAGCAGTATCACAAGTAGTTAGTAAGAAAGAGTTGTGAAAGAAAATGGTTAGTATTGGATTGATAAATGTTTGTTAAAATCATTTATCTAAATAGACAGCCGGGTGAAAAAACTCATTGAACACTCTCTGTTCACTGTTGAAAGCCTGCTGACCATCCAGATATTGCAGCATTTGCTCACTTGTTCAAAGCTTGCTGTATCAGATACAATTTTAGCTTATTGATGAACATTTGTCATTCCTATGAGACAGCATTATTCAGGCTCTTCCTCCCCTTGCACTTCATGACCCCATCATTTTTGGGGTGGAGCTCCAGGGGTAGCAATTGATGGGGAAGCACAGTTCTGGAAGAGGGTCTGTGGGGTGCATACAGCTAGTGCAAAGGCACAATATGACTTCATTTCTGAGATCCAGTGTTTCAAGGCTTTTTGGGAGGTGGAAGTGAGCACCTAGCTTGTTCTGTTTGGGACCGGCATTCCCAGGCCCTGATGTGGGTTATTTCCATGCAGGGACCAATCTGACCCAAAGGCTCCAATGTGCAGGTACTGAGCAGGTTAGTCTTATTTCATGGGTAATAAGCTGATGAATACCCTGACTAGAGTTTATATGCTCCTGTAAGACTCAATTGTGAGCTTGCTCATATTCCTATTTAGGGGAGTGAGAGGGTCTCCTTATGTCCCCTCAGTGCTCTGCATGGGCTACCTGCATTGCCAGACCCTGCACAAACAGGGGAGAGCAACCACCACCAGCTGTTACTCCCCATCCATGCAGGTGTGCAGAGACTAGGTGGAGCCTTGGCTGACTGATCCCCAGAATGTGCTGGCCAGCACAGCTCCACTAGCACAAGGACAAACACATTTTTCTTTCTCCCCAAAGTAAGGGAAAAGAAGAACCAGACTGCGACTTGCACAGTCACTCTTGTGTCCCTTACTTGGGCTGGATTGCCAGGGGCCAATCCAGCCTCTGATATGCACTTTTGTGACTCAGCTCTGCAAGGTGCCAAGGACTCTCCCCAACGCAGCAAAGCATTTAAAGATGTGCGAACTACAAGCTTATGAGTAGTTGTATTGAAATCAATAGGACTACTCACATGCTTAAAGCTAAGCAGGTCCCTCACTGCTTAGTGACTGGACTGGGGACAGAGTGCCGAACACCTGTCGGATGGATGTTAGTTCACACCTAAACCTAGAAACCGACATGATCTGAATGGTCTCATACCTGACAGTAAGTTTTCCCCTCCCTATTAGACATTTACATGGCTTACTTTCTTCTTTCTAATTCTTTCTTTACAAAGCCTTGGTCACAAACGATCAATAGGCATTGTCTTTAAAGTGTCAGTACATGCCAACAGTTACTATATGGCGCTATCTGAGTCACAGTGCTATTTCCACAGCATTCCCCTACACTTGGAATGTGAGATACCTGTGATAAGTGGTAACAGTTGGAAAATATTAACTTTTTAATGGCTTTCATCATTGTGACCCTGCACCAGTAAGGAAGGGGTTAAGCAGCTGCTGTGGACCCAGGCAGCCCTACCCCACCCACTTGAAAAGCATGCATGGCTTGGAGGAAGAGTCCAAAAGACAAACAGGCCAATGTGGCTTGGCAGCAGACAATGGAGATGAACTGATCTGCACCCCGAGCTCCGGAGTCCTGGCTGTCGTGATGTTGCCAAACCCACAGAGAAGAGACTGGTGATTCTCAGAAGGTCTGAGGCTTTCTTTGATTCCAGCTATTTAATGTCTTTACTTTTCCTGTTGGGGAAGAGGGTCTGGTAGGAAGTGTTCCAGGGAGGCAGCAGTGCGGCACTTTGGTGGATTGGAACCCAATGGAGAGGGTGGGATCAGGTTTCCCTACTAATCCTTAGGAGGTGCTGAAGGCAGAAGCCTACCCCTGATACTGGGAGTCTAGAGGAGAGAAGGCCCTGAAGACAGAAGGTTCAAGATCCTGAGACCTCAATCTAGGCGGAGACTCAGAGACCCCTTGCCTAACCCAAAGGGCTACCCTGTTGCTGGACTTTTTATATACCCTAAAAGGGGTGGGCATAACCACAGGACCTGCTCAGAGGGCTGAGTCACAGAAGAGGCAGGACACCGCAGGATCAAAGCAGCTGTTAATATGCGGTGACAGGAAAGAGAGAACCTCCCACACCCTGCCTGATCCCTAGGTGGCATCTGTGGTCAGTGATCACCTTCATAATCATATATAATTCTTCAGAACTTATTTATCTCAGTGGTATGAAATCATCTGAGTAAGCACATGTGGTACGGGCTATATAATTAAGTACAGTATGCTTAAATGTATAAGTAGTGGTCTTGACTATGAAAGGCTTATATGCAACTGCCAAAAACAAAACACAAGACTACATAATACTGTATTCAGGTACAAATCTTAATGGAAGAGATGAAGGGAACTGGTGAATTTAACTGATATTCAGAAAAGATTCTAGATAGCTGGAAAATGGCAAACAAAACTTCAAGATTTGAAAAATGTGGACAGACTACTGTGAAATATATTGATATTGGTTGTGGGTAAAAGCTTGAGGAGCTGTGTATGAATATTTGAGTGCAGAGTTGGAATATACAAGCATGGGATCAGATCCTCAGCTAGTGTAAATCAAAATCAATATAAATACACTGATTTAAACCAGATCAGGATCTGGTCTCTAACGCTCTTTCTAGAGAAAGTGGAAACTGGGGAAGATAACGACTTTTGGTCAGGAAGACTTTTAATAGGCCTACAGTTAAATATGTTGAAGCAGGTAATCTAGATGCTGGCAAAATCCATCTGCTTTGGAGATTTATTGTTTTTGTTGGGAGGAAGGTAGCGAAGGATGTTTCAATAATATTGAAAAAAATAGTTGTAAGTAATCATAGAATCACAGAATCATAGAATATCAGGGTTGGAAGGGACCTCAGGAGGTCATCTAGTCCAACCCCCTGCTGAGAACAGTCCATACATTATGCTTCACAGCAGCAATGCTTCTCAATCCACAGAGCGTGACTGTAAGCACGTTTGTAAATTATTTTCATATCGATTTTAATAAATGATGACAATTTTAGTGTACTGTGCTGGATTCTGGTTTCATCATTTCAGAGTCAGATATTTAGCCATGTCCTCTTTAGGGAGACTTCTGCATAGTCCTGGTGTTAAAATCATCATCATTATTATTATTGCTCTGCCAAAGACGTTTACCCTTTGAAAGCCTTTTTATTACATTTAATCACATGCAACAACATTCACGGAGCCTGATACTTTAGAGTTGTCATTTAAGGCCTGATCCAAAGCCCACTGAAGTCAATAGAAAGATCCTCATTGAGTTCAGTGGGCTTTGGATCAGACTCCTATTCAGTGCTTAGCCACTAGTTTCAGAAGTTCTCACTTCAAGTGCGCTAAATTTCTTGCATTGCATATCTACAAAGCAATAATCTGAGCACTCTTGGTAGATCTCAAATTGTGTAATGTAACTTTGCAATTAAAAAGCACCATAGTTTACAGACACATACCAAGAAGAAATTAAATGAAACTGAAGTGTTTTTATATTTTAACATTCTACTAAAGCAAAGGCATTTTGTAATTAGACTAATCTCATTTTATCTCTTAATTGCGTCTAGATATGCCAAACAAATTTACTGCTAGTAACCTGCATACAATATAATATATTAATTATAAAACACTATTACAATTTTCACAAGAAGGAATAGCTACTCTTACTGTTCTGAATCCAAAGCATTTGGTCAAATTAATTGTAATTATATTTTTAGTTGATATAATCCCAGCTAAATCAATGGAAGAGCTAATTATGCAAATGTAATTCTTTTTAATCCACAACCATCTCATCATAAATAATTTTATTTCAACCGATTGCAAAAAAGGAGGAGGCATTATGTTGCTTCCTTATTTCACATTACTAAAGTTAACAATAAAACAAATTTCAAAAGCTTCTATTTTTTCTTTTTTGAAATCTAACTACAAAAGAGCCATTGTATATTTTGGCAGTATAGTACTACAATATATAAATTGTTTAATTATCAGTTGAAAATGATTTAGCACCTGGCTATTGTTTATAATGTACCACATGAAGACAAAAAACATATTACTTAAAACTTTCATCACTGTAATCTCCTGCGTCTGGGGCATCTAGAAGAAGTCTTTTCACAAGTCAGATACAATACACAAACAATGAAATATTAATTGATGAGCACATAATTTTTAATTGATAACGTATTCATCTATGATTCCCTACCTTTGTTTATACAATGGTTGTGAGAAGAATGTGGAAAATCTCTAAATGTATTTGTTATTCAAAATTATTTCTGATTTTCATAAACACACTTTTCTCCACATCTGAATAGCTCACAAACATTTGTTGGAAATAGGGCTGGCTAAAAGCAGCAATTTTTGTATCAGGAAAAATGTCAAGGTTTTGAAATTTATTTCCATTCTGACAAACAAAAATGAGACCTTTTGAAATTTCTTTATGAAAAGACATGAGAAACACACACAGACACAACCAACCCACCAGAGCAAGGACTTGAATCTGGGTCTTCTACATCTCAGGTGAGTTTTCTAAATGCTAGGTTATTGACTTTTCTGAGGTCTCTCGTCTCCCCTCCAGCTCCCTCTCCAGGCATGAAAACCCTTATTTTGTCAAAATCAATATATTTCTGCTAAAGGTTTCAGTTTCCACAGAAAAAAAAGTTGACATTTTTTCAACCTGCTGCAGTTGCAAATGTTCGGTATTTCAACTTTGCAAGTTATGTTGTTTTGGTTAGTTGCCTAATGCCTCTTCTTTTTTAAAAAAAACTCATCACCAACACAATGCAAATTTCAGATTTACAATCCAATATGGAATTTTGAAATTCACTTTCAGCAAATATTTGAGATACAAGTTTAAATTCACTTTCCACAAGCATCATGTTTTCTTTTACCCATGTTCATGGAAAGGCTCCAAAACACTACTCAGCTGAAACCTGCTTTAAAATGTGAATCAATATTCAGAGAACATTTCCCCTGCATTTACCTGTTGTGTGAATTCTGTCACCAGATCCTTGACATCCATCCTCATCGTCACAGTCCCCGCTTGATTCCATTGCTTCACTTTTCCCGCCCCCACTGCCACTTTCCCTTGAAGCCCATCGTTCCAACTTCAATTTTGTCTTCTCTGTATCCAGCTAAAAGACAAGAAAACAAGTCACAATGAAATGTAGTGTCTTCAAACAATTCAAGATGCAAGTGACAAAGAGCCTGATTCTAGGGGGCCTAGGACCCTTGGTTCTTAAATACTGTGGGTCTGATCCTGCTGTTCAAAATGTTATATTTCACCATACAGTTAGTGCAATGTTTTGGGTTATTTTCATATGAAGTCAACAGTAAAGCTTCCTGGATTGGGGAGGGGGGGAGGGTGTCATCAGAGAGGTGTTTCAGGTATACATGAGGGCCCTAGTATCTTACAGGATCAGGCCTTAAGGTAGGATTTTTAGGGCATTGAGCAGTTGACAAGATCAGGTCCAAAGCCTGTGCAGACTGCAAGTTGTGCATTTCACTTTAACTTGAATCAGCAAAACATTTGACTGAAACAAATTTCTTGTAATTACTATAGAATAAGAACAAGCTGTTTCTGGAGTCATTCTGAATTCACGGCATTAGCTCACGCTAGCTGAAGTACTGTATTTGCTATGAAACAAATCTCTTTTGAGGTTTATATGCCATCCTCATTTTTTGTGTGCAGTGGTTGATGGTGAGCTGTCATACTTTACAATGTAAGAAACACAAATGTGTCATCACAGAGGTCTAGACCACCATTAAAACTTGTTTTCAATGGCAGACTAAGTGGCCAGCTCTTCTCCCTGTTTGGGGGTGGGCTTTTTCACTGGCAGTTAGAGGGGAAGAAGGTTATAGCTGATGCTGTGTATGTCATTCTGGTTATGCTGGAAAAGCTCTGACAATAAGGAAGTTTGGCAGCATTTCCTAAACTTGGCCACTCTGGATTTCTCTAATCTCCTCTTGGAAGTTAGTTAATTCCATGGTGGGGTCCCCTCAACTGAGAATGCCTTGTCCTTAGCGCTCACATACATCATTCTGGGCTGTGGTTTTGGCAGTTTGAAGATGGAACAGCTAATAGAGCTGGGATCTGATCCGATATATTTACAGCTTTGAAGATCAGGACAGATCAATCTGGCAGTGGAAATGGAGTGAGAGCCATCCGAGAAACTGGAGCTCAGGCCTGATACACTAACGGAGACCTAAATGGCAGAAGAGGCAGGCAGCAGCATTTTGCACCACCAGGAATCCTTGAATTGCTTTCACATTCCTCTTCAAATACAGTGGAGCTTCCATAATAATGCAGTCTGGAGATGACAAATGCATGTCTCACTGTGCCTAGGGGTCCTGTTCTAGTGAACAATAGTTGCTACCTCGTACTGGGGAGAACCTGGCTAATTTACCCTTTACCTGAAATTGTCTGTTTTGGTCATTCAGAAGATGCACACATCACTGCACTGCAGTGGGAAGATGAGCTTGTGAGGGAGAGGAATATGGATTTTAGTTGGGAAAGGCATTGAACACTGTCCAGTTGTTGGTTTTTTTTTTTTTTTTAACAAGCTGCCTGGTGTTGAGCATCATTATTCACAGGCTGAAAGCCTGAAGTCATGGTGAAGTAAGAGAGCAAATATTTTTAGCAAAAGTAAAAAATAAATTTGTGTACGTGGAGGAAAGGATTACTCAGTTACTTCATAGATTTATTGTGTCCTAACTGTCTTGGAGGAGACTCATTCATTCTTCGTTATAATCCTTCAGAATGAAAAGAAATGGCTAAGTGGTGAACAGAACAGATGCAAAATTTAATAAAGGCTTTTAATGATTGTTTGCCAGTCAAGGCAGAAATGTTTACTGCCTGTTAAGGTAATAACTCTTTTTCAAATTGATTTCATTCAGCACTCATGACTCAAAAGTGAATAACCAAACGATGTGTGTTCAGCTGTCTTGGAAAAGGCCAGAGAAATGAGCTCTGTGTTGAAACATGGGTGCACCGCAGCATTTCCCAGACTGCTGAATGCTATGTCCTGCCTCCCCTTCAGGAAAACAGCTCAATGGCAACTTATATACACATCTACTAGCCCTTTCCCCCACATTCTGCAGTTCCTCCCCCAAACCTCCTCTTTCCTAAAGTCTTTCCCAGCAAAGACTTCTACACCTACAGTATCTCCCAGCTGGTGTAGCAAGGACCCCAGCCAAGTCTCTTTTTCCTTTGGCTGAAGAAGCTCCCTCTTATAGTAAGCCCCGCCTCTGGGCTGTTGCCATGTGACCATTGGTCCCCTGACCCAGTGCCTTGAAACAGGGCACTAGGAAACATGCATATACCCAAGGACATTTAATGGCCCTGGCCCCCTACCTATCAATTGCATGTCCCATGCTTTGGGAAATCATAGAAATATAAGATTGGAAGGGACTTTGAGAGGTCATTAGTCCAGCCCCGAATGGTAAAGCAGGACCAAATAAACCTAGACCATCCCTGGCAGGTGTTTGTCCAGTCGGTTCTTAAAAACCTCCAATGATGAGGATTCCACAGACTCCCTTAGAAGCCTATTCCAGAGCTTGACTAGCTTATACATATTTTTCCCCATAATATCTAACCTAAATCTCTTTGCTGCAAATTAAATCCATTACTTCTTGTCCTACCTTCAGTGGGCACAGAGACATCAACCTCTGTGTAACAGCCCTTAATATATTTGAAGCTTGTTACCAGGTCCCCCCCCGCCCCCAGTCTTCTCTCTCAAGACTACACATGCCCAGTTTTTTTAAAATTTTTCCTCATATGTCAGGTTTTCCAAGCCTTTATCATTTGTGTTGCTCTCCTCTGGATTCTCTCCAATTTGTCCACCTCTTTCTTAAAGAGTGGCACACAAAGCTGGACATTATACTCCAACTGAGGCCTCACCAGTGTCAAGTACAGCAGAACAATTATGTCACTAGTGTCAAGTGGAGTGGAACAATTACACTTCTGTTAATACACCCTACAATGACATTAGCCTTTTGTGCAACTGCATTATATTGTTGGCTCATGTTCAATTTATGATCTACCATAACCGCAGATCCTCTTCAGCAGGACTACTGCCTAGCCAGTTATTCCCCATGTTGAGGTTGAGCAATTGTTTTTTCTTTTCAACAATTCAGTAAAGACAAATACAAAGTACAATATTTATCTTGTTGATTTCAGACCAATTCTCCAATTTATCAAGGTCTTCTTGAATTCTAACATGGGTATAATAGGCCAGGGGAGGCTAAGCCTCCCCAAACAGCCGCCGACCCACCACCTTTGAGAGTGTGGAGGGTACACCTAGGCCATGGCCCCACTCACACTCTTCTCCCGTGGCCCCGTCTGCAGCAGAGGAGAGGAGCGAGTGACAGTGGCAGGCAGGGGGGCTGAGTGGGGAGAGGGCTGAGTGGGAACAGGACCTGTGGTGGAGTAGATGTGGGACCTGGGGCAGAGCATGGGTGGGGCCTAAGGGGGAGGAGGCTGAGAGGGGTGGGGCCACAGTCCGGGTGCCGGGGGAGCTTCCATCGCTCGCACCAGCCTCCCCAAATGCCAGAGCCACACGCTGCCAATGAATTCTAAGTCTGTCTTCCAAAGTGCTTATAACCCCTCTCATCCTGATATCATCCACAAATATTATAAAAATACTCTCCTCACTCCATTATCCAAGTCATTAATGAAAATATTGAATATTACTGGACTATGGTTGGTGTACTGGCGCAGTTAACTAAAATTAAGAATAGGTTTAACGTGTACAGCAGTAGCAACTTTAATTACTCCCGAAATACTTATTGCATAATAAAGACTCAGATTATCTCCCCCAGATGCATGCATGTAGGGCCTCTTCTGCATGCAGGTCTCTCCTACTGCAAAGAAGTGGTCTTAGCTGCTTCTGCAGTGCCAGTTCTATCTCCTTCAGAGGTTTGAGAATATGCAAAGAGAAATGGAAGGAGGCAGAGTCTGGGGGGAACTGGCAGGCTGGGATGGGGGTGGCAGTAGACATTATCCTCCTTGTGGATCTTATGCAAAAAGGATTATACAGTCTTATTATCTTTTTGTGTGTTTTTGTAGGTCCTGGAGCCAGCCAGGTCAGGGATGGTCACTTGTGCTTTGTTCCAATGGGGCTGTGCTACCAGGCTGTGAGAGAAGCTTCCACTAGGGGCTACAGCTAATATGAAGGACCAAGGCTTTTGCCCTGATGGTCCTGACATGCAATGGAGCCCGATGAATCCTGCAAATTTGGAGGCACAAACTCTTATGTTTTTTTCTATGGACAAACAGAGAGAGAACTTCTCCAAATGGATGCTCTGCCATGGAAAAGACTGATCTGGATCAATAACTGGCATTTATTTCACACTTTCAACAAAAAAGTTCAGTGAGGTGTAACTTTACTGACTGTACTAGCTATCTATCAATACACTTGCAGATCAATTCATTCATCACAGAAACCCAACCATTGCCACCTCTGGCCACTTAAACAGTGAACAGGAGCCCTGCACTGTAGTTAGTATCAGAAGAGAAGAATGCAGTACCTTATCCAACTGAAACAGCAGAACTGTATTTTTGGTAGAAGAAATGCAATAACCCCTTTAGATTTGTGCCAGGGCACTGGAGCTAATATCTCTACCCTTGTAGAAAATGTCATGGGAGTTTTAACAGGAGCATAGGACTTTAGGACTTCAATTTTTTCACCCAAAAGATAGCACTTCCAAAAGCATAGTGCTCTCTAAGGGCTAGTCTACACTTACGAGCCGGGTCGACCCGGTGAGTTCGACTTCTTGGAGTTTGAACTATCGCGTCTAATCTGGACGCAATAGTTCGAACTCCGGAAGCGATAGTTCGAACTCCGGTACTCCACCACTGCAAAAGGTGGTGGCGGAGTCAACCTTGGAGCCGCGGACTTCGATTCCACGGCGTCTGGACGGGTGAGTAGTTAGAACTAGGGTACTTCGAATTCAGCTACGCTATTCACGTAGCTGAATTTGCGTACCCTAGTTCGACCCCGCTTCTTAGTGTGGACCAGCCCTAATAGTATGCTGGGCCACTGGTTTGGTACTGACTTAATTAATAGACCAAAGCTGTAATGAACAGCTCCAGTCCTGCTTGCTTTATGAGAATTGACAGACTGACCACCAGCAGGTAGGTACAAATATCCATATTATATCTTTTGTTCATTAAAAGGCAACATAAGGCCTAATCCAAAACTCCTTGACATTAATGGGAGTCTTTCCACTGACTGAAGTAGGCTTTGGATGAAGCCCATAGTCCTCTAAAGAGTGTAGAGAACATACACAAAATTCCTGAATAGATTGCTTTGCATTTGATTTAGCTGAAATGTGTGTAAAATCACATGTAACCAGATAGCTCTGAATTAAATACACTGCTGACAAGGTGCACGCATATCGTTTATTCCAGCAAACGTCTGGAGTATATTATATGCAGGAAATGTGGTTCACCATGCTTGTTCCAAATACTATGTGACACATAGGGCCCAAATCTCCCACTATGGGCCAAACCTTAATTCATTCTCTTGATCTTTGACTATAGGGCACGGTTGAATACAAATTTACTCTCATATACTTTTTGTACAACAGCAGCATTGCCAGTTGAGCATCAATTTTGTGAATGCCCCGCCAGATTAATTAATTAATAGCTGTATAGCTCCTTGAGATACTATTCTGTAAAAGTGCAACTATTGTATCTGAGCTAAGAATTCAGTGAAATAGAATAACGAGGGTTCATTTTATCAGAAAATAGGGGTTTTTTTACATTATATTTTGCACCAAACTTTCAAGTTTATCAGACCAGTGAACATTGCAATGGAAAAGCTACGAGGATACCATATGGATACCATAGGATTAAGTCTCCTAAAAGTGAGTGCTTGGAATATTCAAAGATGACTCCTATATGCTAATTGTTTCCCAAGTGGTCTGTTAGTTTCCTCTATGATGTACTTCAGTATGAATATTTTTATATTCCAAAAAGATGGCCATTGCTATGAACTGAATAACTTGACAGTAGTCCACCTGTTAGTCAATTACAAAGAGTATGAGTTGAAACATCTCTCACTTGCAATGTTTTCATAGACATCAAGACAGACATGAGATATGCATCATTTAGTAACTGAAGGCAAAACACAATCCTTTCTAAAGAGGCTGACAAACAATTTTCTTTCAAAACTGCTCTGATGAAATACGTATTATTATCTTCAGAGACAATGGATTTTGCACAAACAATGTAAAAAAGCCTACTCTGGAAAATAAAGTCACAAATGACTCAATCCTTCCTGTTAGAATATAAGTATTTTTTCTCAGCCTGCTCAGTGTTTCATTAAAAAAAGTCCTTTCTAAACGCTTATTAGGTCAGAAATGACTACAGCAGAATGAAACAATACTCTGCTTCCTTAGCCAATTGTCTGTATTTTTTCATAAGAACTGACAAAATTAGTGCTGTACATAAAGGGCTGGATTTTACTGGTGCCTGGTGACTCAGCAGATGCTCAGTCAATTCACAAAACAATAGGAACCTAAGAAATTTTAGGACATAACAGCCACATATACTTATTCTAAGTGCGCCCTTTCCTTTGAGATGACATTTATAGTCAATTTCCCTCTATATGTGCACTTAATCCACTCTTAAAACTGTTTGCTTTTGTTTCTGCCCTTCACATTTACTCCGTGTGGTCCTTTTCTTTCTTTCGGCATAAAGAAGCAAAACTCTTCTTTTTCTTCAATCTCTTGTCAGGCATTTTCTTCAGTCAGCTTCCCTCATGCCTGTATTTCACACTAACTCCAAAGGGCTTGTTGCATTTCCCTTCTCTAGTCCCTTCAGAGATGAGAATACCTCAATAAGGGGCCTTCATGTTCATTTTTACCTAAAGAATAAAAATGTATAACTTTTTTGAACAACAGAGATTCCTAAGTACCATTCTGGTTTCCTTCTGCTCTATTTACCCAATTCCTTACAATAACCCTGGCAAAGCAAATCTGGTTTCACCTATATGATACTATACTAATCTAGTCAAATTGTTATGCATACTTCATGAAATTTGGTTGAGAACATTCAGTGGTTTTAGAATTTCATTCATGTCTTCTCCCCACTCACCACAAAGCCCTTCTGCTTAGTGTTTTGACCACTGTGAGAGTTGATATCCTTTTCTTAGGTTTTATCCCAGTCTAATCACCTTCATTTATTTATGGCGAATTTTGTAAGTCACTTCTCTGCCAGTGTTCCTAGTTCATGCAAGTAATTTTCCATTTTGATGCCTGTTCCTTTCTACTTAACTTTTTCCCACTAGTTTTGTTTCATCAGCAAATTTCATCAAATGTTCCCTCTTCTAGGCAATTTAGGATGATAAATGTGAACAAAACTGGTTCTAGTGCTGATCTTTGTGGACTCCATTATTCACCTCAATTCACCCTGAATTGCTCCACTTACAAGTTGACCTGAGTCTTCAATAATGAACCCAATTCTTTATCTATTCAAGCATCTTTAGACTTAGATTTTCAGAAAGCTTTTGATAAAATCTGTCACCAAAGGCTCATAAGCAAAGTAAGCAGTAATGAGATAAGAGGAAAGGTCCTCTCATGGATTAGTAACTGGTTAAAAGATAGGAAACAAAGGGTAGGAATAAATGGTCAGTTTCAGAATGGAAAGAGGTAAATAGTGGTGTCCTCCAGGGGTCTGTACTGGGCCAGGTCCTATTTAACATAGTCATAAATGATCTGGAAAAAGGGGTGAAGAGTGAGGTGGCAAAATTTGCAGATAATACAAAACCACTCAAGATAGTTAAGTCCCAGGCTGACTGCGAAGAGCTACAAACGGATCTCTCAAAACTGGGTGACTGGGCAACAAAATGGCAAATGAAATTCAACGTTGATAAATGCAAAGCAATGCACATTGGAAAACATAATCCCAATGATACATATCAAATGATAAGGTCTAACTTAGCTGTTACCACTCAAGAAAGAGATCTTGGAGTCATTGAGGATAGTTCTCTGAAAACATCCACTCAATGTGCAGCGGCAATAAAAAAAAACAACCAAAAACTGAACAGAATGTTGGGAATCATTAAAAAGGGGATAGATAATAAGACACAAAAGATCATATTATCTCTATATAAATCCATGGTACACCCACATCTTGAATACTGTGTGCAGATGTGGTCGTCCCATCTCAAAAAAGATATATTGGATTTGGAAAAGGTTCAGAAAAGGGCAACAAAAATGATTAGGGGTATGGAATGGCTGCCGTGTGAGGAGAGATTAATAAGACTCGGACTTTTCAGTTAGGAAAAGAGACAACTAAGGGGGGATATGATACAAGTTTATAAAACTATGACTGGTGGGGAGAAAGTAAATAAGGAAGTGTTATTTATTCCTTCTCATAACACAAGACCTAGGGGGTCACCAAATGAAATTAATAGGCAGCAGGTTTAAAACAAACAAAAGCAAGTATTTCTTCACACAACACACAGTCAACCTGTGGAATCCTTTGCCAGAGGATGTTGTGAAGGACAAGACTATAACAGGGTTCAAAAAAGAACTAGATAAATTAATGGAGGTGTCATAAACAGTTAGTTAAGGGTTACGGGTTTTTTCTACCTGTAAGGGGTTAACAGGCAGTACCTGTGAACACCTGACCAGAGGACCAATCAGGGACAATCAGGGACAAGATATTTTCAAATCCCTGTGGAGGGAAGTTTTTTTTCTGTTCTTTTGTTTTTTAGAGAGTCTCTCTTGGGAGTTGAGGGAGTCCAGACATCTTAATCAAGTCCTCCCAGGTTTCTGCAATAAATTCTTCTATTCAAGCTAGTGAGTATTAGCAAGGAACTAGTATTCTTATACTTTTATTTCTGTATTTGCAATTCTGTGTTTTGCTATAGAATTTCTTTAATTCTATACTGTTATTGCTTTTACTGAGAAAGAAAGGAGGGGGAATTCTCTCCAGAGATTGATAAGTTTAGACCCTGTGTATTGTTCCATCTTGGTTACAGAGACAGTTACTTTCTTTTTATTCTTTAATAAATCTTTTCTGTTAAGGACTTGATTGATCTTTCCGTGGGTGAATTCTCAGGGAAAGGGGAGGAGGGAGGCATTCCTCTGTAGTTGGATCCCGGTATCTCTCCTAGGAAAAGGGAGGGGGGAGGATTTGGGGCTCTTGGGATCCCCAAGGATTTTGGGGAAGGACTGTGTCCCAATACATGTACATTATTGGGTGGTGGCAGCTTTTACCAGATCTAAACTAGGATTTTAGTTTAGGGGAGTCAATGCAGGTCCCCATCTTGTGAACCCAACAGCTCCAAGTGGGGGTGAGACCTATGACATGGTGGGCAGCGGTGATGGATTTTTCTGAACCAGAGAGCCATACAGAGGCAAGGCTTTTCTACCAAAGGGAGTTCTGAAGCCGTTTTCAGGGTTGGAAGAAATCTTCAGCTAGGTTGGCTGGAGGAAATTAGGTTTTCTAACAAGGCTTTTGTTAGAAGACACCCCCTACTGAGAGGTACTTGGAATTGCTACAGGCACTTGCTAGACTGGTTTGGTTAGTGCTGTGAAGAGAGGGGGGTAGAAGTATTCAGTTTTCTAACTGGTATTGTTAGAAGGAATCTTCAGCAAGGTTGGCTGGAGGGAATTAGGTTTTCTGGCAAGGCTTTGTTATAGGAGACCCCATACTGAGAGCTACTTAGCAAAGGCGAGAGACACTGGTTAAACCAGTTTGTCTTACTCTTGGAGAGAGGGGGGAAAAAATTTTTTTCTTTCTTAGTCAAAAGCACAGTCAGTGGCTGTGAACAGTCACTCCCGCAGAACACAATTTGCAAAACAATAGATCTGATTTCTCCTTGTTTAGTCCAGGATAGACAGGGTTAGGAACTGAAGCAAGCAACCCAGTAAATTCACTGACTGCATAGGAGTGTGGCCAAAACCAGAAAACAGAAACAATGAGTGCCAAGGCCACATCTAAACTGGAAATAAGACAAAAAGAACTGCATTTAAAAGAACAGGAATTACAATTAAAACTCCAGGAGATGGAAATAAACGAAAAAGCCAAAGAGGCTGAGCACAAGCGAGAAATGGAGAAACTACAAGCCAGAGAGGCTGACCACAAGAGGGAGCTGGAGAAACAAGAGGCTGACCTCAAGAGGGAGCTGCAGAAACAAGAGGCTGACCACAGGAGGGTGCTGGAGCTCCAGAGGGAGGCCCACCAGCAGGCTCTGGAATTAGAAAAGGCTAAGCAGAATGATTCAGCCAATCCAACCCCTCTTCCACCTACTGATCATTCTGCTCGGAAAAAATTCCCCGCCTACAGGACAGGTGATGACGTTGAGGCCTTCTTAGAAAACTTTAAAAGGGCCTGCATTGGGTACAGCATCCCTGAAAACCAGTACATGGTAGAGCTGCGGTCACAGCTCTGCGGAGACTTATCACAGGTGGCAGCTGAAATGCCTAAGGACAAAATGAATGACTATAAACTATTCCTAACCAAGGCTAGATACAGAATGGGCATAACCCCTGATCACGCCCGTCAGCGTTTCAGAGCCCAGAAATGGAAACCAGAGGTGTCATTTCCAAAACACGCCTACTATCTTGAAAAGCAGTATTTTTCCTGGTTGTCAGGAGCCAATGTTAACACCATGGACGAACTAAACCTCCTGATACTGATGGAGCAATTCTTGGACGGTGTTCCTGAGAACATTAGACGCTACATACAAGATGGAAAACCAAAAACTCTCACTGAGGCAGGGGAGATTGGAGCCAAATGGATGGCAGCGGCAGAAACCCCGAAAGCTACTGTCCAGGGGAGCGAACCCCACAGAGTAGACACCGACACTAAACCCTACCATCGAGGGCCAATCAAGCCCACACCCACAACCCAAGGACAGCCGCAAACTACCTATTCTTCTACCTCACCAGTCTCCAGTAATCCACCTCGGACCAGTGACCCGTCAGCTGGGCGATGTTTTAAATGTAATGAACTGGGACATATAAAGGCCAAATGCCCCAGGAACCCAAATCGAGTACAGTCCATTACCCCAGCATCACACCAAGGATCCCTAGGCCCAGATATCTCTCAAATACCCCCGAACCGCAGGGAAACCTTGAGAGTGGGCGGGAAGAAGATTACTGCGTGGAGAGACACCACAGCGAGCGTGTCAGTTATCCACCAGTCCTTAGTCGACCCAAAATTCATCAACCCAGAGGTCAAAATCACAATTTCTCCATTCATGTCAAAATCGGTAAGCTTACCTACAGCTGAATTGCCTGTCCAGTACAAGGGCTGGTCAGGAAAGTGGACTTTTGCTGTCTATGACAATTATTCCATCCCCATGCTACTGGGGGATGACTTAGCCAACCATGTGCAGCTGGCCAAGATGGGGGGAGTGGTCACCCGCAGCCAGGCCAAACGAGCTTCCACTCCCATCCCTGTTCCTGAGCCATCCACCAAGACCCCGTCTGTGTTATCAGAGACCCAGACAGAGGTGGTGGAACCGGATCTCATGCCAAAAACTACAGCAGCCATAATACATCCAATCCCAGGACCGGAACTGGAAAAGCAACCAACGGCAGAACCATTGCCAGCACTGACCCCAGCACATCCAACTCCACCGCCAGAGGGCGCCAACGGGCCTGAACTGGCAGAAGCAGCAGACAACCCTACCCAAGAGGCTCAACCGGAGCCTGAAATAACACCTAGTACACCAGCAGAGAGCTGTCCACAGTCAACGGAAACAACCTCATCACCTACATCGCTTCCAGAGGGATCAAGACCAAGTCCACAGTCTATGGAGGAACTGGTGTCTCCAGCCTCAAGGGAACAGTTCCAGACTGAGCAGGAAGCCGATGACAGCCTTAAGAAAGCTTGGGCAGCGGCTCGGAGCAACCCACCGCCTCTCAGATCTTCTAACCGATCCTGGTTCATTGTCGAACAAGGACTTTTATATAAAGAGCTTCTTTCTGGTGGACCAGGAAGGCTGGCATCCTCAAAAACGGTTGGTGGTTCCAACTAAGTACAGGGAAAAGCTCTTAAGCTTAGCCCATGATCATCCCAGTGGCCATTCTGGGGTGAACAGAAGCAAGGACGGGTTGGGAAGGTCCTTCGACTGGGAGGGGATGGGCAAGGACGTTGCCAAGTATGTCCGGTCTTGTGAGGTATGCCAAAAGGTAGGAAAGCCTCAAGACCAGGTCAAGGCCCCTCTCCAGCCTCTTCCCATAATTGAGGTCCCATTTCAGCAAGTAGCTGTGGATATTATGGGTCCTTTCCCAAAGAAGACCCCCAGAGGAAAGCAGTACATACTGACTTTTGTGGACTTTGCTACCAGATGGCCGGAAGCAGTAGCTCTAGGCAACACCAGGGCTAAAACTGTGTGCCAGGCCTTAACTGACATTTTTGCCAGGGTAGGTTGGCCCTCCGACATTCTTACAGATTCAGGAACAAATTTCCTATCAGGCACCATGAAAGACCTGTGGGAAGCTCATGGGGTGCATCATTTGGTTGCCACCCCGTACCACCACCAAACCAATGGCCTGGTGGAGAGGTTTAATGGAACTTTGGGGGCCATGATCCGTAAATTCGTCAATGAACACTCCAATGATTGGGATCTAGTGTTGCAGCAGTTGCTGTTTGCCTACAGGGCTGTACCACATCCCAGTTTAGGATTCTCACCATTCGAGCTTGTGTATGGCCATGAGGTTAAGGGGCCATTACAGTTGGTGAAGCAACAATGGGAGGGGTTTACGCCTTCTCCAGGAACTAACATTCTGGATTTTGTAAGCAACCTACAAAACACCCTCCGACACTCTTTGGCCCTTGCTAAAGAGAACCTAAAGGATGCTCAAGCAGAGCAAAAGGTCTGGTATGATAGACATACCAGAGAGCGTTCCTTCAAGGTAGGAGACCAGGTCATGGTCTTGAAGGCGCTACAGGCCCATAAGATGGAAACGTCATGGGAAGGACCATTCACGGTCCAGGAGCGCCTGGGAGCTGTTAACTACCTCATAGCATTTCCTAATTCCTCCTTAAAACCTAAAGTGTACCATGTTAACTCTTTAAAGCCCTTTTACCCCAGAGAATTACAGGTCTGTCAGTTTACAGCCCAGGGAGGAGATGACACTGAGTGGCCTGAAGGTGTCTACTACGAAGGAAAAAGAAATGCTGGTGTGGAAGAGGTGACCCTCTCCACAACCCTGGAACGTCTACAGCGGCAACAGATCAAGCAGCTGTGCACTCACTTCGGCCCTTTGTTCTCAGCCAACCCAGGACGGACTGAGCAAACATACCACACCATTGACACAGGTAATGCTCACCCGATTAGAACCCCACCCTACCAGGTGTCACCTCATGCCCAAGTTGCTATTCAACGGGAGATTGAAAACATGCTGGAAATGGGTATCATCCGCCCCTCTACCAGTGCATGGGCATCTCCAGTGGTTCTAGTTCCCAAACCAGATGGGGAAATACGCTTTTGCGTGGACTACCGAAAGCTAAATGCTGTAACTCGCCCCGACAACTACCCAATGCCGCGCACCGATGAGCTATTGGAGAAACTGGGACGTGCCCAGTACATCTCTACATTAGATTTAACCAAGGGGTACTGGCAAGTACCACTAGATGAACCCGCCAAAGAAAAATCTGCGTTCATCACCCATGCAGGGGTGTATGAATTTAATGTGCTTCTGTTCAGACTGCGGAATGCACCCGCCACCTTCCAAAGGCTGGTAGATGGTCTACTAGCAAGATTGGGAGAATGTGCAGTTGCCTACCTCGATGATGTGGCCATTTTTTCTGATTCATGGCCCGAACACCTAGAACACCTGGAAACGGTCTTTGAGCGCATCAGGCAGGCAGGACTAACTGTTAAGGCCAAAAAGTGTCAAATAGGCCAAAACAGAGTGACCTACCTAGGGCACCAGGTGGGTCGAGGAACCATTAACCCCCTACAGGCCAAGGTGGAGGCTATCCAAAACTGGCCTGTCCCACGGTCAAAGAAACAGGTCCAATCCTTCTTAGGCTTGGCCGGATATTACAGGCCAAGTGATTTGTACCACACTACAGCCAAATCACTGCCCCACTAACTGATCTAACCAGAAAAATGCAGCCAAATGCTGTTAAGTGGACTGATGAGTGTCAGAAAGCCTTTACCCAGCTTAAGGCGACGCTCATGTCTGACCCTGTGTTAAGGGCCCCGGACTTTGACAAACCCTTCCTAGTGACCACCGATGCATCTGAACGTGGGGTAGGAGCAGTTCTAATGCAGGAAGGACCGGATCACAACTTCCATCCTGTCGTGTTTCTCAGCAAGAAACTGTCTGAGAGGGAAAGCCACTGGTCCATCAGTGAGAAAGAATGTTACGCCATTGTGTATGCCCTGGAAAAGCTACGCCCATACGTTTGGGGATGGCAGTTCCAGCTACAAACTGACCATGCTGCGCTACAGTGGCTTCATACTAACAAGGGAAACAACAAGAAACTTCTCCGCTGGAGCTTAGCTCTCCAAGACTTTGATTTTGAAATTCAACACATTTCAGAAGCTTCCAACAAAGTTGCTGATGCACTCTCTCGTGAAAGTTTCCCAAAATCAAGTGGTTAAAAAGTGTTCTTGACATGTTACATGCTTAGTAGTATATGTAATACTGCATGTGTTTTAGTAATCTGTTTATTTTACAGTTCTAGGAGGAAATCACTGCCAGTGGTTCCCACTGTTGGCGATTTGGGGGGCGTGTCATAAACAGTTAGTTAAGGGTTTTTTCTACCTGTAAGGGGTTAACAGGCAGTACCTGTGAACACCTGACCAGAGGACCAATCAGGGACAAGATATTTTCAAATCCCTGTGGAGGGAAGTTTTTTTTCTGTTCTTTTGTTTTTTAGAGAGTCTCTCTTGGGAGTTGAGGGAGTCCAGACATCTTAATCAAGTCCTCCCAGGTTTCTGCAATAAATTCTTCTATTCAAGCTAGTGAGTATTAGCAAGGAACTAGTATTCTTATACTTTTATTTCTGTATTTGCAATTCTGTGTTTTGCTATAGAATTTCTTTAATTCTGTACTGTTATTGCTTTTTCTAAGAAAGAAAGGAGGGGGAATTCTCTCCAGAGATTGATAAGTTTAGACCCTGTGTATTGTTCCATCTTGGTTACAGAGACAGTTACTTTCTTTTTATTCTTTAATAAATCTTTTCTGTTAAGGACTTGGTTGATCTTTCCTTGGATGAATTCCCAGGGAAAGGGGAGGAGGGAGGCATCCCTCTGTAGTTGGATCCCGGTATCTCTCCTAGGAAAAGGGAGGGGGGAGGAAGCAGGGGGATGGTTTATTTCTCCTAGGTGTAAGAACTCCATGGATTTGGGGCTCTTGGGATCCCCAAGGATTTTGGGGAAGGACTGTGTCCCAATACACGTACATTATTGGGTGGTGGCAGCTTTTACCAGATCTAAACTAGGATTTTAGTTTAGGGGAGTCAATGCAGGTCCCCATCTTGTGAACCCAACAGCTCCAAGTGGGGGTGAGACCTATGACAGGAGGATAGGTCCATTAATGGCTATTAGCCAGGATGGGCAGGAATGGTGTCCTTAGCCTTGGTTTGCCAGAAGCTGGGAATAGACAATGGGATGGATCACTGGATGATTACCTGTTCTGTTCATTCCCTCTGGTGCACCTGGCATTGGCCACTGTCAGAAGACAGGATACTGGGCTAGATGGACCTTTGGTCTGACACAATATGGCCGTTCTTATATTCTTATCTTTCCTCCTACACCTATTTACTAACATTGCATGTGACCACATTTTACTAAGCTATAGATAATTCATAATTTTGACTCCAACCAATTCATGTTTTTGTTATTGCTTTAAACAATTCTAAAGAATTTTATGTCAATGGTTGTCCATCTGTAAATCGATGGTAATGAATTTTAATTAGGAATTAAGGATAAACTTTCAAAAGGGAATCCAACCTGTACCCTCAGTTGAATTACGGTGGCAATTCTGTATCTTTACCTAATTGTAGGTACAATCTGCAAGTTAGTGACCAAACAACTCCTACCTTTACACCTACATTTGATATTGCTGGGACATAAATCCAAAAAAGGAAGGCTCGGTCTCAGCCCTTTTGTAAATACATTCATTATTTTGCAGTAGATTGGCATTTTTGTCTTGATTTGTAAACCAATATTTTTCTCAGTGCTTAAGTGAAGGTTACGGGCCTGAAATTATTTCTCTCTTGCCTGTCCCTTATTTACCAGTAAAACACCACAAGATGTGTTCCTAAAGTATATTGTGTGTTTCTTCTGCCCATCTTTTTGCTTACTCCCTTATAAGAATTCTAGAAAGGGTCCAATCTGCGTTCAGAATTTTTGTCAATTTTAAGTGTTTTTATTACTTGTTCAACTCTTCTGCTGTGATTCTGAGTCCCTTCAACACTATTTATTTACCTCCTGGAAAATTTGTTATCTTTCTTGCATTTCTCTCCCCTTTCTCAGGACAAATAATGGATTTAGTTAGTTGGTGGTGGTTTTTTGATGTTGTTCTTGTTTTTGTTTAACTGTGTCTATCATGTCATTAAATTACTCTTCTCATGTTTTAAAGGACATTCTGATTCCTTCAGCTAATTTTAGCTTCTAATCATTTTTCCAATCTCTCTTGTAATCGCTCTTTCATTCTCCACATATAACTGCTTCCTTGCTGTTTTACAACTTTAACATCACTTGTAATCTATTCAGTCCTTTGTACTTGAGGTTTTGGACTTTCATGTCTTTCTTACCTGTGGTTAGTCTTTTTCACTTCCTGGTGTATGCAAATGGACTTCCTGGTGTGTTGATTGCTAGAGAAAACACTTACCACTATGGCAACAATAATTTATCTTTGAATACTTTCCATTTACCCCATGTCCTTCCTCTAATTTTGCTTTTTGCCCACTAATTCTACTTCACTTCCCAAAGTCTTCTAGAATGTGCATAGTCAATGGAGCCTGGTCTACACTGGGGGGTGGAGGGGGAATTGATCTAAGATACACAACTTCAGCTACGAGAATAGCGTAGCTGAAGTCGACGTATCTTAGATCGAGTTAAAATTACTTACTTCACATCCTTGCAGTGCTGGATCAATGGCCGCAGCTCCCCCGTCGACTTTGCTTCTGCCTCTCGCACTGCTGGAGTTCAACAGTCGGCAGGAGAGCAATCGGGGATCAATTTATCGCATCTACACTACACATGATAAATGGATCCCCGATAGATCGATCGCTACCTGCCAATCTGGCAGGTAGTGTAGATGTACCCTGGGAGACCTACATCCCAGAGTAAACAGGTTAAACAAAAATTACTTTTTCTATCAAATGTAATAGGCTTATTTAATCAGGAATCTAAACTGGCTTTAGAAGTTTTACCTGATTCTACAGTTCAGGATAGCTCTATTTTTGAGGTTAGCTTTATAATTTTTTCCTCTCAGATCATTATTAAAAGTGGCCATGTTTATGCTACGTTTTTGCAGAGTGTTTATAGTATGATTAGTTTAATGAGCTAAAATTTTGGGGATGCCCTTGAAATATATTTACTCAAATGTATAGATCATACTGTGGAAGACAAATAGGAATGTGAATTCTGTGAATCTCTTGAGTTATTAACAAAAGCTCTGTAATAGGTGTGCTCCCCATTACTCCAAACTATCAGCTGTAATTCACTAATTCTGAATGATCTGAAGTGAACATTTTATCTCTTGTTACTTTACTATTCATTCTAAACAATCACTAGTTCTAGGTGAGCAGGAAAAATGGGAGTAGTGGGGTCAAAAGACATAGCTGGCTTCAAGACTAAGCTTGATAAGTTTATGGAGAGGATGGTATGATGGGATATCCTAATTTTGGCAATTAATTGATCTTTGATTATTAGTGGTAAATATGTCCAATGGCCTGTGATGGGATGTTAGATGGGGTGGGATCTGAGTTCCTACAGAGAATTCTTTCTTGGGAGCTGGCTGGTGACTCTTGCCCACATGCTCAGGGTTTAGCTGTTTGCCATATTTGGGGTTGGGAAGGAATTTTCCTCCAGGGCAGATTGGCAGAGGCCCTGGAGGTTTTTCACGTTCCTCTGCAGTGTGGGACACTGGTCACTTGCTGGAGGCTTCTCTGCACCTTGAGGTCTTTAAACCACAATTTGAGGACTTCAATAACTCAGACATAGGTTAGGGGTTTGTTACAGGAGTTGGGGGGTGGGGGTGAGATTCTGTGGCCTGCATTGTGCAGGAGGTCAGACTAGATTATCATAATGGTCCCTTCTGACCTTAAAGTCTATGAGTTTGAAAAGACCTGGCATATTTTGGTTGATTTGGTTGGTAGTTTAATAAATAGTCATGTCTCAAAAGAAGAAGCACCTGACATACTTTTTTACATCTTAGCTACTCATAGATTACACCTGTAGAGGGTGAAATTCACCCCATATTAAAAGACACAGAAAACTATGATCTTGTGATTCCACTTTTCTGTAAGTGTGACAGAACCAGAGTGTTGGTGAAATGAGAAGGGGGACTCTTAGAAAAGAAACAAGACATATCCTCTTCCTTCCAAGAGGAGATCATTCAGTATTTGCTTTTAGCTGTGGCTGTCCCACTCAGTGGCCTTGATTCATGTCACAGACACAACATTTTGATGACAGCTAGCCTGATCCCCTGATCCTGGCAAGGGATGCTGGTGAGAAGATGCTAGTTGGGTGGGCTAAGAGCTCTACCCTGAGGGATAATCCAGCTAGATCCCTTGATGTACAGCTGCTGATACTATGTGTCGGGTTCTGCATATATGCCCATTATTTGTGGGCCATATTCACCAATACCATTTTTATTGGGAATTCTGGGTCATCAAGGTGCTTGAGTTGTGTTGGCACAAGAGTGTGCTCTGTACCAAGGAGACCTCTGAAGGGAGCAAAGGGGGTGCATTGAGCATGTTCCTTTACGATTGATGCTGCCACCTCAGTAGCGATGATAAGGGTGCATGTATGCAATGGGGTGTGCTCCCCAAACACACCCTGAAAGGGTTAACATAGGCCAGATGGGCCAAATAACCTATGAGGCTGCAAACCTGAGGACATTTAGGCTGAGAGAAAACCCTAATGAAGGGAAGCTCACCTGTGCAGGAACAACACTGGTAGCAGAAAGGAGGCTGCACAGAGGACAGCTGCAGTCACTCCCCCTGGGACAAGAGAGAGAAAGAGATTTGGACCCAAGAGAAAGGGTTTGTCTAGCACAGTGGTTCTCAAAGCCGGTCCGCTGCTTGTTCAGGGAAAGCCCTTGGCGGGCCGGGCTGGTTTGTTTACCTGCCATGTCCGCAGGTTCGTCCGATCGCAGCACCCACTGGCCACGGTTCGCCACTCCAGGGTGGCGGGAAGTGGCAGCCAGCACATCCCTTGGCCCGCGCCGCTTCCCACAGCCCCCATTGGCCTGGAGCCGCGAACCGTGGCCAGTGGGAGCCACGATCGGCTGAATCTGCAGACGCGGCAGGTAAACAAACCGGCCTGACCCGCCAGGGGCTTTCCCTGAACAAGCGGCAGACTGGCTTTGAGAACCACTGGTGTAGCAGACCCAGAGGAAAGGGGTTGGTTAGAAGAGTGGAGAATGGGAGCCTGGGATAGGCAAGGTAGGAAGTAGTCCAGGGGAGTGGCAGGGAGGTTTGTGGTTGCCCAGACCTTTGCTGCTGGCGATAGGGCCCTGGACTGGAACCGAGAGTAGAGGGCAAGCCTGGGTTCCCTCCACCAGCCACTGGGTGAGTGGCACAATCTGGGCAGTGAACTTGGAGGCTGTCTGGGACAATGTGTTTTAGCCACTGAGGGCGTGAGCCAGCCAGGGTAGTGGACATAAGGACTGCCTGGGACAGCGAGGAAGATGTTATTACCCTAGGAGGGGAGGACTCTTGTGACTTGGCCGGAGGGCTAAGCCATGAAGATGAGGAGCTGCAGCTCCTGAGGAGCAAGAAAGGGGGCCACAGACCAGGAGAGTGAGATGATGGGACGAGGAACCACAAGAAGGGCATCAGACTAAAAGCGCCAATCCCTAGAGTGGCCAAGAGGAGGCACTGCAAAGTCATGAGCAGAGGTCCCTGTGACAGTGCACCAATATCCAGGCTACTGGTGGATGGTGCTCAGACTGCTATAAGTCATACATAAATGCATCACAGGATTAAAGACTTCAAAACTAGGGTGTTAGCATCTCCAATTTGTGAGTGCGCATGTGGAAGAGAGAGAGAAAGAAAATGCCTGTCTGTGCTAGACAGATGTTGTTGATATCACTGGCTGAGGTAGCTCTTATTCCTGGGTACAAGTGTGAGGCATAAGGTTGCCAACTTTCCAATTTCTTAAAACTAGACACTACAGCCCCCTGCTCCCCATGCCCCTGCCGGTCACCTGCTCTCCACTCCCTTAGAACTCACCTGCTGCCTTCAGAGCTGAACTTGGAGCTGATGCAGAACCTGCCTGCCCATGAGATGCAGGTGGAAAGTAGCTTTGGCTGAGAAGGGGCTCCGCCTCATGCTACTCTGCCTCCTGCACTGGTGCCTCCCAGTCCCCATGTCCCAGGCCAGGCTGGCAAGAGATGGGGGACAGGCTGGTGGTGGCAATTGCAGGTAGCAGCTCCCATTCTAGTACCCTCCAGGTGGCAACTGGACTTTTGATGTCCAGTCAGTACTTCTGACCAGACACCTTACAGGTCCCCTTTCAACTGGAAAGTCCAGTTGAAAACTGAACATCTGGCAACCCCAATCAGGCACCCCAGAGAATGCCTGATCAGCGTACCATGTTGGATGATTGGGACACAGAGACACTCTACCCTACACTGATTGAGAGAAAACTGGAGGAACTGCTGCAGCTGGGTATCAGCTGTTATGTTCAGATAACATTTGTGAGAAAATTGTAAACTGACGACTTCAGTACAGGGACAGGTGTAGTGTATTTATTTCATCTCATCCTGGAAGGTGACACTTGCCAATTCCTTGTTCCTGACTGAACTGTTTTTTTATGTTTATTTTACAATTTTCATTTTCTTTAACACCTGTTCCATATTTTGCTAGATATTATTATTCTGCAACTGTTTTTAACCTCTAAAATCACAAACCAGAACCATTCAAATTAGCTTAATCTACTGGAACGATATTTTCAAGACTGCCTAATTTCTGTGTGGGCAGGACCAAATTATGTCCACAGTTACATCTGTGTAACCCTACTGCAATGAGTGGGGTTTCACAGGAGGGCAGAATTTGACTCAACATCTATTAATTATTGTTCATATTTAACCTGGGATATGACTGCCCTGTTTAACTAAAAGCTCAGACTTGTTATGTTTTAGAGTTCTAATAATAGGACAAGAACATTCTATTTGATCAGACTTAGGAAGTGTGAACTAAGAAGTGCCTGCAATCAGCAGGCTGGTTGCACTCCATCAATCCTTGAATGGCACCCTTTTGATAAGCTGCATGTTTTTATAGGTTAAGTAAGTAAACAGTGGCCTCTCTAAATTGGCTGAAGGAACCGAGCCAAACCTTTCTTGCTGCTTTGTACACAGACAGCAATTACCTTTTTTATTTGCTGAAGGAAATGTTCATGCCATGCTCCACTGCATGTTAATTCTGTTCCATGTTCTTGGATAATTATCTGGTTTCAAGCTCTCTGTTAGTGAAGATCATTTCCATCACCGTATGAAAAGTTGGATGTTTCATTGGGAAGACTAGAGAACAATCCAAACATCTCACTACAAGCTGCCATTCACTGTGCTCAGGTTTTGAATGTGATGTCTCAAATGTTAAAACATACATAGAGCTCTGTTTAGCTTCCTCAAAATAAATGCCATCAACTGAGTCCTTCAGTCACAATATTCATCTCATTCTATGGATATGACTGTGGAAAAATAGCAGTAAGAAAGCAGTAAGTAGTGTTTGTGTTTTTTTAATATAAACAACCTTATGTATTAATTACCCAAGCTAACTAGCTGTAATACAGCTAGCATTCAGTACAAGTGAAGTACAAAAAGTTAGCATTGTTTAACCCACGCATCTTCTGGGTAGAATCATAGACTATCAGGGTTGAAAGGGACCTCAGGAGGTCATCTAGTCCAACCCCCTGCTCAAAGCAGGACCAAACCCCAGACAGATTTTTGCCCCATATTCCTAAATGGCCCCCTCAAGGATTGAACTCACAACCCTGGGTTTAGCAGGCCAATGCTCAAGCCACTGAGCTATCCCTCCCCCTGTGTGTGGTGTGCTGTGCTGTCCCATCCCATCTAGTGGCACCGAGACCACTTAGAGAGAGATATAAACTGAGTCTGCTCTACAGCCTTAGCTAAGAGTCAGATGGCTTTTAGCTCATCTGTAGAGGCTCATGCACTAAGCTACAGACATCCCTGGTTCGAGCCCACTCACCGATGAACAGGGTCTGTCGCCGTTACAAGTGGGGGCTCATCCGGGATTTCAACTGGCAAGTTGCTGAAACTCGGGACATGATTCCTCAGCTAGGGGAAGTATGTAACCCACACACCTTCTGGGTGTGGTGTTGTGTCCATCTAGTGGCACCGAGACCACTTAGAAAGAGCAATTATAGAGTCTGCTCTACAGCCTTAGCTAAGAGTCAGATGGCTTTTAGCTCATGCAGTAGAGGCTCATGCACTAAATTCCAGAGGCCCCAGGTTCGATCCCGCCCATTGACAACCAGAGTCTGTTGGTGTTACAATTGCATTTAAGGAAGAATCTAAAATCAATCATAACATCCCCATGCCACTTGGCTGCTAGGACATCTAAAGAAACAGGTTTATAAATATGTTCTATGGTACATAAATCCACAAGGGGATTTCACACAGTCCCCCATGACATTCTTTTAAACAAACTAGGGAAATGTGGTCTACATGAAATTACTAGTGGTTGCACAACTAGTTGAAAATCTGTATTCAAAGAATAGTTATCAATGGCTCATTGTTAAATGGGAGGGCATATCTAGTGGGCCCTTTTGGGGGTCAATCCTGGGTCGAGTACAATTCAATATTTTCATTAATGATTGGGATAATGGAGTGGAGAGTATACTTATAAAATTAGCATATAACACCAATCTGAGAGGGGCTGCAAGCACTTTGGGAGGATAGGGTTAGAATTCAAAACAACATTGACAAATTAGAGAATTGGTCTGAAATCAACATGATTAAATGCAATAAAGGCAAGTGCAAAGTACTACACACAGGAAGGCAAAAAATCAGTTGCACAACTACAAAATGGGGAATGACTGGCTAGGCAGTAGTACTGCTGAAAAGGATCAGGGGTGTGTATAGTGGATGAAAAATTGAATGAGTCAACAATGTGATACAGTTGTGAAAAAAATTTATCATTCTGGGGTGCAAAACCAGGAATGTTGTATGTAAGATGTGGAGAGGAGTGTAGATAATTGCTCTGCTCTTCTCAGCACTGGTGAGGCTTCAGCTGGAGTATCATGTCCAGTTCTGGGTACCACACTTTGGGAAAGATGTGGATAAATTGGAGAGAGTCCAGAGGAGAGCAACAAAAATGGCAAGTGTTAAAAAACCCTGCCCTATGAGGAAAGGTTAACAAAGCTATTCATGTTTAGGCTTGAGAAAAGACTGAGAGTGGATCCAATACATCTTCAAATATGGTAAGTGCTGCTACAAAGAGAATGGTGATCTACTATTCCCCATGTCCACCAAAGGTAGGACAAAAGTAATGGGCTTAATCTGCAGCAAGGGAGATTTAAGTTAGATATTAGGAAACACCATCTAACTATAAGGGTAGTTAAGTTTTGGAATACGCTTCTAATGGAGTCTGTGGAATCCCCATCATCAGACGTTTTTAAGATTAGGTTGAATAAACACCTGTCAGGGATGCCTCAGTGCAGGGGGCTGGACTTCATGAATTCCTGAGGTCCCTTTCAACCCATCCTTCCATGATTCCATCACACTAATGTGTCAGATCAGAAGGCCCAATCCTCCACTGACGTAAATCAGCATATTGACTTCAATGGAGCTTATCCAATTGTCACCAGCTGAAGATTGTGGCCAGAATATTTAGTAGGCTAAATCACAGAGGATTTGGTACAACAGAGAAGTCTTTCTAATTTGCTATGGGTTTGATATATATATATATATATTAAAAAAACCACATTTCCTCTGTGTTGTACCATCATGACTGCATTCTAACTTTCCAGGACACATGATGTAGAACTTCTTTGCCAAATCAGTTTCATTAAAATAATACACATGTGTGTGGGTCTGGAGAGAGAACAGGCAGGTTGAGGGCTCAACCACACACTCCCATAATAGATCATTATAGAGAGCAAGAGTACGTGTTGAACTAGTTACCACCTTTGCCTTTCACATCAAATATTTGGGTTATTTTCTTGCCTAAAGCAAGCACGGTATGTGAAATGAGCTCTGATGCTTCAATCTTTCTTTTAGCACACAGTCTATCATCCTATCCTATTACCTTTTCAGAAAACCACTAACAAGATTATCTGGCCACAAAGATCGAAAGCTGTCAGATGATATACTCGAGAAAAATGACAGCCATATACTATACAAGGCAGAATGTGGCTATACAGCAGTAGATGGAAATTAGCCCAAATTGCAATATATATAAAATGTTTTGAAAGCCAACAATTACCATCTTTGTATCTCATTCAGGCTGCTTAATTGAGCTATTGTACTAAAGAAGAGGATTGAAACCTCCAGTATAGTGCACTGGCTGCACTACCAGCACTTAGCACAGGGAACTCATTCAAGCAGCCTTAGTGTATATATGCAACATTCATTTGTTCTGATGTTTTGTCTACTGCTGTATATTTTATTTCAGATCATTTGCTCTACAGTTAAAATTCCCATTAAATAAATCAATACCTTCACTGAAACATGCTTATTGAGACTTCTGAAGTTTTCCATTTCTGTATTTTTATCTGTCATCACAACATTTAAAACAAATCCCCTCTCCTTTTTGATGATGGGTCCAAGTTAGATTCCACTCTTGAATAGTATTCAGATTTTAACTAAGTTACAAGCAATGCTGGAGATGAGCAAAGAATAATGGCCAACTCTATTAGTGACAGGAGAGAGAGTCCCATTTGAGACACCTTCTGTTAGGGTAATGAGATTTAGTTTGGAATGGGCGAATGACAACGATTCCAAGTGTTCCCAGCAAAAGACTCTACTACTAATACTGAGGGTATGTCTACCCCGGATCAGCAGGCAGCGATCGATCCAGCGGGCGTCGATTTATCGCGTCTAATCTAGACACGGTAAATCAACCCCCGAGTGCTCTCCCATTGACTCATATACTCCACCGCCATGAGAGGCACAGGCAGAGTCAATGGGGGAGTGGCAGCAGTTGACTCACCGCAGTGAAGACACCGCGGTGAGTAGATCTAAGTAAGTCGACTTCAACTATGTTATTCACGTAGCTGAAGCTGCATAACTTAGATTAATTCCCTCCCTCCTCTCCCTCCCGTGTAGACCAGGCCTGAGAAATACTCAATTTAGATATAAAATGTTAGATTGATATTCAATCTTTTCCTCTTTTCAGCAAGATATTTTTGCTCTTCATTTCATCTCCCCTCTGTCTGTTTCTCCCATCCTGCTTCTCTGTCACCTGTCTCATGCTTCTGTTGGTCCACCCCGTTCCTCTCCTGAACATAGTTCCCTGGTCCTCTATGCTCCTGGACATGTTGCACAGCCATCTGATCTTCTCCTTCCCCTGCTCCCCTGGACAGCTAGCTATTACTTGTGAATGTTCCTCTTCTGTTGGTGGCTGGCAGTGCCAGTACCACTCATAGGCCAGGCCTTAGGTGACTCCACTCATTCTTTCATAGATTAATAGTCTTTAAAGTGAGAAGACATGATTATGATAATCTAATCTGACCTGCACAATACAGGTCATGGAATTTCACTCAGTTCTCTTATACAGGTGAGACCTCTAACGAAGGAAGCTCAGCTGTTTCCCACTCCTTGTTTGTAGCTGCTTTCACATGCCTCTAGCCTCTCCTTTATACTGAGTAGCTTGAGCAGGCACCTGGAAGCAAGGAGGAGCAGCAAGCACCATGAGACCAGCCAGCTCTCCCTGGTCCATTAGTAAGTGCTTCATGGATCACAGTTTGTAAATTCCTGGGCTACTCAATATCATGCTGTTATTGCAGGGGCAGAATAGTGCCGGGTTGCTCGCTGCTGCTAGTGCCAGGCCCCCCACTAACACCCCAGGTTGCCGAGACCCCGCGTTCCCCTGAAGCATGGGGCACCCCAAAGCATGGGGCCTAGGGCAGTTGCCTGGTCCATCCTATGACCAGGTGTGACATTCTATACCTTGGGGGAGCATGCTGTAACCCCTATATTCCTCATTTTCATATAATTGTGATCTTACGTACAGGGCTGGCTCCAGGCACGAGCCGAGCAAGCTCGTGCTTGGGGCAGCAGATTCTACGGAGCGGCATTCCATCCAATCCTAGGGTGGCACGGCCGCGTATTTTTTTTTTTTTGGTTCACCGATCCGGCCTCCCTGTAGGGGGCGGTGGCGCGGAGGAGGGGAGCGCCCTGAAGCAAACTCGGCAGGGCAGCCCATGTCCTTCCCTCTCCCCCCACTGGAGCGGCGCAGAGCTCTTCCGGCAGGTGGCACGGTGGTTGGGGCCGGATGGTGAGCGCCCCGCTGAAGCCCTGGCCGCCCCCTTCTCTCTCTCCCCCTCCCCTCCGCTAGCCAGGGCATGTCTGCAGCGCAGGGAATCCCCCTGCACCCTGGCTCCGGCCACGCCGCAGGTTTAGGTTTTTGTGTTTTTTCCCTGCTTTGCTGCTCTGGCCGCACCGTTCCCCCCCCCCCCCCGGCTTTGCCGCTCTGGCCATGCTGCAGGTTTTTGTTATTTGTTTTCCCCCTGTTTTGCCGCTCCGGCTGCGCTGCAGGTTTTTTGTTGTTGTTTTTTCCCCCTGTTTTGCCACTCCGGCCATGCCGCAGGTTTTTTTTTTCTTTTTTCTCCCTGCTTTGCCACTCTGGCAAAAAAAAGCCAGAACCAACCTTGCTTACGTATAAAGCATGCCTTGTAAGATATCAGGGGAAAGATTATGATCTGCTGAAATTCATTTCTCTATCCATATGTATTCTCTATCTATTAATGCATATGAAGTTATGAGAATTGTGTTGTATGGTTGTCACTAAAACATTCTGTAAGTTGGGGAATCAGCCAAATATTAGCTCCCCAGAGGCAACAGCAAGGAAAGTAACCAATGCCCTGGCAGGGTGTCAATCAACCCATCAACAATCATTGTCCAGCAAGGGAGCCACAATGCAATGACTCACCTGCATGAGGTCACACCAGGGGAATTGCTCAACCTTGCTTGGAGAGACTCAAGGTTTGGCTACGCTGGCAATTAACAGCGCTGCAACTTTCTGGGTCAAAGGTGTGAAAAAACACCGCCCTGAGTGCAGCAAGTGGAGGTGGCTCTCCCCTCGTGGAGGTGGCTCTCTCCCAGCGCTGTGCTGCATCCACACAAGGTATGTTAAAGAGCAGCTGTGGCAGCGCTTTAGCATTGCTTGTGTAGACTAGCCCTCAGTAATGCTCATCTCTCTCTGAAGGGGGGGTGACAAAGCCAAGAGGGAAGAGAGGACACGATAAAAGGGAGAGATTTGCCATGCTCTCTCTCTCTCTTCCACCTTCTTCTACAGACACCACCACCACCAAGCGACTGAAGCACTGATCAAAGGGGAGAGCCTAACTGAAGAGCATCCAGTCAGCCAGTGATGAGAAGCATCTAAGTTTGTAAGGACACTGAAAGTGTTAAGATCAGCTTAGAATCCATTTTGCTTTTATTTCATTTGACCAAATCTGACTTGTTATGCTTTGATTTATAATCACTTAAAATCTACCTTTATAGTTAATGAATTTGTTTGTTTATTTTACCTGTAGCAGTGTGTTTGGTTTGAAGTGTGTCAGAGGCTCCCCTTGGGATAACAAGCCTGGTACATATCAATTTATTTGTTAAATTGACGAACTGAAAGCTGGCATAACTGGACACTGCAAGACGGAGGTTCCTAGGTTGTATCTGGGACCGGAGATATTGGCTAGTGAGGGTTCTCACAGCAGAGCAGGATAAGGCTGGCTCCCAGAGCGAAGGAAGGAGAGGCCCTGGCAGATCAACCCATCAACAATCCCAGCAAGGGAGCCACAATGCAATGACTCACCTGCATGAGGTCACACCAGGGGAATTGCTCCCTTGTGGAGAGACTCAAGGTTTGGCTCGCTGGCAATGCAGCGCTGCGGGTCAAAGGTGTGCACCGCCCTGAGTGCAGCAAGTGGAGGCGGCTCTCCACGTGGAGGTGGCTCTCTCCCAGCGCTGTGCTGCATCCACACAAGGTATGGAGCAGCTGTGGCAGCGCTTTAGCATGCCTGTGGAGACTAGCCCTCTGCTCATCTCTCTCTGAAGGGGGTGGCCATGAGGAAGAGAGGACACGCGAGATTTGCCATCCTTCTTCTACAGACACCACCACCACCAAGCCGACTGAAGCACTGATCAAAGGAGAGCCTAACTGAAGAGCATCCTCTGCCAGTGATGAGAAGCATCCTATGGATGGGACATCTCTGTTAAGACCACTTAGAATCCACTTTTTCATTTGACCAAATCTGACTTGTTATGCTTTGATTTATAATCACTTAAAATCTACTTTTATAGTTAATGAATTTGTTTGTTTATTCTACCTGTAGCAGTGCGTTTGGTTTGAAGTGTGTCAGAGGCTCCCCTTGGGATAACAAGCCTGGCACAGTGAGACTCCATTCTCACTGTAGCCAAACATAGAAGCTCTGACTATCCTAGAAATCGAAGGTGCCAAGATCACTCAAAGAACTATTAGCATGACTGCTACATTTGTTTTTTAGGAATTCTTGAGGTACTACAGCTGTAGCATAACATGATCAACAGCAATAACACTGCCCTCAGATACTGTCATCTGACATTAATTGTACATTAACCTATGGAAAAAAACAATCAGTCTTCAGGATAACAACCAGGGTAGCATAGCTTCTCTCTTGCGATCAAGATTTCAGCACATTTTTGGTAATGGAAGAGACATTTCTGTGATTACAACTACAAGAGAAGTAGCTACAGCAGCATCACGTTCACCATGGGAAATCTAAGAGATCAGCAAGGATCAAGAATGCTAATGTTTAGCTACCTTATTGTCCCTCTAATGGCCTCTAGGTGACAGGCTGTTGCTAACTTGTTCAGATTATTCTGCTGTTGTGGTCAATGGCTTCCATGTTATACATCTGGGATGAAATTCTGACACTACCACAGTTAATGGGAGTTTTGCCATTCACTTCAGAATGATCAGGACTTCAGCACTAGGTCTGCTGCCTGGGACTACCAATCCATTCAACCCATGGACTACTGTGGGATTTCCTTATGAAGCCCCCACAAAATGAATTATGCATCTCACTGGGAAGTTTCAGAAATGTGTTATTGGAATAGATTAGCCCTGCCCCAGGTAAAACACATGCTAAAGTCTTCTTAATGACAGAGAAGTCTGGATTTCATGGGAAGGAGGGTACTGATGCTCATTGAAGTCATAGGAATGGAGTAAATTATATCTTAACCTCCTCACTCCCATCCAAATCTGAAACATGGAATGTCCACCCAATGCACACTCCAGAGTACCCTTTAAAAAAATTGTGGCACTAACATGAGTTTTACCACCATTACATTGACCTCACTGCTTGTGTGTCATATCCCTTTCCCCTACCCTTTGTATGGCTATGTCTATTTAGATTGTAAACTTTCTGAGGAAGGGACTATCTAGTACTCTGTGGGGATGTCTGCACTGCAATTGGAGGTGTGATTTGCACTCGGCTGGGCACACGCACACTAGCTTTAATCTAGCTGGTGCACCTAAAAATAGCAGTGAAGACAAGGCTGCACAGACCCCAGCATGGGCTAGGAACGAGACTACCTACCAAAGGTTCAGGTGCACTTGCACGGCCCACACTGCACATTTGATTGCAGTGTAGACAAAACCTGTGTTTGTGCAATGCCTAGTACAATGGGGCTCTGTTCTGGGTCAGTCCCTAGACCCTACTGTAATAAACATGATTGTTTTTATTATTATGAATCTTCTTTCCTTTTTGTTCTTTCAATAAAGTACAGATGGTAGAGTTTTATTTTAAAAGTCTGATCTAACCACTTCTACATTACAGTGTATATACAGCAGTTAACGAATCACTCTATTTTCACAAGGGAACAATGCTTAAAATTCTACCCATTTTTACAGTCAAGTCCTTCTAATTTGACAGGTTTTACAACTCCAGAAGAGTTATATCATAACTATACACTCTGAGAATCTTATCATGAATATTTAAATATAGCTACCCACTAATTCTCATTTGCTTCAGGTGTTTTTTGCTAGGAGATGGTAATATGGAACCATAATAAAGGATCTCCTTGTCAAATTTATCTTCTAGGAGGCTTGAATTAACATGAAACACAGCTGAGGTATCTGTGTTTTGAAGTGCTTGAGAGACTCTTTTAATTGCCACAATCTGTTGTGCCTCTTGGATCTATTTGTGAAGGTGTTCGGCATGGTAGGCGTTTTCCTGATGAGCTTTTCTATGTCTTCTAATGCAGAAATGTTTTGTCTTGTGTCAGATGGTAGAGTTGCTGATATTTAAATGTTTGAGAATGGGACATGAAAGGAAGAAGTCTGAATACTAACAAAAGAAGAAAAGCAGATGAGACAATGGCCATTAGATGTGATAATATGTGACGTTACATTATTTTATTTAACTCTTTTCCTTACAATAACTGGGACTTAGGAATTTGTCTTTTAGGAATTGCCCATATAACAGTTTTCAAGGATAAAGTCAGTTTATGACAGCAGCCAAGTAAACTGTGCTGTGTGTATGGGTGTGCACACATGAATGTGTGTGTTATTTTTAACTCACTCTAGAAATAGATCAGTATATTCTTTAGTTCTGCAATAAATGATTTATATTAGTGGCCTTTTTCTAACATTTCTCTAAATGTTGTAAATACAGTAGGATGTTCAGTAATAATGGTCTACTCTCTTTGATTTTCTTTCCAAATGTAGCTATTCTATTCTTTTAAAATCCACTACCGAAAATTACCAAACATTTCTCCATATGGATGTGAATATCTTTGGAGCACAGAACTCCACTGTGAAAACTATACTTTGATATTAATGACATTATCTATTATTTTCATAGCAGTAGCAATAATCACATAAAGTGGCAAGTCCAGATCAGCAAGTAGTTATTATTTTATACTCCTCATTGTTTGTAAGTAGTGGTGGGTGAAATTCAGCAGCTTCATAATTAGAACGCTTATGTAACGCTTATGCAATCTCCCTTCTCCTCCTTCTCCCTACCGCTTCCTAATCAGATTGTTCTTCATTCTGCTGACCACTGACTCCTATATCCCAGTAAGGTCCAAAGACTCCTCCCCTAGATCTCTTCCCCTAACAGCTCTGCCTGCCCCTGTATCTCCTGGGGCTGATGTTGGTATCCTTACTCGGACCGATCTCATACAAATCTCTTAGCTTGCCCAAACTCAATCACGGGTGGTTGCTTAGGTCAGGCACTCTGAAAACCCACCACTACTGCAGTTTAATTGCTGTATTAACTGGAAGTCCCCCATCCTTTTATTCTGCCATATCAATGATAAAAAAGAAAGCATTTTGTGCCCCTTCTAATCTCCTCAAAATGGAGGTATGCCTGATATTTGCACAGGTATTTATTGATATTTGGAGCATGATTCTGATCTCACACAATGGCATTAACCACTGTTTGCAAGATGAGAATTGAGTGCTCCGAAGATAAATTGTATACCACTCCCATGTATGACCATATGCAATTATTTTAGCCAAGAATTCCTCATCTTTATGTTTCTGATTGAATTGCCAGGATGCCCAATACAGGATGAGGGATAATGGTCTCCCTCCAGATCTGTGTTTAATATTTAAAAACCTCTGATCAGTATTTAATTTGGAGCAATCCCATATTGCATGCAATAGAGGTCTCTCTACTGTTCCACATCTGTTAAATATTTTAAATATTTTAGCTTTATATTTACAGAGCTGGGATGGAGTATAAAGTCTGTTAATATGAAAAGTGCATGAGGTTATGTTGGGTATTCTGAGAGAGACAGATTTAGCAAGCTTAATAGGAACCATTCAATCCTCTATTGAGATGTCAGATTTGTTTCTCACAGTTTTGCACATTATATTTAACTCTGTTCTTCCCATCAAAAGCAATTCATATATTCCAGCAACACATTCAGGCATGGCTTCCTTCTGATGTCCAACTGCAGTTCTTCAGAATAAATTATACCATGGACTGTAACAAACATATGCAAAATGACGTATCTGTGAAAATGTTATGGAGCCCAACTTGCTGTCTACAAAGAGATGGGCCCTCTTGATTTGATTATGGGGATCTTGTTAACACCTGACATTTGGATAACACATTTCCAATGCAAACAAAAACTCTTTATATGAAATTTCTAAACCTTTGATCAGTCAAGAAACCACATACAATATGTCATTTAAATGTTCCAGATAATTTTCAGCTAGTAGATATACAAGGCTTGAACATCATTAGGTGGATGGTATGTTGCCAGCATGTCATTTTCAATCACTCCATTTGGGGCTCAATCCTGCATTTACTGAAATCAATAGACCACTGACTCTAATGAGTCCAGGCATTTGTCTTCAAACATATCAAACTTGCCCTCAATGAGTTATATGAATATTAAGTCTTTGTTATAGATACTACTGTGGCTGGTGCTGCAAGAGCCCAGCCAGACTTTATTTTCTGCAACTCTCCTGCCAGGATTCCATAAAGCAGGATTGGGGTAAATAGGATGCTAGTTACATATAAGGATCAGAGATGATGCATGGGTGGGGGGAAGGGGGAAGGGGGAAGGGAAGGGATGCTGGATGCGCCCCAGATTTGCTGCTTGGCTTGTACAGAGCATGCTCGCATGGACTGAGCATGCTCAGTAACACTGCTGAAGCCAACTGCCCTCACTCTGCCCCTCCACTATAGGCAGGCATGGGTGTCTCTGATAAGGATATCATGGTCACAGGAAGCAACCTAGAAGCCAGTGGGACTCTTAAGTATGGCAGACAATCAATAACACTCCCACAGTAGTAATGCATCCTACTATCAAGTCTCAATGTCCTAATTTAAAGAGATCTTAGTAACCAGTGATACTCTTGCAAGTCTTAGTGAATAAACTGGGTCATACCAACCCAGAAGTTCTACAATGTCCCATTGAATGAACAGTTTTGTGTAGCATGTCACAATTAGAGAGTGGGTTAGTAGGATCTCTATTAAAAAGAAACAAAGAAAGACTCCTTTACTCTACTCTATAATTTACAGCCATAATCTTCCAATGAAACATATATGTAACAGTATTTATTTTTATTTGTGATATCAGAGCATTGGTATTTTGCTGACAATATACACTTATGCAAGATGTTAGTCAAGCTTATGAGACAATTCTGAAAAACTCAACATTTCATTTTAAAATATATTCTATATTTATAGGTTGCAAATTGGTAAGAAAGATTTAATAAGGCAGCCAAGGAGGACTATTAGGAAAGAACCACTCTTAGGGGACTCTACTACAATACAAAAGATGCATTGCTGTTCAGTGAATTACCTTTACAAGCACTTGGTCCCTCATTACAGCATTAATCTTTGCACTTTTGATACAAGACTTAATAAGATTAATATTTCATATTGCTCTGAGAGGAACTAATGTACTGCAGAACACCATTGGCCTCTACTCCTGTCATCAGCGTCTGACAGTTTCAAAGTCTAAACATGCCAAACCATTTACTTATGTTACATTTTGCACTGCCACACAGAATGGCTCTGGCAGGGCCAAGAGGTTTAGTTGTTCTCTCTCAGACAATCTGATAAACCACCCAAATGAATTTACCACACCTCTCCTCTGTGCCCTCTTCTCCCTTCTCCTTCCCCATAGCCAGGGTGCTGCTCTAGCTTACTCTGTTCTAGACCAGCTCCCCTATAGACTGGTCTACCAGTCGGGCTTCAGCAGATAACATTTTGCTCCACTACCACCCTCTCCAGTTCCTGTAACGTACCCTCCCTGCCCCAGAATGTCCCTTCCCTGGCCCCAGCAGCCTGGATAAGCTCCTGTGTTGCAGGGATGCAGAACATAAGAATATAAGAAAGGCCGTACCGGGTCAGACCAAAGGTCCATCTAGCCCAGTAACTGTCTACTGACAGTGGCCAATACCAGGTGCCCCAGAGGGAGTGAACCTAACAGGCAATGATCAAGTGATCTTTCTCCTGCCATCCATCTCCATCCTCTGCCAAACAGAGGCTAGGGACACCATTCTTTACCCATCCTGGCTAATAGCCATTTATGGACTTAGCCACCATGAATTTATCCAGTTCCCTTTTAAACATTGTTATAGCCCTAGCCTTTACAACCTCCTCAAGTAAGGAGTTCCACAAGTTGACTGTGCGCTGCGTGAAGAAGAACTTCCTTTTATTTGTTTTAAACCTGCTGCCTATTAATTTCATTTGGTGACCCCTAGTTCTTGTATTATGGGAATAAGTAAATAACTTTTCCTTATCCACTTTCTCAACATCACTCATGATTTTATATACCTCTATCATATCCCCCCTTAGTCTCCTCTTTTCCAAGCTAAAGAGTCCTAGCTTCTTTAATCTTTCCTCATATGAGACCCTCTCCAAACCCCTAATAATTTTAGTTGCCCTTTTCTGAACCTTTTCTAGTGCTAGAATATCTTTTTTGTGGTGAGGAGACCACATCTGTACACAGTATTCGAGATGTGGGCGTACCATGGATTTATATAAGGGCAATAATATATTCTCAGTCTTATTCTCTATCCCCTTTTTAATGATTCCTAACATTCTGTTTGCTTTTTTGACCGCCTCTGCACACTGCATGGACATCTTCAGAGAACTATCCATGATGACTCCAAGATCTTTTTCCTTACTCGTTGTAGCTAAATTAGCCCCCATCATATTGTATGTATAGTTGGGGTTATTTTTTCCAATGTGTATTACTTTACATTTATCCACATTACATTTCATTTGCCATTTTGTTGCCCAATCACTTAGTTTTGTGAGATCTTTTTGAAGTTCTTCACAATCTGCTTTGGTCTTAACTATCTTGAGCAGTTTAGTATCATCTGCAAACTTTGCCACCTCACTGTTTACCCCTTTCTCCAGATCAATTATGAATAAATTGAATAGGATTGGTCCTAACACCACTAGTTACCCCTCTCCATTCTGAGAATTTACCATTTATTCCTACCCTTTATTCCCTGTCTTTTACCCAGTTCTCAGTCCATGAAAGGATCTTCCCTTTTATCCCATGACAGCTTAATTTATGTAAGAGCCTTTGGTGAGGGACCTTGTCAAAGGCTTTCTGGAAATCTAAGTACACTATGTCCACTGGATCCCCCTTGTCCACATGTTTGTTGACCCCTTCAAAGAACTCTAATAGATTAGTAAGACACGATTTCCCTTTACAGAAACCATGTGGACTATTGCTCAAACAGTTTGTGTTTTTCTATGTGTCTGACAATTTTATTTTAAACTATTGTTTCGACTAATTTGCCCAGTACTGACATTAGACTTGCTGGTCTGTAATTGCCGGGATCACCTCTAGAGCCCTTTTTAAATATTGGTGTTACATTAGCTAACTTCCAGTCATTGGGTACCGAAGCCAATTTAAAAGGACAGGTTACAAACCTTAGTTAATAGATCTGCAACTTCACATTTGAGTTCTTTCAGAACTCTTGGGTGAATGCCATCCGGTCCCAGTGACTTGTTAATATTGAGTTTATCAATTAATTCCAAAACCTCCTCTAGTGACACTTCAATCTGTGACAGTTCCTCAGATTTGTCACCTACAAAAGCCGGCTCAGGTTTGGGAATCTCCCTAACATCCTCAGCCGTGAAGACTGAAGCAAAGAATCCATTTAGTTTCTCCGCAATGACTTTATCATCTTTAAGCGCTCCTTCTGTATTTCGATCATCATGGGGCCCCACTGGTTGTTTAGCAGGCTTCCTGTTTCTGATGTACTTAAAAAACATTTTATTACCACCTTTGGAGTTTTTGGCTAGCCGTTCTTCAAATTCCTCTTTGGCTTTTCTTATTACAGTCTTGCACTTAAGTTGGCAGTGTTTGTGCTCCTTTCTATTTGCCTCACTAGGATTTGACTTCCACTTTTTAAAGGAAGTCTTTTTATCTCTCAGTGCTTCTTTTACATGGTTGTTAAGCCACGGTGGCTCTTTTTTAGTTCTTTTACTGTGTTTCTTAATTTACGGTACACATTGAAGTTGGGCCTCTATTATGGTGTCTTTAAAAAGGGCCTATGCAGCTTGCAGGGATTTCACTTTAGTCCCAGTACCTTTTAACTTTTGTTTAACTAACCCCCTCATTTTTTTATAGTTCCCCCTTTTGAAATTAAATGCCACAGTGTTGGGCTGTTGAGGTGTTCTTCCCACCACAGGGATGTTGAATGCTATTGTATTATGGTCACTATTTCCAAGCGGTCCTGCTATAGTTACCTCTTGGGCCAGCTCCTGCACTCCACTCAGGATTAAATCTAGAGTTGCCTCTCCCCTTGTGGGTTCCCGTACCAGCTGCTCCATGAAGCAGTCATTTAAAGTATCGAGAAATTTTATCTCTGCATTTCATCCTGAAGTGAAATGTTCCCAGTCAATATGGGGATAACTGAAATCCCCCACTATTATTGGGTTCTTAATTTTGATAGCCTCTCTAATTTCCCTTAGCATTTCATCATCACTATTACTGTCCTGGTCAGGTGGTCGATAATAGATCCCTAAGGTTATATTTTTATTAGAGCATGAAATTTCTATCCATAGAGATTCTATGGAACATGTGGATTCGCTTAAGATTTTTACTTCATTTGAATCTACATTTTCTTTCACATATAGTGCCACTCCTCCCCCTGCATGACCTGTTCTGTCCTTCCGATATATTTTGTACCCCGTCAGGCAGTGCTTGAATTATGGGGGAAATAAAGGGGGCTTAATGACAGTAAGTAAATATAAAGGAAAAAACACTCCCTTCCCCCCTTTGAATAAAGACAGACGTGAGGTAGCCCCTAAGGAGGCCAAGCCCTTCAACCCCTCCCAACATAATTGAAGCACTGGGGGGGAAGGGATTGATGAGGAAGGCCTGGGGGAATCCCTTGGAAACTCCTATATGGCACCTTTAAGATCACTTTCCAGTACTGCAAATTGACCTTCGTAGAGCCTACGATCTGGCCCAAAGTGTACAACACAAAACCCAGTTTGGATCGCAGTAAGTGACTGGAACTGTAAAACACACAGGAGACATATTATCTGCACCTGGGGAGGGAAAAAAAGTCATATAACACATAACTTTTCAGGTAGGAAAGTTATTCAACATGACATCAGCTTCAAAGGAAAACCAATAGCATCTTTTGATTTACAGCTGCAATACCACATCCTCTCTGGGTCGATTTCAGAGGACAAGGTAATGCGTTACGAGTCCTAGGAGCCGCAGAGTGAGGGCTTGGATAACTTGTTCAACCCCGAAAGGATACCCGTCCAGATAAGACAATCATTTAAGAGTCAAGTGCTGTGATTTTAAATGTCAGTCTCTGAATGTGTGAATAATAGTGCCAGGAGCAATCATCATGGGGAGAAAGCAACTCCCTCCCCACCACAGTTCTGTGAATTCATGACACATAAATAACCCCATGTATGATCTTACAAAGAACCCTCCACAGGACACTGTGAGCATGCACTGAGCACCAGTGAAAGGGATTTCTTAGATATGCTAATGACTTCTTAGGGAACATGCCGCTGTGAGCTGAGAGGAAGTGCAACTGACACTGTCCATTAGTAACCCTTGATGGGTCCCATTTAAAAAAAAATAGTAGTGCAGGAAATGCCTGGATGATAGGGTAAGTGGTCATGTAAATTTGTGCAGGCTGGCAGACAGATTCTCATCATTCACTTCATGCTGGCTACATCATTTGAAGATATGGCACTTTTTGGGGGGTTTGCAACTGTGTTTGAAGCACACATTTGTTGGTAAAATTATTTGCTCATAAACTTAGTGTCTACCTCTTTCAGGGGGAAAAAAAGGTCCAACACTTTCAAGCTGTTGCGGGGTTGAAAGGATCATTTAGTTTTTCAGGATCAGCTTTATTTTTTTTTTATCATCGTCATTTATTTGAAGATTGAAGAGGCAGTTTGGTAAATGAAAGAGTGAGGAAGCACGCAGAAATTCTACTACTAGCAAACAATATGCTGCAAAAAGTTTACTCACTTTGAAAATTGCTGTGGTTTTAATTTGGTCTACAATCAACTGAGGAGATTGTGAGGTTATTATGTGGGGGTCATGAGCTGTCAGCCCCGCGAATGGCAGGGCTCCGCACCTGGTGGGGCTGGCAGCCTGAGCCTGTCCGGCAGCCTGAGCCCATCCAGCCTACTTTGCCTCCAAAGAAAGGGTGCCAAAATAGAAGTTTGCCCAAGGTGCCATTTTCCCTAAGGCTGGCCCTGGGACTGAGATAACATTAGAGGGCTTGATTGCTCAGCAGCTGAAGAGCTGCATTAAACAGCAGACCAATCAGATCGGCCAAAAAAAAAAGAAGTAATTTATAATTTAACAGTCAGACACACAGGCGGGGTGGCACTAAGGGAGGGATCATGGAGGCTATAGCCACCCCAAAATTTGCCTTAGCACCCCATGTTGCCAACCCTCCCAGCGCAAAGATCAAACGTTATGCAGACGGCTCTCCAGCCGCCCAGCTCTGAAGGCAGTGCTGCAGTCAGCAGCAGCGCAGAAGTAAGGTGGCAATGTGGCGCTAGGTCGCCTGTGAAAAAGTGACATTGAGAAAGTTTCATGTGCCCCCCCCCCAGTAACTTTTTAATTAAATAATTTTTCTGCTTATAACAAATCAATAAAAATTTGTTTGTCTTAATTTAAGAGCAACGGGAAAAGGTAAATTCATTTAAAACAATAGGATTACAAATTTAGCATTTAAAATAGTATTAAATATAAAAAATGTGTTTTTAATTTATAAGGGGGAATGCACTCAGAGGCTTGCTGTGTGAAAGGCGTCGCCAATACAAAAAATTTGAGAACTACTGTGAGTCTAAATTAATATCCATTGCATGCAATGCCATCACATGAAGGTACAGAATTGGCCTCCCTACTTTCTGATTTTTCCCCTGAGCATTTGGAAATTGCTGAGGAGCCTCCCTGTATTTGAATGGCTGTGTTATGTAATAGTCTCAGTTGATATGGAGTAATTTCTGATGGCAAAAGGACAGTTACCTGTTCCGTAACTGGCGTTCTTCAAGATGTGTTGCTCATGTCTATTCCACAGTAGATGTGTGTGCTCGCCACGTGCATTGGTGCCAGAAGTTTTTCCCTTAGCAGTATCCATACTGGGGGAGCATCGCGGCAACCCCTGGAGTGGTGCCTGTATATCATGCTATAAGGGGAGCTACGGGCTCTCCCCACCCTCGGTTCCTTCTTGCTGGACAACTCCAACAGAAGGGAAGGAGGGCGGGGTGTAGAATAGACATGAGCAACACATCTCGAAGAACACCAGTTACAAAACAGGTAACTGTCCTTTCTTTTTTGAGTGATTGCTCATGTGTATTCCACAGTAGGTGATTCCAAGCAATATCTGCTGGAGGTGGCTAGGAGTTCACGATAGCTCGGGACAAAGTACCGCCCTGCCGAACCCAGTGTCATCCCTAGACTGGGAGACGATTGCGTAATGTGAAGTAAATGTGTAAACTGAGGCCCAAGTGGCCACCCTACAAATGTCTTGGATAGGGACATGGGCAACATAGGCCCCTGATGAGGCCTGAGCCCTCGTAGAGTGCACCCTAATGATCGGTGGCAGGGGCACCCCTGCTTGATCATAGCACGTGCGAATGCATGAAGTGATCCAGCGGGAAAGCCACTGGGTGGAGATAGGCTGCCCCTTCACCCGCTCGGCCGAGGCAATAAAGAGTTGCGAGGATTTCTGGAACCGCTTGGTCTGATCCAGATAAAAAGCGAGCGCCCTATGCACATCAAGCGTGTGGAGGCAGTGTTCCTCATTCGAGGAACGGGGCTTAGGACACAGCACGGGAAGAAAGATGCTCTGTTCCATATGGAAGGTGGAGACCACCTTCGAGAGGAACGTTGGGTGTAGGAGGAGCTGGACTTTATCCCTTGGAAGTCTGTATAGGGGGGTTCCGAGATTAAGGTCCTAAATTCCGAGACACGTTGGGCCGATGTGATCGCTACAAGGAAGGCCACCTTCCATGCGAGGTGAGACCAGGAACACGTGGTCAGGGGTTCAACTACATTTTTTGCATCAACATCACTAGCTGTCGGGTCAGTTATGGGAATGGTGATTGTTAACAACTGTCACTGGTGCAAAGATAGCACAAAATAACATGCTGTCTGCTAACAGAGATCAAAACAGTGTTGGTTTGGGCGAGCCTCCTTTTTCCCCCTCCTTCTGATAAAAACAAAACAAAACATATCGTTTTGATCTTTCAACGATGAAATAGTAGATTAAAAGAAGGAGAAAACTAGGGCCCAGAATCTTAGCTGGTATCAATATAGCACCATTTATTTCACCAGCACATGATCCAGCCCTACATATTTACAATCCAAATGCCTTTCCCCATAAGTTTATAACATCTTTTACAGTACTCCTCATGGAAAAATCAAACAATTTAATACAGAATGGTAACCTTTCTAGAGTATCCTTAAACCAGCCTATGCAATTCTATAGCAACATTATAATTCTCTCCAGAGTTATACAGTTTGCTCAGAAGAATTCCTATAGAATCCTATACCACAGCACCATGTAAGTTTTATCCCTATTATATTCTATAGGATTTTTCCATAAGGGAGTACAACATTTGGGCCTGAAAGCCTTGAGTGTTTTTTAAAACTGTCCTAGGCTTGTGAGCCTGCAGGATTCTTTTTCTAAGTAGGAAGAGCATGCTCACCAAAGAAGGTATTTCAAGGTTCTCAGGGCTCTAATATAAAGTTACTTAACAAGTTGCTGAGTGACTCTAAATATTAAACATATTTTACAACTAGATGCTTTGCCAGCTGCAGTACAGCTGTAAGCATTAAATATTTAAAGAGTTGCCTTTCCCAGTTGCTGAGTGGTTAAATCTTAACCATACACATTTTCCCCCCCACTGGACCTCATTGGAATACAGCTGACTGTTAAAAGCAACTGTGAGATTTTGTTGCTTTTCAGTTTCTCCCCCAAATCTCATTTTAATCTGTATCTGTGGGACCACCCATCTGATTTACACTGTAAACTGTAACAAAGTGGGAGGAAATTCTAAATCAGAGTGCATGAAATGAATCCTGAGTTCAGAATACATCATCAAGGCAGAGTGAAAATTTCCTGTAAGCACCCTTCTGGGTGAACATCACTGAGTGGGCCTTCACTTATATTTTAGTATGGTAGAAAATAATGTACTAGCTGTATATCTATGTCCACATGCTCAGCAGCATGAGTGTTATGAATGGGGACAGGAGGTTATGGCAGGGAAAGTTTGGCATGCAGGATACATCCAGATTTAAGATTTCATTATGCTGAGAAATAATGGTGTAATTTTCAATTGATGGGAGCATCTATAAGCCTCAAAGCTGAGTGCATCTATTTAGAATGATCATGAGAATTATCCATATACTAGAGCTCCTGTAAGATGAAACCTATTCACAGGGACATTAAGTGAGTTTTTCCTTTCTGATGTATAGAGTTTCTTTTCAACTCGCTCTTCTGGGCCTTCTGTAGGGTTTATACTGCTATCACATGGTACTGTTATGTATACATATCATTGGGTTACTTTTTAAAATATAAATCAATGTTAATTATATTAACAGTGATTTCTCTCAGTGTAAAATCTTCTAATCAGCTCTATGGAGCATATATAAGATAAGCAGTAGAAAGGACGAATTACCTCTGTTTGAGCAAACAATATAGCTTCTCTGGTTACTTCCATGCTCTAAACAGGAATTTTGCAGCCTGTGGTTACAACGGTCATAGTAACAACATTTTCAAATAGAGCAAAGATGGTTCCTATTATTATTTATTTTTATAGTGCCATAAATATGCATAATAAACGAAGCTGGATTTCCTGTCCCAAAGACTGTACGTAATAAGGGCGAGATTGTGTAGTTTAGCTCTGTTCTAGCAAAGTCTGCGTGTGCTTTGTCTTAAGCATGTGAATAGCCCTACTGAAGTCAAAACATATGCTTATGTGGTTGCACAGCCCTGAGTCTGGGGCATTGCGTAGCTGCACCACCCCAAGAGGCACTGGGATTTAGAGAAGCATAATGAGGCTGAGGCACTCTGAGTACACTAGGGAAGACAATAACTTGCTACAGTCCTTTTCCGGGTGAAGTTTATTCCCTTCTGCACAGGGGAGGGGGGTAAAGATCAGGGGCACCATTTCAGATTTTGGTGGTGTGGGGGGCAACTTTAACCAAGATTCCAAAGGCTACTCAGGCACCTGAAAACTCTTGGTTTTTTTTTTCCAGATAATTTAGAAATGAGCTGATAGGAGCACTGTATCTAATTCTTATAGGAAAAAAAGAGGATTTAATAAATATTAGATCCACTCAGCTCTAATACTAACATGTTCTCACATCTTGTGCCAAGTCACTTAAGGAACACTGGTTAAGTTTAAAATGTTAATGTATATTCTTTGTTACTAACTCTTGATTACAACAATTGAAACAATTGTAGAAAAATCTAGATTACTTTCTATCACTTTTTTGCAGTTCACCAAGCTTGGAATAGATCATTTAACTTTGAAAACATGCTACTATGGCAAGACCCCATGAGTCTTGCACCTGCCTGGGGCTCTAGAGGTGTTACCTCACTACAAATAATAGACTAGAAAGGTTATTAAACAGGAGCAAAACTGACACTTTCAGGTCACTTTCATAGTATTGCCAATCCCAAATGTTCAAAAATCATGAATCTGGCTCACCAAAAATCATGAGATTATGTAAAAACAACAAATTTGGGGTTCTTTTTATTTGCCTTCTGCCTTTTGAGCCTTGAGGGTGCACTGGGGTACACATTTTGAAGCTTTCCTCACAGCCACGAGGACTAGAAACTTCATTTTTAATTTAAGACTGAAGGCTGAAATCATCACAAATCCATTTGACTCCAGGAGCTGGGGCTTTAAGGAAAACAATTATCATGAGATTCAAGACAAAATCATGAAAGTTGGCAACACTGCTTTTACTTCTGTTGAAAGGCTAGTTACTTTTATGAAGGCTTGTAAACACAGCTCTACAGAGATTGAATTACAGTTCTCACAGGAGAATATTTACAACCAAACACCAAGAAAATTATATATTTTAAAGTTGAGAAAAAAAAACAGAGACTTCTGAGCTATATCAAGGCCACTACAGGCAGGAAAGGAAAATAAACAGGCACAGGAGCTCTGGGCAGCTCTTCCTTTAGAAAGAAAGTTGGAGGGTCAAATCTTCTAGTCCTTAGTCAACTAAAATTTCTATTGCCATCAATGCCTCTACTCATAGATATACACATCACATGTGAGGTCAATAACTATACACGTCATACTTAAATATCTGAGCCATCTTATCCAGAGTTACACATCTTATATGCATTGGCTCAGGGACTGGATTTTCTGGCATATTCTGAACAGTCCTGAGTACACACATGGTGCGCAGTGAATAATGCAAATCATGACAATAATCTCCTCTCATCTGACTCTCATTCTTCATCCTTCCTAAATTCTGTGCTGCTTTTCATGCTGTCAACAATGACATCCATCCTGGGACTGAAGCGTTTGCTGGAGTCTCAGAGAACTGGCCATTTTTTTTGTGCTCCCACCTATCAGAATTCTCTTTTTTTTTGCAGCATGCAGCAGAGAGAGAGAGAGAGGCTGGTCTGCTGGATAGGGAGCTATCCCTGAAAGACCTGGGTTCTACTGCCACCATGGACTTCCTGTCTGATCCCCGGCCTGTGCTTTAAGGACAGAATTTCAAAGATTTTTAGGCACCCAAAGATGCAGCTAGATATCTAGTGGGGTTTACAAAGCACCAAAATGCATTTGAAAATCTCACTAGGTGCCTAAATACCATTGAAAATCTGGTCTTTAGTCTGTGTGTGCCTCAGTGCCCCATCTGTACACTGGGTTACAGCAATGCTCTACCTCACTGAAGGGCTGGGAGGAGAAATAGGTTAGACATTGTGAGGCTCAGCCTCAGATATCATGGTAATGGGGCCACATAAGTATACAGTAAGAGTGGGAACTTTTCTATACACTGCTAGCCCTTCCCTGGGTTTGACAGCTTATTTTAACCTATGTTCCCAAACTCCCCCTTTTCTGAAACTAACCTAGGCTCAGTGCTTTGCTGTATTTTTTCTGAGTCCCCTGTGTGTTCTCTCTAAAACAGTGGTCCCCAACCTTTTTCGTCTGGCAGGCGCCAGACAACGAGCCACGGAGGACCATGGCGGTGGACGAGCATCCGCCGAAATGCTGCCTTTAAGGTAACAAAGGTTGTTTTTTTTAAGCAGTGTCTCAGAATTTGTGGAAATGAAAGCCATATTCCAAAGGAAAGTTACTCCACTTAAGAAGTAGACTTGCTGATGAGAAATAACCACCTCAGATTTTGTTAACACCTGGTATCTTTAGTTTCTGCTTTGAGTGAGATTTGACAGTTGAATTGTAAACCACTTGGAGCAGGAAGTGCCAAACGGAAAAGGCACTGCTACTTCTCATTTTTGGGGCAAGCCAAATGGAAAGTAATTTGTCATCACAAATACAAGCCACATTTATCAGTGCGACAGATGTAACACAGAAAGAACTTTTGGATGTGCTCTGAGCATGTTCAAAATTCACAGGATGCTGGCTTGAGACATTAATGCATACTGATGATAAAGCACAAGATCATGTGTAATGTATTGAGCATTGGTTAAGAAATAGCAAAACGGATAGCTACATTACTACATTGTAATCTTCTTCTAATAAAAAAAAAAATGGACACAAATCAATCATCATCATCAAAAACAAAAAAAAACCAGTGGGAGAACTTTAACCCTAACCACCACCCAGTGACAGACTTGAAGGTTTTGCAAACAAAAAAAAAAAAAAAAAAAGAAAGAAGAGAAGACTGAACTTGAATGAATAAATAAAAAAGAAGATACCAACTGTTGTGGTCTAAATCTAAAGACTGGGAATGAATGGGTACATCATTATTGATTCTATTATTATGTTAGTTCCTCTCTCTCACACTTTCTATGGGCCATCTTAATTATCTTCAAAAGTTTTTTTCCTCCTGCTAACGATAGCTCATCTCAATTGATTAGACTCTGCCTGCTGTGCATACTATGCACTTCCACCTTTCTCTGTGTATGTATATATATCTCCTCTCTGTGTGTGTTTTTTTATATCCAAAAGAAAAGTGAGCAGCTTCTCAAGCTCATCATGCTACAATAAATTTGTTAGTCTTTAAGGTGCCACAAGTACTCCTGTTTTTTTTACATTGTAAATGTGGCTCATTCTTTAGCAAAACAAAATATGTATTAATATCTAGAGACAAAGATTCTACCAACCATTCTGGCCTGAACTAAAACGTAAAGGAAGCTATACCAGAGAGAAAATAACCAAGAGAGTCACAAGGCCATTTAAATGACTGTGATGGAACCCCTTTGAATTCAATATCTGGAAAACTGAGTTACAAAGAGCCATTGAGAACAAAGAATCCACAAACTTTATAGTGTAGATGCTCCCTGGGCTATGCAAGACCTGACTTATGCAAATTCGCACTTATGGAAAAAGTTTCATAAGCTAGAAATAGGATTTTCGAGTTGAGGAAATTTTTGCGTAACGTACGGGTATACATTTCTGACTTATGCAAAATTCGAGTTATGCAAGGTTTTCTGGAACATTCTCAAAGTAACAAAGAATCCTGTGGCACCTTATAGACTAAAAGACGTTTTGCAGCATGAGCTTTCGTGGGTGAATACCCACTTCTTCGGATGCAAGTGCATCAGGATTCTTTGTTGCTTTTACAGATCCAGACTAACACGGCTACCCCTCTGATACTTGATTCTCAAAGTAGTGTAATGACTCAGCCATTCCCAGTCTCTATTTGCAAATTAGATACCATTTACTGTGGCTTGACTAGAGACTGGGAATGGCTGAGTCATTACACTACTTGAATCTATTTCCTTATGATAACTATCCAAAAGTTTTTTTCCTGCAGATAACAGGTCATCTTAATTAATTAGCCTCTTAGAGCTGGTATAGCACCTTCTCTGTATGTGTATATATATATATACTCTTCTTCTATGTTCCATTCTATGCATCCGATGAAGTGGGCTGTAGCCCACAAAAGCTTATGCTCAAATAAATGTGTTAGTCTCTAAGGTGCCACAAGTACACTTGTTCTTTTTATGGATACAGACTAACACGGTTGCTACTCTGAAACCTATTTTTCTTCTTGTGCCCTTTGTTTATGGAACAATACATTTTTTTTCAAGACCCTCAACGTCATCTTACCCTACACTGCAGGGGTGCTGAGAGCCATTCAACCAAACTATAAACCACTTCAAGGCAGGGGGTGCAGTAGCACCCCCAGCAACAGTGCTACTTTGTGTGTGTGGCTGTGCTTTCAAAATACCTTTAAATTGCTGGCTGTAATGGAGAGTTCTTAAGATATTTAATTCTGAAGATATTCAGAATGTAGGTCACATGCACTAAATTAATGTTTCAGTGGTCAAAACACTGCCCCATGTCGTAAATATTGAACTTGCTTTTGTCTCAGTCAGTATTTAATTCTTCGGTCAATAAGTCTTGATGTTCTCCTCAATGCAAGTCGATATCTGGTTAATATTTCATGATGGAGCTAACCAGCAAGCACCAAATAAATCTGCTTCCTTATGCTGTGGGAAATGAACACGGGTAATCCAAATGATCCGTACAGATCTCTGAGGGTATGTCTACATTACCTGCTGGATCAGCAGGTAGCAATCTATCGGGGATCAATTTATCGCATGTAGTGTAGACGTGACAAATCGATCCCCGATCGCTCTCCCGTTGACTGCTGAATTCCAGCAGTGTGAGAGGCGGAAGCAAAGTTGATGGGGGAGCCATGGCCATCGATCCAGTGCTGCGAGGATGCGAAGTAAGTAATTTTAATTGGATCTAAGATATGTCAACTTCAGCTACGCTATTCTCATAGCTGAAGTTGAGTATCTTAGATCGATCCCCCCTCCAGTGTAGACCAGGCCTGAGAGAACATTTTGATTTCCCCATACTTTGTTCTGTGTAATGGTACAGGTTACCATTTGATTTCCATTTATCTTGTTGTGTTTACATGCTGCAATCTGGAATCACTTTAGATCAGAACGGCCCGTGTTTTCACTGATAAGCAGGTGATTGATACCCAGGCCTGCCAGACTCTTCCTACCAAATATCAATGTGCAATCTTTCTTCTGTTTGAGTACCTCAGACATTCAGCCTGAGACTGTAACCTAATGCTGTGGCTTTGCTGTTGGTTCAATCCACATGTCTCTTGATACTAGTCATATCTGTCCAGGTTATTAGAAATCTTGGTGTCTTTTTGAAGTCCGATCACTTTTCTGAAGATCATCTCTATATAATATAATCACAGATTTTAGTCACATAGGGCTAAGTTGTCACAGCCTTTACTTGGCTGTGCAGGGGAGTAAGAGGGAGTATGGCTCTCTGGTTACAGTAGAGAAAGCAGGAGCTTGTCTGGTATTCTCTACGGTGAGGGGATGGGAGTGGAAGGAGGAAAAATCTTTGCTCCACATCTCCCCGCTAGCAAGAGCAGCTGGCTGGGTCCATAGGGAGAAGTATGCTGCTCCACAAAAGGAGGTGAAGTAACCCTTCCCAATATTCCTCCTCCAAGCAAGGGGAACTGTGTCTCAGAGTTACCTCCTGGGCCACTCTTCTTGTGCAGTTTAAGGATGTGCTTGAAGTCACAACTCTACCTATCCTAGGTGCTTATATGGCCTCCACTATAGTAGCAGCTGAGCACCCCCTCTGTGACGTAGGGAAGTGCTATTATCCCCCTTTTACAGATGGGAAGCTGAAACTCAGGCCCAGATACAAAGAGGTACTTAGGGTACTAACTTCCACTGAAACCAATGGGAGTTAGGTGCCAAAAAATGAGGCTCTGACTTTAAGTCACTTGCCTGGTTTCACACAGGAAGTCTACAGCAAAGCAGGGAATTGAAGCCAGGTCTGCCAAGTCATAGGCTTGTGTCCTGACCCCTGGACCACCCTTCCTCTGAGTAATTGGCTGGGCTGAGAATACTGTTTGACAAGACATATTGGTGGGTCCCTTTGTCATGTTATTTCATTATTGCAATTAATTTATGCAGGACTCCCTATGGTGTCATCTATCAGTTCCAACTAATACAGAAGGGTAGCTGCCTTTTAAAAAAAATGGCAATCAGCCTTTTCAGTAGTTAACACTTCCTAAATCAGTCCCTGGGCTTGCAATTTTATTTTTTTTTAAATTTACTTTGATTTTATTGCAAAATGTACAGTAGAACAAACAGTGAGATTATGAGAGCTCTAGTAACTTTCCATGAATAAACTTTCTCTTGCAGTGGATACTTTGAGCAACTCTGACTGCCACATTTTTGGAGGGTTCTTTAATTTTGCCCCCCACAATTTTGCAGCAGATGCTCACTTTGGGCACAAATTAAATAATGTGCATGTTGCTACATAAAGACACTTTTCCACAAACATTTAGGCCTTATCTACACATAGAAGTTACACTGGTTTAACTTAAATCTATTTCAAAACCCATTTAGTTAAATCAGTGCCTAACCCTGCACAGACACTCTTTATTTTGACTTAGGAGTGTCTCATTTGGGTTTAGTTTAAATTAGTTCCTAATTGACTTGAGCTAAATTGATATGAGAGGTTGATATGCACTGATTTAACTAAAATTAATTTTAGATCATATGTTTACTAAGAGAGTTGCAACTTTGCCTGTAAGCAATTCCCAGGGCATGGGAGTAGTCTCAGGGCTGGTCTACACTACGAGGTTAGGTCAATTTTATAAGCAATGCGGCTACACAACCAACCCCGTTCCATCGCCTTAAGGGCTCTTAAAATCGACCCAAAACCACCCGCAACAATCTTTTTGCCTGATCAGGCACTGGGAGCTTAACCCAGAATTCCAATGGGCAGTGGGGACTGTGGGATAGCTACCCACAGTGCACCACTCTGTAAGTCGATGCTAGCCACGGTATTGAGGACGCACTCCGCCGACCTACTGCGCTTAGTGGGGACATACACGATTGACTGTATAAAATTGCTTTTTAAAGACTGAATTCTATAAAATCAACTTAATTTTGTAGTGTAGACATACCCTCAGGGACTGAGAGGGATTATTTGTGTATGCCTGGGTACCTGTGTGTGGAAATGGTTATAGGATCGGGGCCCGAACCAGCTCAATCAAACTTTAAAGACTTAAGTACTTGTAATTTTGTACTTGCAGATGACTCCATAAATGTATGTACATTTGACCTCTGGCACTTCAGTGATCCATATAGGAAATTCTACCTTCACACCAATGGAGTGAGCAAAAGTTAAAGAAGAAACCCTATGTCCAGGACTGTACTAGCACTATTAATGACATCCCTGCTCTTTACAAAAAGAAGGAAGTAAACATATAGGCTTGCTGGTTTGTGCTCCATATGAAACAGAGGTGGGGAAAATTAATGTTGGCTATGCAGACAGGACAAACACACTGGGAAGTCAACATTACTTTCAAGGTTCTAAGAGGGAACAAGGAACACTGGGACAAAAGAACTACATAAGAGTGGTTGACACTGGGCTTTGTCCTCAGCAGCTCCAGGTTTCTGCTGGGTTGCAGCCAAGATGTGGGGAGTCGCAAATCAGATATTTACAGCCTCTCAATCTTGGGGCCAGCTGAGAACCAGCTCAACCCCAATGTAATTTAGAGCAGCCTGAAGGCTCCTCTAAACTATATCTGATTGGCTAATGGTCCCAAGGTTCTGTCTGCCAGCTGGGGACAACCAGAGTGAAGCAGTGCTCTGAGAATGCCTCCTCCCAATGGGAATGGTCCCAGCCAGCACCCTATATTATTTGCTGAGAAAGGGGTAGCCTAGAAGCTGGCTATGCCAATTCTGCACCATCCAGACTCCTTCACACCGGACAAACTCCAGCTGGGAAACTTTCTAGCTCCTTTTCACTGCTCTAAGTGGGACTCAGGATTAAACCTATGTTTTCTAATTACTGTGTTTGTGATGTCTTTGTTTTCCATTAGAAATGGCCCTGAAACAAAACCCTGGCTCCATACAAGCCCAAACATAGGAAACTTTCATTGCTAGAGCAGAACTTTGTAGCTCAGGCACATCTCTATTTACATATTGACCCTTCTGAACACAGTTGTCTTGAGGGAGAATTTTTTAATTACAACTTTTAAGTGTTTGTGTTAATGACAAAGAGCTATGCATTCACTGCCACGTGCAATCATGCCTGCAGATGTTGTAGGGTGGCTGTGCAGTAATATGTGGCTTTATGATTCTTTGTAAGGTATAAGTATGAACTTCTATCATCCACGTTTTATGTTTTGAAGATAATCTGAACTGTTTCATATTGGATTCTCTTTTATATTAACACTTTGATATTGGAATGTAGAAACTCTGGTTCTGGAAACAAAACAAATAACTCATATAGATCAATTATATCTGGGTTCCCAAACTGGTGTCCATAGTACTGGCTCTCCTCTTGGTTTACAAATGAAAAAACAGAACAGATGTGAAAGGAACAGCTGAAATAGACGTTGTGACTAACTTTTTCAAACACAACAAGACTGTTATTGCACCAAAACCAGCTAAAAGGACAAATACTTTGCCATTGAGAATAATAGAATCATAAAAACACAGGGTTTTTTTTTACATCCTCCCCCATTCTCTCTCACCCACACCACCACCAAAAAAGGATTATTATTTTTTTGCAAAAATTAAATTTAAAAAATCTGATTTGTTGGTTAAAATTTTCTGAATTTTGCAAATTCAACAACTGGTTGAATTTTTGGTAGAAAAAAACCCTGTAGCATGAGTGGTCCACGAGACAGTCTGTCTGTCTAAGATGTGGCCCACACAAGGAAAAAGTTTGGGAACTCCTGTATGAGACATTAGATACTATCTTTACTTGAGTGAAATGGGTATATGTTAATGTGGACATGTTACTGTTACTGACTCTATGATTAAAACAAATTACATGTGTATTTAATAATGTTCAAATTTTAGCATATGCATCTTCCTTTTAATGTAGTGACACATTTTCCCTGGAGTTTGTATGAGTCAAACGAGTCACATGAATTATCTGTTGGCTTCTCTACCTTTTCTGGGAACACACAACCCTTAGAGGTGGAACCAATAGGTGTTTTGTTTTGCATAGGATGTAGATTCTTAATTAAATCAAGATCACTTTTGTCAGAAAAAAGGAAATACTTATCTGACAGTTTTGTGAGAAAAAAATAGGATTTATGACTATTTAAATTTTGCTTGTAGTATATTGTAAATGAGCTACAAAAGCGCATGTTAAAATCACTGCTAATCTGACAGAAAGTATTTCCAGAAAATAGTTGGTCTTCATCTGCATGTGGCATTCTACCAAATTGCTTTGTAGGGTTCATCTGTCTGATGGCACATCTAAGAGTGCAGCATCACTGTCGTACAGAACTGTAGCTTCAGAACTGGGGAGTGGTCCAAGCCTTGATATGGAACTTCAGCCTTTTCTCTGTGCTTTTGGTCTGTTAAGGACCCTGTTCCTGCTCAATTAAAATAGCAAAGGTCCATATAAACCATTTGCTGAGGTAACTGTTGTGAATTACTCTGAAATAACCTGAAAACCAGCATGAATTGGCACTGCTTCATTTTCCCTCATGAATATGCATAACTAATGTATAAAATGCTAATCTTGCCCTCCTCCATTTCCTTTCTGCCTTCTCCGTCTGCCCCTTTTGGAATTAAGCACTCATCTCTCATGTAGTGAATAGGGCTCCATTATGTGAAGGGCTGCAGAATTTTAATGAATTGCAAAATATAGTTAATTATGGAAAAAGACATCTTCTGCACTTTTTCATGTAAATTAGACAAATTAATTGGTGTTCAGTATTTTTTTTAAATGCATGCAGCCCTTGGAGGGGAAAAAAAACCTTGACACTTCAGCATCAGGATCTTGATAGAGAAAGAAAGAAAAACAGAGAGGGGGCATTTTTGATATGTTGAGCTAATCCAATCTCCAAAGTAAATGCTTCCTAATTCCAATCTAGAACCGTGAGAAAGTTATGAAAGGCTGTTCTCATAAGATAAATTATTATTTTTTCAAGTTTTCTGCTGTTTTAGCTCCTGAACCTCAAGAATTAATAGCACTGGCTGGAGCTAAACATATCATGGGGTACGCATTGTGCAAACTTTCCCACACTGTTCTGCCACTGCATCTCCATCCTGATCTTCTCTTTAGATGACACCAGAAATTGTGTCAAATTGTATGGAAGTTCTATGATGGGAACAAATGTCCATTACAGACTACAATGAGCACATTTGACTAGTTTTCAGTTATGGTCTATCAATATTTGAGTCCAACAGTCACAAAATAAAAAATAAGCCATTATGGGTGAAACATGGCCCCACTGAAAAAAGAGGCAAACTTCATATGACTGAGTGTACAATTCAAAGATTTAAATAAATTTTGACATTCTGCTTAATCCAATAATTAATTTTAAGGCCTAATTTGAAATCATTGGTGCCTAGATAGGACTTCTAGTTGCTCATATCAAAATTCAGGCACATAAATTGGCATTTCTGTATCTAACTGTCAAATGTGAGATAAAGACTTTTGTTAGTTTGAAAATTAGGCTCCCAATTAATTTGCTCTACAAGAAGTGTATTTTATTTCATTAAAAAGAAGACCGACACTACGTAATTTCAGGGAATGTTGAGTGTCACTAGACAATGTATTGTAAACATAATTTATAATACAATAATAATATCCAGCTTTTATATAGCCAAATGAACTATTTCTAAATAACTTCCACAAAATAGCTTTTCATGCTTCTGCAGTTGGAAAGCATCCTGGTAGTGTTCTAAAACTAAACACTAAAATTACATTTTATAACACTAAAATTACATTTTAAAATCTGCTCTGTTGTAGGATAAATGCCCCAAATCAGTTAGGGCCAGATTCTGAGTGGTATTTTATTCCTGGAGGAGTCCCAAGGAAATAAATTAATTATCACACACTTGTAGGAATCAGAACACTACTCAGCATTGTGCAGAAATATTGTTTCCCTTTAAATACTATGTGACACAGATGTGGCTTTGCCCTTACTTTTTGTTTTTAATCTGGATTTTGAATGCCTTTATTCGCTCACATAATCCATCTCTCCCACAAGTTTCTCCAGTCTGGTTTTAGCACATTCTAATTGATGTAGCTTCCAATGGGTTAAGAAAAATAAGTTGTTTTTTTTTCAGGAAAAGAACCCAACCTAGGGTTTTTTGGGTTTGTTCCCCCACCCCCAATTTCTGAACATTAGAAATATTTTTCATTATAGAAATGCCCAGAGGCCTCAGTCAGGATCAGGACTCATTGTGTTAGATGCTGTACAAACACATCTGAATAATAATATTAATGCCTGCCACGTAGCTATTATGCAACACTTTTCATTAGCATACCTCAAAGTGCTTCACAAAGGAGGTCATTTTACAGACAAAGGCACAGAGTGAGGAAGTGACTTGCCCAAGGTCGCCCAACAAGCCTGTGGCAGAGTTGGGAACAGAACCCAAGTCTCCTAAGTGCCAGGCCAGCACTCTATCTACTAGGCCACACTGGGATAAGAGGGATGCTCTCTTTTGGATCAGTAACTGGTTGAAAGACAGGAATAAATGGTCAGTTTTCAGAATGGACAGAGGTAAATAGGGGTGTAACTCAGGGATCTGTACTGGGACCAGGCCTAGTTAACATATTCATAAATGATCTGGGAAAAAGGAGTGAACAGTGAGGTGGCAAAATTTGCAGACAATACAAAATTACTCAAGATAGTTAAGTCCAATGCAGACTACAAAGAATTACAATGGGATTTCATAAAACTGGGTGACTGGGCAACAAAATGGTAAATGCTGATAAATGCAAAGTAATGCTGATAAATGCAAAGTAATACACATTGGAAAACATAATCCCAACTATACATACAAAATAATAGGCTCTAAATTAGCTGTTACCACTCAAGAAAGAGATCTTGAAGTAATTGTGGATAGTTCTCTGAAAACAATCACTCAATTTGCAGCAGCAATCAAAAAAGTTAACAGAATTTAGGAACCATTAGGAAAGAGATAAATAAGACAGAAGATATAATACTACTACTATCTAAATCCATGGTACACCCACACCTTGAGTACTGCATGGTGTGTTGTGGTGGGCCCCATTTCAAAAAAGATGTTAGAATTGGAAAAGGTATGAGAAGGGAAACAAAAATGATTAAGGGTATGGAACAGCTTCCATAGTAGGAGAGATTAAAAAGACTGGGACTTTTCAGCTTGGAAAAGAGACAACTAAGGGGGGATATGACAGAGGTCTATAAAATCATGAATGGTATGGAGGAAGTGAATACAGAAGTGTTATTTACTCCTTCATATAACACAAGATCTAGGGGTCACCCAATGAAATTAACAGGCAGCATATTTAAAACAAACAAAAGGAAGTACCTCTTCATACAACACATTCAACCTGTGGAACTCTTTGCCAGAGGATGTTGTGAAGGCCAAAAGTATAACTGAGTTCCAAAAAGAACTACATAAGTTCATGGAGGATAGGTCCATCAATGGCTATTAGCCAAGATGGTCAGGGATGCAACCCCATGCTCTTGCTGTCCCTAGCCTCTGACTGCCTGAAGCTGCGAATGGATGACAGGGAATGGATCACTAGCTAATTGCCTGTTCTGTTCATTCCCTCTGAAGCATGTGGCATTTGCTACTATCGGAAGACAGGATACTGGGCTAGATGGACTATTGTTCTGACCAAGTTCAGCCGTTCTTATGTTACATTCTTCTGTTCTGTCTCTTCCCAGTTTACACCAATACAATAAAAGCTGAAAATTGAATTATGCCCTAAGTGTTTTACAAATATTAATTAATTAATCCAAAAACTATCCCTGTGAGACAGGCACTGTAAGTAAATATTATTCCCATTGTATGGATGGGAAGAATGAAATTGGATGTAACAAATATTAGCATTTAAGGTAACTAAAACTGCTATATGAAAAATGAACTTGAACCTGACAGAAGAATGATAAATGCTTCAGTTTTGTCAAGGTAACAGTTCAAAATGATGCAAACCATGGCTGATGGTAACTGACGTAAAGAGAATATTCCTGAAAGATATTAGAGCTGTTTTCCTGTATTAATTTATTTGAAACATGAAATATTTGCAGACTTCGACTTTTTTTGTTTTTTAAGACATAGACAAGTCATTCAGGAAGTTGAACAGAAAAGTAACTTCCTTTTGGGTCAAGTGCAGGCAACTTGTAAGACTGATAGCATGGAATGTGATAGAAAGTATTAGCTAACAAACTAGGTTTATAACAGAGGGAAATTGTTTGCTCTTAGGCTACATTTATGTTTTGTTAGGAACTTTAAAAGATTAGTCCATTTTTTGAGTTAGGAAACATTTTTAATTACATTAGATCCTTAATATCAATTAAAATTCAAATTCTAAAATATTATGCAGATCTTCAAACTTAAATAATTTTTCTTCCATTCACTATATTCACCAATCTGGTTTATGCATTTGACATTAGGCTCACTTTCATCTTTGCAGGTAAAGGACGTGATTCAAAGCCCTTTGAAGTCAATATTTTTCCATTGACTTCAGTGCATTTTGTATGAGGCTGCTAGTAAACAGCTGTAATTCTAGCCATCTGTTTAACTTTTAAGCACATGCTTAAGTAAGCTTCCCGCCCTCTGACAGTGTCCTCTTTTGGGGAACCTGAAACATGTTAAACCTATCTCTATGTTTGTATGCGATGATCTTAAATTTAATATTTTTAAGAACACAATCATGTATGGATGAAAAATAAAAACACAGAGTCAAAATTGTTTTAGATTTCATCATTTCAAGGACTACATCTTCATGCCTGTTTAAAAGGCAAACTCCAAAATGGAGTCCCGATCCTGACTAGGGCCCGTAGTTAGAGTTGTGTGAACAACTTATTTTTCAGTTTGCTGGCCCAACCAAAAAGTGGAGGGGTGGGGGAGTCAACCTGAAACAGTTTTTTTTTCAATTTTTTTGCAAACCAAAAATATCAATAAATTTAATTTCAGGTGAAATGAAATGTTTTGTTTGACTAGAAACCACATGTTTAGTTTCCCCAGGGTTTTAACCTTTTAAAAATAAAATTGAAGTAAAATTCAAAACAAAAAGACATTCTGAATAAAAAAATTGAAACAGTTCATTTTGAAAATGTCAAAACAAAATGTTTTGACTTTTTTTTCCAATTATTGTCCCTTCCCCCCGCCTACAATAACAATTCAGAAAATTTGATACAAATTTGAAAATCATTTTGGTCTACCTGAATCTGCATTCAAATTTTTTTTTGCCCATCTCTACCTGTGGATACTACAATAATATTATATATATAGAATAAAATTAATAAATAAATTCATGTTCCTTCTAATTCTACTAACCATACATAATTAAGTTCCCTTGATCTAGAAAAATGTTGACTATGTTCAGGTAACACTGTAATGGCAGATGGCCCTGGCTTTCTCAATGTGAATACCATTAAATTTAACATTTTGACTCCAAGGTAACTGATTGGGCACTGCTGTAATAGATTAGGCTGAAGGGCAAGCACCACATACTCTGCAGCACATTTCAATCAAGACTGTCAGCCAAAATTTCCTCAGCTGGTATTATCAATGTGGTTTCAGGCCCCGATCCTCCACCACTGAAGTCAGTGAGAGCTTAACCACTGCTTTCAGTAGAAACAGGATCAGTCCATCAGGGAAAAAAATCTCATAGAATTAAGCTGCCTACTACAGGAACAATTATGATGAAACTGGTCTTGATTAAAGGAAGCAATGTGAGATAGCTCCAGTTTCTCAGCTACAATTATACTGTCTGGAGGAGCACATGAATGTCAAATGGGATTAACCTATGATGCTGGAAGAACTGACAAACTTAATTCATTCCCAACCAAAGAGTGAATTCTCTGCAAGTGCCAGATCCAAAGCTCTCCGAAGTAAACAGAAAGATTCCTATTGACTGACTTCAGTGGGCTTCAGATGAGGACCTAAGTCATCTAGTACAACACTTTAGAGAGAACTAATCACAACCTTTTATGCTCTGCCTATTTAAATCAAATGTTTTCTGAAGAGGATGATTGCTGTAGCACTGAGGAACAATAGATACCTTACAAGGCTGTTGTGAAGACTATAATATTTGCCTATATGAAGTGCTTTGACCATGAAAAGCACTATATAAATGCTAAGTATTATTATCACCACCATGGATAAGGCTGATTGAGAAAAAGTAAATCAGGAGAAAATTTTAAGGTAGACAAAAATATTGTATGTATTGTATGTAACGTAGAACATTATCAAAGCTCAGGTTTTTTTGGCTAAATAAGATTTTTTTCACTAACAAAATATATTTGCTAACATATTCTCACAGTACAGATATCTAACTATTTTTCTGCTAATACACAGCACATTTTAAAAAGACAAACGGCTTTTAATGGTGGTTTCAAAGATGTCACTATTTAGCAACAGCTCCTTTCTGCCTATAACAGAAAAATATCAAAAGGTTTTACTTAAAAATTCTTCATCTTACAATTTATTGTAAAAAGCAATCATGTTCATCAACTCTGTCTGTTTTCTATAGTAGACCATGCTGATAGATGCCCTTTAGTTTAATTTTTTTCCTTGTACTAAAATTACAAGTAAAAGTTGAGAACTCATGGAGGAGGATAGGTGAGGTCTCAGAGGACTGGAGAAGAGCAAACTTAGCACCTATCCTTAAAAATGGTGAACAAAGAGGACACCAGTCAGCCTAATTTTAATACCTGCAAAGATATTGGGACAAGTGATTAAACACTCAATTTGTAAGCCTCTATAGCAGGGGTCGGCAACCTTTCAGAAGTGCTGTGCCGAGTCTTCATTTATTCACTTTAATTTAAGGTTTTGTGTGTCGGTAATACATTTTAATGTTTTTTAGAAGGTCTCTCTCTCTAAGTCTATATATTATATAACTAAACTAGTGTTGCATTGTAAAATAAACAAGGTTTTCAAAATGTTTAAGAAGCTTCATTTAAAATTAAATTAAAATGTTGATCTTACGCTGCCGGCCCGCTCAGCCCACTGCTGGTCTGAGGTTCTGTTCACCGAAGCCGGCAGCGGGCTGAGCAGGGCCTGTGGCTGGGACCCCGTCCGGCAAGGGTCTGTCAGCCAGAACCCCAGACTGGCAGTGGGCTGAGTGGCTCAGCCCACTGCCGCTCAGGGGTTCCATCCACCGGCTCCTGCCAGCCAGGATCCCGGCTGCCAGATCCGTTCAGCCGCTGCCGGTCTGGGGTCCCGGCCCTACCCACATACAGTGGGTACCTACCTTCTCCCTGGTTATGGCCCATTCTCTTCCTCTCTCTGCACTGAGCTGAGGGTGGGAGTGCACTGAGCACAGGCTAGGGGTGAAGGGTCTGGCCAGGAGCTAGAATGAGGGAAGGGACTCAGGATTGGGGCAGGTGAGCCGGCAGGACCAAGCTTCTGACCATAGGTATGCACAGCACATTTCATTAGGGTGTTCATTCAGGGATCCCTGCCATAACCCTGCCCCCGCCCTGCCCTCATCCATTCCCTCCTACTTCCCACCCCCTGACTGCCCCCCTCAGAATCCCCAACCCCCCCCCGCTCCTTGTCCCCTGACTACCCCCTCCTGGGACCCCTGCCCCTGTCTATCCCCAGGATCCCATCCCCTATCTAAGCCTCCCTGGTCCTTGTCCCCTGACTGCCCCTAGGACCCTACCCCTACCTGTCCCCTGATGCCCCGACCCTTATCCACACCCCCACCCCCAGACACACCCCCGGGACTCCCATGCCCCATCCAACCGCTCCCCGCCCCCTGACAGGACCCCCAGAACTCCCGACTCGACCTATCCAACCACTCCTGCTCCCTGCCTGCCCCAATCCCTCTCCATGCTCCTGCCTCCTGACAGCCCGCCCCGAACTCCCGATTCATCCATCCCCACAGCTCCTTGTCCCCTGACCACCCCTCCAGACACCCCTCACCCTAACTGCCCCCAGGACCATTCTTGCTCCCTGTCCCCTGACTGCCCTGACCCCTATCCACCTCCCCCCCCCCAGGCCGACCCTGGGACGCCCATGCCCCCTCCAACCCCTACCCTCTTACTGCCCCCTCCAGAGACCCACCCCACCCCTAACCACCCCACCCGGGATCCCACCCGCTATCCAACCCACCTTGCCCTCTGTCCCCTGACTGCCCCCACCCCTTATCCAACCCCCCCGGCCCTGGACCCCTTACCATGAGGCTCCTAGCAGCATGTTCTGCTCCATGCAGAGCCAGGCACGCTGCCCTGCAAGAGTGGGCAGCCCCGCCCCTCAGAATGCTGCACGCGCGGCAGCATGGTTCCGGATGAGCAGGGAGCATCTCCTCGCAGAGCCAAACACTGCTCCGCAGGAGCGCGCAGGGTGGCATGGCTCCAGAGAGGGGGGAAGACGGGGGAGGGGCTGGCGGCTTGCTGCGCTCGGCTGGGCACTCCAGCCCAGAAGCGTGGACCCCACGGCTTGCCACGTCGGGAGAGTGGGGCCATTTGCCCACTCCTGCATTAGGGTGTGCCTGGGCACACCTGGCACACCCCGTGCGCACGCCTATGTTTCTGCGCCCTGCCCCTACGGGGGGAGCAGAGGGTGGAGAAGAGCGGGCTGGGCCAGGCTGGGCAGAACTTTTAATGGCACGCTGCTGCCTGCTGGGACTGACCCCTGCCCTAGAGAATAATAGGGTAATAAGTAATAACCAACATGGAATTGTCAAGAACAGATCATGCCTAACCAACCTAATTTCCTTCTTTGACAGGGTTACTGGCCTCATGGTTAGGGGGAAACAGCAGATGTGGTGTATCTTGACTATAGTAAGGCATTTGACATATTCCCACATGACATTCTTCTAGGAAAACTAGTAAAATGTAGTCTAGATGAAATTTCTATAAGGTGGGTGCACAATCCCTTGAAAGATTGTACTCAGATAGTAGTTACCAGCGGTTTGCTGTCAAGTTGGGAGGATGTATCTAGTGCAGTCCCGCAGGAGTCAGTGCTAGGCCTGGGACTATTCAATATTTTCATTCAAGACTTGGATAAGGTGGTGGAGTACGCTTATAAAATTTGCAGATGACATCAAGCTGGAGGGGTTGAAAGCACTTTGGAGGACAGGCTTAGCATTCAAAATGGCCTTGACAAACTGGAGAACTGGTCTGAAATCAACAAGATAAAATTCAAGTGCAAAGTGCTACAGATAGGAAGGAAAACTCAAATGCACAGCTACAAAATTGGGAATAACTGTCTCAGCACCAGTATTGCTGAAAATGATCTGGGGGTTATAATGGATAACAAACTGAATGAGGCAACAGCATGATGCAGTTGCAAAAAAGGCTAATGTCATTTTGGGGTGTATTAATAGGAGTGTTGTACATAATACATGGGAGGTAATTTTCCCTCTTTACTCAACACTGGTGAGGCCTCAGCTGGAATACTGTGTCCAGTTCTGGGTGCCACACTTTAAGAAAGATGTGGACAAACTGGAGAGAGTCCAGAGGAGAGCAACACAAATATGACCTATGAGGAAAGGTTAAAAAAACTGGACCTGTTTAGTCCTGAGAAAAGTAGACTGGGGGGAATCTGATAATCTTCAAATATAAAGGCTGCGATAAAGAGGACTGTGATCAGTCGTTCTCCAGGTCCACTGAAGAAGGACAAGGAATAATGGGCTTCATCTTCAGCAAGGGAGATTTAGTTTAGATATTACGAAACACTTTTTAACTATAAAGATAGTTAAGCACTGGAACAGGCCTCCAAGAGCAGTTGTGGAATCCCTGTCATTGAAGGTTTTTAAGAACAGCTTAGACAAACACTTGCCAGGGTGATCTAGGTGTAACTTGGTGCTGCCTTGAAGTGGTTTCCATAATATACAGGGTTTACACTTTGGTTCAATGGCTCTCAGCACCCACACTACACAAATTGTTCCAGCACCATTGATCTCTTTCAGTCTCTTGCCCCTGGTGAATCTCACTGTTCCTGGTAGGGATTCAGCTCACTCCAGGGGGTCCCTTTTGAGTCCAATTGCTTCTAGTCCCTGGTGGCATTCCAAAGGTCTTGCCACCGGTTGTTGGTTGGGAGTAGCCCCCCATGGCCCCTCGCCCATATCAGGCTGCAGTGTCTGTCTACCCCACAAACAACGATGGGGAGAAAACGCAAACCACTACTTGGGGCTGGGCTCCCCTTGCTGCTGGAGCTCACTGTCAGGCCCTAGCAACCTCTCCTCCTGGGCAAACCTCCCCCTTTTGGGCAGCCAATGTCACCTTTTCAAGCTCCCCTTCTTCAGGTGGAGCGTGTTCTGCAGGTGCAGCTAATTGGCAATGCCTAAGTCTCAAAACACTCATTAGCCTTCCTATCAGTGGGATTGGGCATGTCCCACCATAGCAGCTCACTCCCCTTGTGCTGACTAATCAGTAAGGGAAAGCAGAACTGGGTCCTTCCCACCCCTAACCTCTTCCCCCCTGGGGCACTTATCTGGCAAGTAGTCTCCTGTGCTCCACACCAAGCCTGGATTCACACTTTAAGTAGCAATGACCTGGGAAAGAAATGGGGGACCTCCTTAAACCCTCCTTTAAAAATAGTACTCAATGTTAGTCAATAGTATGCACCCTGCAAGAAGAATATCTCCTGTGAGACAGATTCAGTTATAAGGCTTCAGAAAGGTTGGTCCTAAAATTGATCCCTATTCCATTCAGAACAAAAGATGGGCAAACAGAGCCAGATTTTTTTTTTCAAAGGCAGACCAAAGCCACCTAAAACTCAGGCCAAACCACAGTGAAAACTTTTCTTAAAGGTTAAAAATGTATGAATGTATATATAATCAATACATGCCTCACAATTCCCAGTGCTGGCAGAAGCACAAAGACATCTATTCTTGCAAAGATTTCTAATGCAATCTTTTAGATTCAAAAGGGTTAGAAACCTTAGATACACTTGCAAAATGGGAGTGTTTATCTTAACTGAACTCCTGAAATGTTCATTCATTAGAACTCAGAACTCCCCCTCACACATGAAAAAGCTTGCTTTCTTTTTTCTTTTGTCTCCTGCTTCTAAGCCAGTTTTCTATCCCTATTTCATCTATGTTCTAGTTCTATGACTTTATCTTTGCCATTAGGCTCTGGTAGGCAACCTTGTCAAATGCCAGGCACCCTAAAATGTAATGATAGCCAAGTTCAGTTTTCCTTTTTAAATTTTATTTCATGGAATACAGGGCTCTGTCTTCCAGCTTGATTGAAAACATTTCTTTTCTAAATAAATACAATTTAAACCTAAAACCAGTTGAACTGACAGCATTCTGCTTTTTGCAGCGTCTTCTAGCTCCTACAGTCAGTCTTGCATACCAGGTTTAATAAATGGAGCTTACACACCTGTAACTGGCAGTTCATTGAGACGAGTGGTCCCCATCTGTATTCTGCAGGTGGCTGCACATGCACAGCACATGATCAAGTCTGGAAATTCTAGCAAGTAGTGTCTGCTGACCTGCACATGTGCAATAGTTGTCCTTGTGTTGCAGACCGAGGGCATAAGAGGCAGTGTGACCCAATGCCTCTCCAGTTCCATTTCTTACCACAAATTGAGCAGAGGGAATTCAGGGTATGTAGTGGAATACAGATAGAGACCACACATTTCAAAGAACTGCCAGTTATAGGTAAGTCACCTCCATGTCTTCTTCGAGTGCTGGTCCTTATGTGTATTCCACAGGTAGGTGATTGACAAGCAATATTCAGATTGCAGTGGGGTCCAAAGATGCCAGCAGCAAAGATGCTCGAGGTACTGCAGTTCTCACTGCTGCATGCTGACCTAGTGCGCAGTGGTTTGTGATCGTGTGAATGGAATTCCAGGTAGCCATTCTGCATGTGTCTGGTATTGGTACTTCCTGCAGAGATGCTGTAGAGGCAGCTTGTGCTCTGGGGAAATATGCCCTTACCCTGTCAGGTGGAGGGATAGGCACTAAGTGGTAACACATAATGATCCACCTAGAAATCTATTTAGAGATTGTCTGAGAAGATACAGCTTGTCCCTGTGACCTTTCTGCTATAACAAGAAATAGCCTGGGTGAGATTCTGATAGGTTTGGTCCTCTGCAGTTAAAATGCCAAGGCACATCTGATATCAAGGAAATTAAGTCTTCTCTCCTCAGCAGAGTCATGGTATTTTGGGAAGAAAACGGGTAAGTGGGTAGTGGAATTCAGAAATAACCTTTAGGGAGGAATTTAGGATGGAGGTGAAGGGACAGCTTTTCCTTGTGAAAAATAGTATACAATGGGTCTGCCACGAAAGTTCCTATGTTGTTCACCCTTCTGGCTGAGGTGATAGCAAATAAAAATGAATCTTTCATGGACAGGTGGGACTGGAGCATTTTGACTTTTAAAGGATTTAAAAGGATTTAAATGGTACTCTGATGAGCGTTGACAGGACAAGACTGAGGTCCCCGTTGAGCTGCAGGTTTGATCACATGCGGAGAAATCCTGGCTAGGCCGTTCATGAATCTCACTGTCATAGGGCGGTGAGCAAAAATGGAACATCCTTTTATTGGAGAAAAGAAGGCCTTGATTGCTGCAAGATGGACCTGCAGTGAGCTAATGAAAAGACGTGAGTTTTTAAAAACAGGAGACAATCTAAAATGATACCTGCAGAAGGCTGCTGTTGCTGAGCCCAGGAAAGAAGCATTTGCACTTAGCTAGGTAGCAGATACTAGCTGAGTCTTTCCTACTTTGAGTAGGAGTAGCTTGGACATGTGCTGAGCAAGAACGTTCTATTTCTGAATCTCATCCAAACACCATGCCATGAGGTGGAGTGGGTCTGGATTGGGGTGTCTGATTCTTCCCCCTTCCTGAACAAGGAGACCTGAGAAGGGTGAATTTTTCTAGGAGGCTCCTCAGGAATTCGAGAAACTAAAACTGTCTGAGCTAGTTGGGTGCTAGGAGAGTGACACTGGCCCTATCATGACAGATCCACAGGGGAATAGGAGGAAAGGCAAACTGGAGTTTATTTGTCCATGACAATAGGAGAGCATCGCCCTGGAGTCATGACCCATTGCTCCTCTGGAGCAGGTCAAAATAAATTTGTGTTTGTTTGTTTGTGAAACGAAGAGATCCCTGTGATGTGTCATTCCATATTCTTTATGAAAATATGCTTATGATATGGATATGACATAACAGATATACTTTATGCCAGATGTCTCATGTGAGATATCATTGGAATGGTTATGATTTACTGAATATGATAATCCAATTTGTATGGCTGTATCGTTTCTGTATCTGAAGTTAGGAACATTGACTATGTATCTGTATTTCAACTATGCTACTTTGGGTGGCGCCCAATGCTAACACTTCAGGTTCAACAATGGAAAAGACAGAAAGGGCGAATGGCCCATCAGTGAGGACAAGGGACTGTGAAATGCTTGGCCTTCCTGTGGAATCTCCATACTGCCCCTGATTCATGGATGCTGTAATCCTACAGAGTAAGGTGGCCTTGTCGCCTGATACTAAAATATTACCTGGGACTTCTTGTAACTTTCCACTGTAAGGGAAGGGGAGGGGTCAAACTAGGGAAACAAAGTACTCCCGCCTTATGCAAATCCTATTTAAGGGTGGGGAGTGAGGTAATCCAGGTCATCAGTTCTCCCCTGCTGCCCCATCCAAGATGACTGCTGGAAACAACTATGCCTGAACTGGGGGAAAGAACTGCTGGACCCAGGCCTGTGAAGGACTCTACAAGAACTAGGATGAGAAATTATTATTTGTCATGAGTTCTTTAGTGAATCTGGCTGAGATTGCCTGCTTTGTATTATTTTCCTAGTAATCTGCTTTGTTCTGTTTGCTACCTCATTAACCACCTAAAATACACTTTTTATAGTTAATAAACTTATTTCTGGTTTACAATGATCATGTGATTTCCTAACTGGGGGTGGGAGGGTGAGAAGTTGTGTACACCCTCCTCCACATTAATGGAAGAGGCAAATTTCATATAGTTTTGGGTTTGTACTCCAAGGGGAGAGGGGTGGACATCTGGGTGCTGTGGCAAGCTCCTTAAGCTGAGCCTTCCCAGAGCGGATCTCTGTCTCTCTGTGCAGCTGGGTGTGGCCCTGCCTGTGTGCTTGGCTGGAAAAGGCTGGGGAGCCTAACCCAGAAAGGCCAGGTAAAGGGGACCCAGGCTGGCAGAATAGTCTGGCTGAGTGGCGTCCCAGCACACCAGGTGACATCCCAGGGGGTCCAGCCCATCACAATCCCATTGAAATGTTCTCCATTGAGTGACCATCTCACTCAGGACAGAGTTGTGTATCTCCCACTTGTGGACTGCAGAAAAGTGTTTGCTCAGGTTGTCTGCTAAAGAGTTTTGAGCACCTGGAAAGTTGTGGCTTGGATGGTGATGCAGTTTCTGATGCACCAGTTCCAAAGCCGGACTGATTCTAGGCATAGGGGAAGAGATCTTGTTTCACCCTGTTTGTTTATGTAAAGGACCATTGGTGATATTTTCTGACATCAGTTGGACATGGAGAGAATGAATGAGTGGGAGTAAAGCCCTGCATGCCAGGCGTTAGTTCTAGTATATTGATGTGCAGTCTGGCCTCCGGTGAGGTCCAGGTAGTTTGTATGGTATAGAAGTTCAGGTGAGCACCTCAGCCCTAAAAGATGAATCTGTTACAATGGTGGCACTGAGGGTGGGAGTAATGAAGGGGACACCAACTCTTACTCGATCTGGGTTCAACCACCAGGTAAGAGAGGTGATGGCCCTGATGGGAACGGTCACTCTGGTGTTGATGTGATCTTTGTCTGGTGACTAGTCAGACCAGAGCCAGGCCTGTATGCAGTGGTGAATGGTGTCACATCAGTGCATGAAGCCATATGACCTAGAAGAGAAAGGCACACCTTGACCATAGTTCTTTTGTCTATGAGTAACCTGTGCTATCAGATTGCTTGTTATCTGAAATCTTTTCCTGGGGAGGAATGCTCTTGCTGAAAGGGAGTCCAATGCTGTTCTGAAAAAGTTTATCATCTGTGTGGGTGTTAAAATGGACTTTTCTTTGTTCAGACAAACACCCAGCACTGCTAGAAGATGGAGCTACCTGAATGGCACAAATAGGCTGAAAAGCAGCCAGATCTGCATGGCTGAGAATTTGTTCAGCATGTTCAGTTGGCACAGAGTTAATATAGCTAGCCTGTGTACCATCTCCCTACTTGGGGTTGTTGCAAGAGACATGTCAGGGCAAGGATGTAGCTGGAACACTTTGCACACCAGCTATGCTCAGCTAGTATATGGCCTCTTGGTGACCATAGCCAGATGGCAGAAGATAGACCAGCCCCCAGGCTGCTCTAAAATCTGTTTTGGCTCATTGTTGGACGAATCTATCCTGAGAATCGGAGAACCATAAGAACTGACTCCTGGAACAGAAGCTCAGCTCAGTGTCTGGGCCCATTTAGCTACAAAAGGTTTTCAATAGCATGCTTTAACTAGACACATTTTTTTCCTTCTAAACACCATGGCTCTGGTTTATTACAAGCCTGCAATTAATCAGCGGCTGCTTTATAGGTCTTACTTAAGTAGCTATAGTAACAATTAAGCATAGTTAGTCACGGTCACACTGTTGACCTGTTCCAGATATAGCAGCTATAGTTGGAGATTTTACGTTTTTTAAAAACAAAGCTCCTTCATGTGTGTGATATTTATTTGGAGTTATTCAGTCCAAACACACATCATGTGATTGAAAGCTGTCAACTCTGTGATTTGCCCCTCAATTATAAAATTTAATTGTTTATGATTTAATGAAGTGTTCAGTAATAAAGTGAACATCCAAGATGAAATTAACACTGAAACTTAATGGTGACAGCCAGTATAAATGTCACTCCTGAGCACTTAATTTATACTCTCTGGAAGCATGGGGTATTTGCAGTTCTTAGCACAGCAAGGCCTGTCTGAAATGGCACTAACTTTCAGCAAGTAGTTATTAACCACAGCACTGAGCTGAGATCACATACCGGCCACTGTGTACTGTGCATGAACCTAGCTTAAATTCTGCTTTTTCTTCTTGTGTGGGCATGCGGGGGGTGGGAGAGAACTGGAGTGTGTTCATGCTCATCCTCTCTTTTCTTTAAAATAAAACAATGTCTTCAATCTATCCTTCTTCTCACTCATAATTGTGTTAGCTTATTATGCAAATGTCCTAAAAATATGTTTGATTTTATCTTCCATCCTTTGGGCTTCAGTATGAGTTACACTCCCAAGGACCAACCCAGTAGGAATAGGGGAGAGGCTGGGGTTGGGAAAACAAAACAGAATACACCGTAAACATAAATACAAAGTGAACAGAGGTGAAAAAAGGCAGGGGAGGAAGAATAGAAGGACAAAGATGGCCCCTGGGAGTGCTAGGAGATGAACATCACCTCTGTTCTTCTGTGCTGTGGCCAATCTACAGGGCAGAAGTCTACTGAGAAGATGCTGGAGACAACTCTATGTTCCCCTGGTGATATTTCTGTTGGGTCCTGTGGTGAGCCTGCAGCATAAAATGGCTGTTCTTCCTTCCTGGGCCACCTCTTAGCCATGTCATGCCTCACCCAACTCTGCAGGCCCCAGAAAGGGGGAACTTACTATGTTGGCTCTGCTCTGCAGGTCCCCCCTTCCATGGATTCGGGGGCCTCTCAACCATGTATTGCTCAGTTTTGCTCCACTCCATGCCTTACAGCACAGCAGCCTTAATTTTAGTATTTACTGTAGATTACAGCACTATCATTACAGCACATATTAAACCCAGATACAGCATAAGCCATTTAAGATGATTATGTTAAAATTTACTGAATCATGGATTAACTCGTTTCATTACTGACAGCTGAGCTGGCTGTCACTGTACTACCTTGTATTCACATCTATGTCTTTCAATGCTGGTACTAACTGTGTGGTGCACAACCTGTGATCAGATGCCACTCTTCAAGGCACTTGGCCTTGACAGGCAGAATTTCCAGGAAAGAGGCTAAAAACCTGGTAGCCCCAAAAGCAGCCAGACAAGTGTGGAGTGCAGGTATCAACAATCAGAGGTGCCTAAATCATTATAGTGGTAATCTGATCTCCACTTTAGACAGGAAAAGCAGACAGAGCACTGCTACTAGAAATTAGGGAGCACAGGGCCTGTAATTATCCTCCATGTGACAATATATGGAAACAACACATTTAATCAAATTAATTACAAAACCTTATGGAGGAAAGGTTGGAAAATCATCTGTAAATCTGTTTAATTGAAGGTAGCATTTTCCACTCCTGAATTTCATCTACCTAGCATAAAACACATAAGAACTACCCAAAACTCTTAGAATTTTTTGGTCCCTTGCGGGATTAGCGGTTGAAAAAAATGTCCTTCCCCTGTCTTCCAATCCAAATGCCTCTACCTCAGCTCCTTTTAGAATCTTCTCAGTCAGTTCCTGAATGAGCAGCTAGCAAGAGCTCCCCTAACACCCCCAACTGTCAATTTTCCAAAATCCACAGAATCTACAGGTATTCACCAATGGTGTGAAGAACTCTTCCGCCCCACCCCCCATTCTGAAAGCAACACACAGCAAAAGATAGTATGTTAACTTCTGAAGAGAGGTGGGTGGAAATCCTGTGCATGGAAATCTTCAAAAAAGATAAATGACAAGACGGCTATTATTTAGATATCTCCCCACTCCCAAGATATTTACTTCTGGAGAGGGGAAAACTTGAAGGACACTGTATAAAACAGAATTTAAAGAGTGCAATTCTATTGTGGAATAAACAGTGAAAAGAGTAAGCCAACAAAGAAAAATGGTCCTTCTGTGCTTAACCCCCCTCAAAACTTAGGTATCTAAAAACTTCTCAGAGACATGAAGGAACTAAACCTCAAGGACACAAAACCCTTTCACATCTGCCTCCCTGAAACGGTCATCCTGAACCAAGGACAAATTGAAGGAATAGGTGAATTTAGAAACCCTCATCCTGGAAATGTAGAGCAACACAAATACAGAGTGCTCAAACTCCTTGCCTGCAGACAGACAGTAAGCAGCATCAGTATTGAATAAAATACCACTAGGCCAATTATGATTCAATCCAAACCTCAGACTGACTATCTTGCCACTGTCTCAGAGTGAGAGCCAGGACATGGCCCTCATCTGCAGTCTGACAGGTAATGGACACAGGGAAAGACATTAGTCACAGCTCCTGATCCCTGAATGCCAACCCTCCCGCTCCAAAAGCTGGTGTCCAGTGAAAACATCTGGGTGAGCTTTTCCATGCCAGAGAGAATGTTTCATTCAAAGTTTGAAGAGAAGGGCATTGCTAGTCTGGACATGGGGAATGATAATCGGTTAGACAGGCCTCATCCATAGGAGGAATCCTTTACTTGAATTTCAGTTCAGAGAGTCCATCTGTCCCTTAAAATTCATGATGAAAATGCTGCTGTCAGGAGTAAATCCTCCATGTAGGAAGCTGATGCCATTGGTAATGAGGAGGATCAGGATAGTTTCATTTTATGGATGATCACCAAAATGTCAGTCCAACATGACAGATTGGGGGGGGCGGGGGGGGGCGGCGAAGACAAGTACCAATATGACAAGCACAGCAGAACAATCAGTTGCAATAGCTGAGAGAGGCAGATGGTTATCTCTGACAGATTCACAGCCTTTGAATCTGATGTCTACAAAAGCAATATGTGCAAATGGGAATGATGTTAATTATCCACCCAACCCCTCGCTCCCCATCACCACACAGAGCTTCAGTTGATAAGTTTTCTGAAGGACACTAAAATCTAGATAAAATGGGAATCACAATGATTAAAAGTACACTTTCAAGTCATTTTGTAATATTATTTTGCTCTTTAAGCCATACTCAGAACAGCATATGCAGGCCAAACAACTTGAGAAACATCACATCAAGAAGACTAACTGCAACCACAGAGCCCTGTGTGCACGGATACTGCAGAGCTACTTGGAGATAGGGACGGCAGAGAGTTCATGAAAATGAGTTCACCGAACCCTTTATTCCTCAGCTCACTGTCCCTTGCACCCTATGCTATTGCTCACTGATTATTCCTGTGTTGGGAAGTGGAAATGCAGAGTTTAAATCCACCACATTTCCTCTTCATTGGCGAATCACTGCTGTCTGCCTCCTTTTCAGCCTTGACTGCATTTTCCCCCACAGGAGCCACCCTGACAAGAGACCTCCCCTATCAGCTTCCATCTCTCCTGCAGCTCATCTCTGGGGTGCTCATGGCACGGTGGAGGAAACGTGTGAGTCACTGCAGTAACATACACTGATTTGCACAGGGAGATGAATTGAGCATCTGTCAAAGCATAGCCAGCTCCACTCGTGGATCAGAATACCTGAAGAGACAGAGTTTAGGTTGGAATAAGGGGCTAAGTGTGCATTAGCTCACCCAGCTTCTCCCGCTGCCAGACCCAGAGGTTTCAGCTCCCCTCAATGTGCAAAAGCAGAGTGCAGGCTGTGCAGCCTATGTAAATTAGTAGGGATGAGATCCTTACTCCAAATCCAGCTATTTCCACCACGTAAAGAGGCCCTAAGAGTCCCATATCCAGCTGGAGGAAGATCTCCCCAGCACAGACATGGTGGAATGCTATGCTAGCTCCCAAGGACCTCTTTGCAAACCTGGTGCAAGGGACAGGCAGTAAAAAGGGCTGGGATCGGGAGGGGCAGAGATGGAGTGGGCCATGGTACACATGCTGCAGAGGTTCCATACAGTGCTCTGGCCAGGGACGGCTCTAGGAATTTGGCCGCCCCAAGCACGGCGGCACGCCACAGGGGGCGCGCTGGCGGTCGCCGGTCCCACGGCTCCGGGGGACCTCTTGTAGACGTGTCTGCGGAGGGTCCGCTGGTTCCGCAGCTCCGGTGGAGCATCCGCAGGCATGCCTGCGGGAGGTCCACCAGATCCGCTCGTCCCGCGGCTCCGGTGGACCTCCCACAGGCATGTCTGCGGAAGGTCTGCCGGAGCCGCCTGCCACCCTCCCGACAAAATGCCGCCCCAAGCGCGCGCTTGGCGCACTGGGGTCTGGAGCCGGCCCTGGCTCTGGCCCATAGACAGCCTGGGGAAGTGGCCATAACATGGATGGGACCAGTGCTGCCAACTCAGCTCTGCTGGAGATGACACATGGTTATTAGCCTTTCCCAGGAGAAACCCCTCTCTGATTGACTGTCTTTCCTGTGTGTCACCTAGGGAAAAGCTAGGGTGTTCAGATGTCCCAGTTTTATAGGGACAGTCCCAATTTTGGGGGCTTTTTTTATATAGGCTCCTATTACAGCGCGCCCCCTGTGGCGTGCCGCCGTGCTTGGGGCGGCCAAATTCCTAGAGCCGCCCCTGGCCAGAGCACTGTATGGAACCTCTGCAGCATGTGTACCATGGCCCACTCCATCTCTGCCCCTCCCGATCCCAGCCCTATTACTCCCACCCCCTGTCCTGATTTTTCACATTTGCTGTCTGGTCACCCTAGGAAAAGCAGCCCATCAAGGCTGCTGCAGGAATCAGGTCCAGCTCTTCCCCCTCTCCTCAAAAGCCAGAGAAATTGTAGGGGAGGGCAGGGGAGAGGAAGTGATCAATATTATTTTCACAAGAGGGGAGGACGGCACAGAAAGAGCCCAGAGACTCCAGAGCTAAAAGCATGAGTTGCTACAGCTTGAACTAAAGAGGCAAAATTCTCTAGCTGGGGATATAACAGACTCATATCCCCTGTGGATGGAGCTCTCTCTCACACACACTCACACTGTTGCGCCAAGAACCTGAACCTGCCTTCTGAGAAACAGGTCTTTTGATTCTCTCATACCCTCTTACTCTTGTGCAAAGTGTGACATTTTGTAGGATATTGAAGTTAGCTTTTTATGGATCATTAAATTATTTCAATTATAGTTGCACCAATTTGTGCACACACTAAAAATATGAATGCACCAACATCATTGTTCTTAGCACAGCATTGGAAGTGTCACTAGATGATTAGAAGTAAAGAGAGCATAAAATAAAAAGTTATAGGTCATACAAAAATAAGAAGCAGCTTTTTTAAGGCATCAGTTAGATATTCAAAATCCAAAGGGACTTTCCCCTATCAAATTATAGTTATTTTAATGTATTACAGATCCAATTCTGGGCCTTCAAACTTAGTTTGTATCTTAAATTATTAGAACATTGCAGTGCTAAATTAAGACCTCTTATTGCAAACCATAATTATTCAGTTTTCCAAAATAAACTTAATATATTAGCTGTGCTTGAGTACCTCAGAACTGAATAGCCATTTGTCATCTTTTGCTTGGATTATTCAGTAATATATCAAATTACTACGCCAAAGGTAAATTCCACATGTGGTAGACATTTTGTAATTTTTCAGAATACTAAGTAATTGGAGGTGATTAGTAAAATTGAATGGAAAAAAATCCTTTAAAAAAAGTGTTCTAACCAATAATTGAGATACTCTTTATGATAAGAAAGTATAATATCATTTTGTATGGTTCATAAACATTCTAAATGAAGTCCAAAATTGGATTTTTATACTTAAAGAGCTTCATTTTTAAGCACCTCAGTTAAAATTCCTTTATCATGCTACATGACTCAACGTTACCTTTGAGACTAAAACTTCATGCAACAAAGCACCTTAATATTAAAGTTTTATTCAAGTCCCTGGCACAAATGGTCATTTTTATAGAGAATTTCAAAGAGGCTTCAACTCCACAAGGCACCGAGACCTCACTTTATGACTTCATCCAGGCCCAATTATATCGTCTAAGAAAGCCAACTCTAAAACTTTCCAATTACCATTCTGAAATCCATTTTATATGATTAGATTCTCCTATTTCAAATGCCACATCAAATATGGTCCTGCATCATTTTATTGCAGTGAAGCACAAATCATATTTCGCTATATTATCCAATCATTACATTGTTTGTCTGCCAGTTCACTCCCATAAACATGTCATTTTGAAAAACTCTACCAAGAGAGGCTCTTCTAAGAGATACCAGGAGGAACAAACAAAGTAAGGCACAGACTATTGAAATGACACTGTGAACACCCTTTGGTTATGTCTGCAAGTCTGAGATGGAATGGGACATATGGCTGCACCTGAAACACTATATGGTACCTATCAAAAGTCTATATTGGAATCTATTTGCTTCTGGACATTAAAAAGCTGCATTTAAACATAATCCATTTGAATTAGTTATTAGAAGAATGCTGATTGTATAGAGCAGGGATCGGCAACCTTTGGCCTGCAGCCCGCCAGAAATCAGCAATGCACATAAGTATGTGCATAATTTTAAATACTCGAATAGTCTCATTGGCTACTCACATGCTCATGGTTAGGCACATGTTTAAGTACCTTGCTGAATCAAGGCCTCAGTCAGAACCAAATAGGGGAACAGATTATGTTTCTGTGAATATATGAATAGTTTTGTGGGAACTGTTTGGATTTTTGGAGGAGACAAAAATCAGTTTCGATCACTTTCCTAACAAAAAAATCTTTCTGAAGAAATGTTAAAATTATACAATAGTGAAATTCCATCTGGAACAACTTGTGAAAAGCTCAGATTTCATACATAACTATTGACATTGGGTGAAATTCATTTTGTATAGAGGGTCAGCACTTAAAGGACGTTAGTGGGATTTAAATGGTGCATAGATCCATAGCACTGAGATGACTTTCATCCTATGTGAACATTGGCATTTTTGAATGGTTCTAAGGTGAAGTAGGGAAAGCTGCAATGAAAACCTAAAATCTCTGTAGATGAAGCAGCCCTGTTGTTACTGACTACCTCTCATTTTTTCATTTTAGCTATTAGTTTTGATGTAATGCAAAATCTACCAGTTTCTGGGCAAAATGATGTTCTGCATAATTTAAAGGGCACCCTTTGTTTCTGGATCCCTGTGCACTCAAACCCAAATAGTCGCCCTTCCCAAGACGACTGCACTGAGGGAACTTTTGACTTCAGATGCACATGAAAGGGCAAGACAAATAAATGCAGCATCATCCTATTTACATGCGTGCAACCCCAGGATGCAGAGTGGATTGTAGGTGTCACTAAACAGTCCATTGTAAACACCTGATATTTGCAGTGCTGGCAACAGGAAGGAACCATCAACTATAATAACCACAGAAGTGTTTTGGAAGCATGAGGCTAGGGCCTAAGTGTTTTCATAGAGACAGATCCCAAGCCCTCACGTGGTGTGCATCCTTGGGTCTCCACATACACCAGAGATAACCGGGATGTAATAAATGTAGGAACTTCCTGGATAGGGACTGGAGGTCTCTAATCACTGCTTAAGGCATGACTCTTTGTACTTATGTCCTCTCACTACATGGGGTCAGAAGTGAGTGGATCCCTCTTTCTAAATAAGGAGTGAAGGAAAGAAGAGAGACCCCCAGACTGCCAGAGTGGTGAGTGAGTGGGGTAGGTGGAAAATCAGGAAGGAGACCAGTGAAAGATGCTGCACTGAGACAGGGCTCTGCCTGCTGCAATGGAACCCGTAGCACCAATGTCTCTGTTAAAGAAGTTTGATTTTAACTCAGGCAGCTGGCCTTGCTGGATCCATACATCTGAGGATTCTGGATGCCTTCTGATTTAACAGAGAAAGCACAAGAATACCAGATACACACCTTGATACGTGCCACTGGTGATGCTCTGCTGACATCCTATATACTGTAACCCCACACTACTGAGGAAAAGACAGACTACTCCAAAGTGAAAGAGGCTTTTGATCCCATGTAATAGGCAGACAGAATATTATATATAAAAGGATCAAACTTAATCAGAGGTACAGGAACAAGGGGAAACAACTGAGACTATTATTACTGGAATGCACAGTTTTGCTGAACATTATAAATATGGAACGCTAAAAGAACTAGTAAGAGAGGGGACAGTTGTTGGCATAAGAGACACCAATTTTTCAGCACAGCATCAGTTACACCCAGATCTCACAGTAACAAAAGCTATAGGAAAAGTAAGACTGCAAGCAACCATAAGGCAACAGCAGTGTGACTTACATGCTAGCAGAATAAGGGAGACTGCATCAGATGATACCGACACAGTGAAGAGAATGTAACAGAAGCAGTCAGACAAAGTTTCCAACATAAGAACAGTGCACAACTAGAGAGTGGGAGACCAAACAACCTTAAAAGGAGGGAAGCTTGGAAAAGCTGTGGAAGATGTAGCAAGACACCAAGCCGCAGCTGGCACCAATGAAGAAGCAAAATGTAGGAAATGCCACAAAATGGGATATTTTGCAATAGCGTGCAGGCAGGGCCGGCTTTAGGAAGTGCGGGGCCCGATTCAAATAGTTGTGATGGGGCCATGGCAGGGATGACTCACCCGGCGGTGCTCCGGGTCTTCCGTGGCACTGAAGAACCCACCGCCAAAATGCTGCCGAAGACCCAGAGTGAGTGAAAGACCTGCCGCCGGAGCACTGCTGGGTGAGTAAAAACTAAAAAGGCACCTAAGTTAGGCGCTCTTCTTTAGGGCGCAGGGCCCTCTTGGGGAATCGGGGGAGTTGGCCTAAAGCAGGTCACCAAGAGTAGTGGAAACAGTCTAAGAGGGAGTGTTATCATCAGATAACAATGAGTCCATACTTCTAGGGACGTTAACCTCAACAGAACAGACAACACCTTGGTACACAAGCATGAATCTAATGGTAAAAAAACCCTAAATTTAAAACTAATATTAGGGCAGTGTAGTGGGGCAGTTGTCTCGCTCCTGAAAAAGGCTAGGCTGATTGGGGAAGCAGCCACAGCTGCGGCCACATCCGACCCTATAAAAGTGCTGTGAGCCAGGAGCTGAGGCAGTCTCTCTCTTGCTCTGGAGAGAGAAGTACCTGGCTGCCTGGGAGCTCAGTGTACCAGAAATAGAGCAGTGCTGGGGAAAGGGAGGAGGAGCTGGAGAGCTCTGGCCTGGCAACTCCCCAGGCTGCAGGCCTTGGGAAAGGCCAAAGCAGGTACTGGGGTTGCAGAGGTGCACCTCGGGGTTAGGTAGAGGCAGCTGGTCTGACCCCCTTACCAATGATGAGTGGCCTTTACAGACAGCAGTTTGCCCCAGTGAGTGGGGGCTAGATGACAACTGGCAGTAGTCACTGAAGCAAGGTGGGTGAGAGGGATGGGGGTTCCCCTGGGAGGGGAGACCTAGAGCAGGGGTACTGCAGAGGGCAGAACTCCAGGGTAAGGGACACTGGGGTCTGGGAGGGACACGGGGGCCTGAGGCAGGTGAACCACCGGCCAGCAGAGGGTGCTCCAAGCTGGAATTGACCTAATTCCCAGGACAACCAGCAGGAGGCGCCGCACCAGTGAGTCTCGCTTTGCTACAGGCAGCAATCGCTGAAACTCCAAAAAAAGATGTTCAGATTTGCAAAGATTTAATAAACTTCTACATGGAGCTAGTAACAATACATTGGATGTTTGTGGCCAGTTCCTTGGGAAACTGGAGAAAGGATGGAAAGTTCTTCAACAAATAATATATGTAATACAAGGACTGACAACTCCCCGAAGTACAGCTGCCAGTAATATAAGGACTTCACCTACTTGAGAGACTGGAATGCATTAATGGCAAAAAAACAAACTATACATGAGATATATGACCATGTCTTCACAGGGCTAGAAGAGCTGTCAGGGGAGAACAAAATAAAGTTGGTGCTATCGGTGACCCTCTTTGCTCTCACAGCCCTTGCTCTGGATTTGTGTGGACCTGACACAACTTAATAAAAGTGTGTGCAGAGAAAGACACATGTTTCCTGGAGCTGACTGGACATTAGCTCAATTATCAGAAGCCAAAGACCACTTAAAGTTACAGCAGGCTTCTAGCAAACCCTCCCTGCTAAAGAAGCTATACCATTAACTACATTCATCACACCATTTGGAAGATACTGTTTCAGTTGACTCCTATTCAGTACACCTTCAGCACCAGAACACTTTCCAAAAAGAATCTCTCACATCATGTCAGATTTGCCTGGCATCCTTGGCCGTGCAGATGTTATGCTGGTATCTGGTAGAAATACAAATGAACATGATGAGTGACCACATGCAGTTTAGATATGCTTCCAACAGACTGGCCTCACTTGGAAAGAGAAATGTGAATTTGTAAAGGAGCAGATAAAATCTGTAGGATACATAATTAGCAAACAAGGAATTCAGCTGGATGCAGACAAAGTCAAGGCATTACTCACTTTACAGAAACCCAAAGATGTTTCTGCTGTAAAAAGATTCTTGGGCATAACAAACCATTCTGGGAATTTTTCCAAAAGTTAGCTCATCTAAAAAAACCCTTATGAGATTTCCTTAGTGGTCACAATATATGGATCTGGGGTAGCTCACAACAACACACATTTAATAAAAAGAACTACTGACATCTCCACCTTTAAAACGCTCTTCAGGAAACTATCCAACAACAGTATCAGCAGATGCATCTTCATATGGTTTAGGAGCACTGTTCACAATAAAAGCAGCCAGAAGTAGACCAGAGATCTATTGCATTCATATCAAGAGGTCTCATAGAAACTAAACAGTGGTATGCTCAGGTGGGAAAATCAAGCTCTAGCAGTCACTTGGGTCTGTGAATGGCTCAGTGCATATCAGTTTGACTTGAATTTTAACACAGAAACAGAGCACAAGGCCTTAGTGGCACTATTGGGTTCAAAACCACAGGATGACCTTCCACCTAGGATTCACAGATTTAGACAACAGCTGATTTGATTTTCTTTCAACACTGAATGCATACTAGGGAAAGCACCTATAGCAACAGACACTCTGTCTAGATCCCCAGTTGAGCAGCTACCAATGGAAGAAGAAAAGATTTGAGAGAAAGATGTCAAAATCTACAATGACCTTGTTCTGGCAGCAATTCCAGCATCTGCCAGCTGAGTTCAGCAAATTAGAGACAACTGAAGGATGAGACAACTGAAGGATGAGACTTGCCAGAAACTGACTCTGCTTTGCCAAAGAGGGTGGAGTCAAAGGAGTCAACTTCCAACAGACCTGCTACCATATTGGCAGGACCAAAATGACCTTCATATGGCCAATGGCCTAATTCTGAAAGGATGATGCATTCTTATCCCTGCAGTTCTTCAGAAAGGGATGGTCTCCAAAATTCATGTGGGACAAATGCAGGGTATGAGCCCAACAAACTGTATGGTGGTCTGGTCTGAGTAGGCAAATTCAGACCTTAACCAGCTGCAACATATGTAACAAGGGAAAAACAAACAATCAATCAATCAATCACCAGGACCATTACTCTCTACAAAGCTACCTGACAGATCTTGACAGTGGGTAGTCACAGATTTCTTTTTCTGGAAAGGAAACACATACATCATCATAGTCCATTATTTCTTCAGGTATATTGACTTGGCTATATGTACACACACTTTGCTGGCAAAGGTCATCCAAAAACTAATGTCAGCATTTGCAAGACAAAGTTTCTGAAGTCCTTATATCCTTTATTTCAGCATAAGTTTTCGTGGGCTACAGATCACTTCTTGCATCCGAAAGCTTATGCTGAAATAAATGTGTTAGTCTCTAAGGTGCCACAAGTACTCCTGTTCTTTTTGCGGATACAGACTAATACGGCTACTACTCTGAAACCTGTCTTATAGGACAGTATTTGCTAAACTGACAGATGACACAAGTGCACTGGAGTGATTCTGTCTCTAAAAAACAGGAGGAATTGCTCCTACCATATAAGAATAACATGTGACTATTTCCTGAAGTGGAAATGAAAGACTGCAATGTTTGTTCCAGGTATTACTACTCTTCAAAATCAGGCTTTTCTTTTTGAAATCCAACGATAAGTAACTTTGATAAAAAACATGCAGATCAAGCACTCCTCTGATGCCTGCTCTTGGACCTTAGTTTCTTTTAGAGATTTTAGACTATGATATTAGGATGTCTATTTGAGTTTTTCTTGCACCTACATCATATGCTTTTTAAAAATAGACTTTCCGACAGAATTTGAACCAGATCCAGTTTGCATTTGGCAAAAGAAACAGAAGCTTTCGTATGAAGGATAAGACACACCCATTCAGAACCCAAAACAAAGGTTCAAAGTGAATTTCTACTTCACAGTCCTTGATACTGCTATTCACTCAGTTGACGAAAGATTTCAACAGATGCAGCAGCTAGAGACAGTATTTGGCTTTCTATATGATATCCACAGCTTGCAAAAGAAAACAGCAAAACAGATAAGAGAATTTTGTATAAAATGAGTCAGCATTGAGTCATGAAAATTCAGAAGACATTGATGCTACAGATTTGTGTAGTGAGCTTCAGGCTTTTTCAAGACGACTTAAGAAACATTTCATTCCTGAAAAAGTACTGAAGTTTGTTTGTGAAAATAAACTCAGACAGTTTTCCAAACATTTTTATAGCTCTACACATTCTTTTAACTTTGCCAGTTTCCGTAGCTAGTGGGGAATGTAGCTTCTCAAAATTAAAATTGATAAAAACATATATCTGCCTTCAACAATGGTGCAAGAGAGACTTGTTGGACTTGCCACAATGTCAAAAGAGCAAGAAATAGCTGGAAAACTGGATCTAAAAGAACTAGTGACTGAATTTTCAAAACTTAAAGCAAGAAAAGTCATGTTTTAAGAGCATAGAGTATTTTTTACTCTGAGTGTTTTGTAAATACAGGTTAAAGTTCATTGAAGAGTTTTCTTATTTCTTTCTATATTGGATGTGATGGTAATGGCAATTAAAGCAGGATAGTGTAATGGATGGTTTTGGATTTGTAATAATAAAAATTATAATTCATTTTTAATGCATTTTTATTTGAAATTAGACTGAAATATCATCTAGCTGTTGTGTAAAAATCTATTCTGAAAAATTCGTATCTTTATTTTATGTGATCTCAGAAACATTGGTTGGACAGACAGATGGATGGACAAACCGAATAATTAAGCCTCTATTTAAAAAAAATAAAAATAAAAATAAAAGCTTAAAAATATTAAAAGGAAAAAAGGGCAAAATGTTTCCCATTTTACCAAAAACCTCAGCCTAGATCTGCCTTTGGGGTTTGGGGGTGGGGGCACCGATTGCATGATTCGCCTCGTTGCTGGCAGCTAATCTAGGGCCACCCCTGCCCTAACCTTTAGTTACATAGAAAGGAAGTTAAAAGCAATATACATACTTAGAATTTCCTCTCTGTGGGACTACAAACTAAATGCAAACCTAGTCACTATTAAAGTGTCACTATTAAACCTAGTCACCAGAAGCACCTCGATTGCACAGGTCTTCCCAATCTCTTAACTCCTGGTTTCCTACCTGACTGGTAAAGCAGCAGGCAGGATAGTCTCTATTAGTGAGATGCTCATTGTCTCAACTTAAAACTTGCAAGGCATCCAGATACCATGATGATGGGCTTTGAATAAATAGTTTTAGTAATGCAATAATATCAGGAAAAGGGATCAGCACACATGACTATCACTGAAACCTCCTACTCCAGAGAGCTATATGGAAACCTATGGTTTTGATGTAGAGCTGTCAGTTTTTACAAACCATAATTATGGATCAATCCAAATCCTAATGAACCAGTGGAAAGACACCCATTAACTTCAGGGATAGACTGGGTCCCATAAACAGTGTTGAAACAACAGTTATGGGGCAAACCATCACTTCTTTTATATAAAAAAATCCTTCTTATAGTTTCCTTCTTCCTGGTATACAGTGCTTTGAAATTGCATAACAATCTGTAACAGTATATTTCTCAATCTACATAATCATTTTTTGTTCATTTCAAAGGAGACCAGATATTTTTGCTGAACAAAGCTGCTGGCTTTCCGTATTGCCTTCAGGAAAGGAGGTTCACAGATACACTTTTTGTTGAAATTCATTAACAATAAAATGAAGACAGGTCATTGTCATACAGCAAGCTCAATTGTTTAAAGTAGCTATAAGGGTCAGGGGAGACATACAGCAGCAGAAATCATAAATATAGATATCACAGTGATTAAAAATTTGACATGTTGGGTTTACCTGCCAGAGAATAAAGACACACCCTTCTGACATTAAAAGCCACAAAAAGGAGGATTCACTAAAGGAGGAATGCAACTCACAGTCAGCTGCTGCTCTACCTCTGAGGAGGGCTGGATGTGTAGCAGAGAACAATGATCAGGACCACTAGTTCTTATGAAAGGCCGAGATCTGCAGGAGGCCTGGGGCCAGTTCCTCATTCCTGAGGATCTACATCTCTCCATGTTCCCTCCATTGCAGGACCCCAGTAACACGGTCTCCTACCATTGTTGGGGCTCCCACCTGTAGCCGATGCATATCCTACCTGAGGTATGGAAAAATCCCAACTGGGAGTGTCAAAATTTGGTCTCTAAATGGACCATGTCATTTCATCTAGAAAATGTCCTTTTGAATGTTATAATTCTTGACGTCTGATTGGTGTGCCAAACCGGACAGTCTCTACGCAAAAGAATAAGTGGACACAAATCAGACATCAAGAATTATAACATTCAAAAACCAGTCTGAGAACACTTTAATCTCCCTGGTCACTCTATTACAGACTTCAAAGTCACAATACTCCAAGAAAAAAACTTCAAAAACAGAGTCCAACGAGAAACTGCAGAATTTGAATTAGTTTGCAAACTGGACACCATTAAATTAGGCTTGAATAAAGACTGGGAGTGGATGGGTCATTACACAAAGTAAAACCTATTTCCCCATGATAATTTTTTCCTACTACTGTTACTCACATCTTCTTCTCAACTGTTGGAAATGGGCCATCCTGATTATCACTACAAAATTTTTTTCCTCCTGAGGATAATAGCCCACCTTAACTGATTACTCTCATTATAGTTAGTATGGCAACACCCATTTTTTCATGTCCTCTGTGTGTGTACACACACAGATCTTCCTACTGTATTTTCCACTGCAAGCATCTGATGAAGTGGGTTTTAGCTCACGAAAGCTTATGCTCAAAATAAATTTGTTCCTCTCTCAGGGCATTTTAGAGACTAACATGACTACGTTGTATGGATAGGTCTCTATGTGGCCCCAACCCAATGTACGCATCAGGTTTCCTGGGATTTTATTTTCTTTTCCAACTGGAACACTAGAGTTAAATATAAGATGCTAAGTAACACTGATAGGTAAACAGTGAGTATTCTCATCTGAAATCTACAGGCATTACTGCTCATATATGGACAGTATTGTACAGTTAAGTGCCACCACTTAGCCTCAAGTCTGCCACATCAAGGTAGCACTGCTATGTAATACATTGCTTAACAGAGAAAGAGTGTTTAAAAAAATTCCTGTGGGGTAGTCAAAGGTGTCCAACAACAGAATGCAGGGCACTTTGTCTCAGCTTTGATTGACAGGGCAATGTAACAATACATTAGAAAAGCCAAAAGCAATGAAAACAAAGATGCCTCACTGAGAACTGTATATGACAGAAACGTGCTTGCTTTCACAAAGAAACCAAAGTGTGCTAAATTTCAGCTAGACTTTTTTTATACTGGGGTCAAACTGATGGTGGCATCTTTTCTGAAACAGACATGACAAGATCTGATTCCTCAAGTACGTGTTATGAAATATTAATTATACTTGTGAATGTATATTTCTTGAGAAATGGAAAATTACATGTGAACCTGGGGTCTTTGTCTCTGAGGGGGCTGGACTGCGTTAAGTATTGAGATGAATCTCTTCAAGTGGGTTATGAAAAAGGGTCATACATTATCTCAGGGCTGGGAGCATTAAGTTTCCATCCCATAAACAGAGAGATGTCTGACTCCCAGCATGGGGCGGGCGGGGAGAAACTGTCTATTGATATAATTAAAATGCACACTATAAAAACAAAACAGAAGGAGGAAGGGAGGAAAAGGGGAGGCAGAAATGACTATGCACAATTGATTAGGTAATTTGGTAACCTGCTTATTGGTTTATCTGGAGTGAGAGATCAGCCCTCATTACCCCCTGTGGTGGTAGTAGAAATGAGCACAGAAAGAATACACAGAAAAAGTCACATAATCTCTCTCAAGCTTCTTGATGTTATGACAACTTTAAAGAATAGATGTTAGATTTCATTAAGTCTGTCTTTAGCTCTCACTGGCAGTGTTTCCTGCTAGTATTTATGAAACTACCAGTGAGATTTGCATGCATATAGTTTCTGTATATTGTTTCCTCTATAGATTATATTTGGATCTGAAAGTGAGGTTTGTTGTCACCTTTAGTTTCTATGGGAGTAAATTCCACAATCTTCAGCCTGCTATGCAATTTCTACACTGATATGTAATAGAAAAAGTCTCAGAACACATATGCCGAGGTGGCCAATTTTATATGAGCCTGAAAATGTTGCATATACAGTACCTACATTTCAGTTAAGCACTAGGTAAGCTAATTTACTGAATTGTCCTGTACTTAACCTGATTTAATCCATTTTGAAGATTCAGCTATTGCTGGCTCACGCGACTTCTAACAAATCTTTCAGTGTCATTACTTCAATCTTTGCTAAAATTGTCTCATTTACAGTATATGCATTTCTTAGTTAACCTAAGTCCCATTGCCTTGCTGAATTAGGACCAGACTTTTGAATATTCACATCTTTTCCAGGCAACATTTACAATCTTTGTAGTCTCAGAAATGTCAGAGAACTTAGGTTATGTTTTATTACACAGGACAAGTGTGACAAAAAGAGTGGAGAGTTAAATTGGAGAGCATATAATCTTAGAGAATGCCTACAGTAAATGCTTTGTCAGTTTCCTAACATTCTCATCAACTTTCCAGTGTAATTGATCCTTTAGGATTTCTAACCTGAGTATCAATCAAAGTCTGTCGTGTTTGAACTTGGCAAATGTGTTATAGTGAAAAAATACATTAAAAATATCTAAGTATCACTATTTGCTGAAAAGTGGCTCTAAAAATAGGCATGTGGGATTTCATGTTATCATTTCTCAGTGAATCTCAGATCACATCAGCTTTGTTTACTAAAGAGTGGAAAACATGTTATTTCTCACTGCTGTGTCTTCAAAATCAATCTGGGGTTTCATCTGATCTGATGCTTGTGCATTATCAAGAGTAATAAGGATTTTGCAATTGTAACTCAATTAATAATTCTGTTGATATGTGATGCTGCTTCTATAACTGGAGTAAAGAGTATTAAAATATTATATGTCAGTGATGCAAATAATAGCAAGGGACGAACAGTATTAACTGAATGCAAAATTTAGTGAATTTTGGCTCCGAGAAGAATTTGTGAATCAGTTTTATTTGCAAATCTATTTGCTATTCAAAAGTATTAGGGGTGAAATAATGTGACTAATAATGTATTATCTTTGTTTGTTCTTAACTATATGAAATTTGCTCCACTTGAAGAAAATGGACAAGCTTCCCTTGATTTCAGTGCGGGCAGGATTTCACCCTACATGCGGGTTAGAAGTGAACAAGTTGTTCAGTACAGATTGTTTGTGAAGTACCAGCTGAGATATACCACCACAGCAGTTTTACAATGAGCCCAGCTTCTAGTCCTGAAACTAATACCAAACATGAAGGCTTTAGGAACCAAGAGGATATTAACACTGGCCTCCTCTTTAGCATTGGAGGTTAAAATCACTCCCCAAGGACTTACACAAAGGAATAATGATTTTACATCAAAGAGCCTCAGATGTTCAGAGTGGGAGAATTTAAAGCCAGAAGAGACCACTGTGATCATCTAGTGTGACCCCCCCACCCCTTGGACCCCGCTACATAACGCAGCCCACAGAACTTCCCTGAATGAATTTTTATTTCACCTAGAGCATATATTTTACAAAAAAAATCCTCTCTTGATTTAAACATTTCCACTTATGAAAAATCCACCACAACTCTTGGGTAGTAGTTCCAATGGTTGATTACCCTCATGGTTAAAAATTTGCACCTCAACACAGCAGAATCAGTGAGTCAGAGAGTTATAGACAGGCACCCAGACATTCTGCATGAACATGGACTTGTTGTGATACCGCACCCATGCAAATCTCTATGTGATGCTGTTTAGGTCAGGGACTTTAGCCCCTTAACTCTATTGGTGACTGTGGGCATCACTTGGTCAGCAGACTCCATCTACTTTCTCTTCCTCTATAGAGGCTAAAAGTCTCCTTCATTGTCCAGTATAGGTCTTACATGTCAGAGCTTATTCTCTCTCCCCTACATGATCCCTAACTGATCCTTCAGACACACAGCCTGCTTCTTTCACGCTCTTAAAATCCATGTCTCTCCCCTTTCCAGGGAGGGACTTGTGTTTCTACAGTTAAGCAATATCATTCAAACAGGTGCTCACTTAGCAGTGTCATTGTTTCAAATCACTCATGACAAAACACATTCCTCCTTCCCCCTTTACCCTCCGAACCCCATCCTTCTCCAGAATCCCTTCTGTAAAGAAAACCTGAAGTTACTACACACAGCAAGGTAGCAAATTCCATATAGTTAAGAACAAACAAAGATAATACATTATTTGTCACATTTTAAATTCCACCCTTTATATTGTCTGTGGAAAAAAATAAAAGAGAATTATTATTCTTTAAATTCAATTCACCTGTGTGACTGAGTGCACCCCTATATTCACACCCTACCATTGTAATAATCTTTGTACAAAATATGCCTTGTGAGGTATCATTTGAAAATGAGTAACTTGCTGATCAGTAATATCATGGGAAAATGTTAAGTGAAGTTATGAATTTGCCCTGAATGGTGTTGGTGACACATGTTCAAACCCACGTGGCCCTGATTAGGCAGGACTGGGCAAGCAGCTCCTAAACAAAGGAATGTATGTTTACCTCAATTCACATACAAGTTTTAAACAGGGTCCTGAAACAAGAGGGAAGACAGGAGACAAGAAAAATTCCACATTTGAGCAAAGAGCATGAAATCTCTTTCACAATCTCATGTCTCCAGTCTCACAGCAGAAAGGCACTTTATTTAGGGGTAATTCTCAGGAAAATATATTTCAAAGGGTTGGACAAAAGCACCTCAAGTATCTCTCCCTATGCACCTCTCTCTTTCCACCTAAGAAGAGAAAAGAAACAGCCTGTGGATTCTCTCTAGCTCCTGAGAGAGAAGGACCGGGCTGCCTGGGTGCTGAGAAGGGTACCTGAGGTGGAGCAGTGCTGGGGAAGGGCAGAGGGAGCTCCAGCCTAGTAAAACCCCAGGCTGCAGGCTTTGCTAGAGGGCCAAAAAGGATACTGGGGCTGCTGAGGGGCAGCCCAGAGATAGGCAAAGGCAGCAAGTCCAAACCCTCTTGCCGATGATAAGAGGTTTACAGACTGCAGCATGCCCCAGTGAGCGGGAGCTAGATGATGACTGGCAGTAGCCACTGCAGCAAGGTAGGAATAGAGAGTGGGGTTTTCCCTGGGAGGGGAGACCCAGAGAGTGGGGCACTGCCAGGGGGCAACACCCCAAGAGAAAGGGGCACTGAGGTCCAGGAGGGACACAGGGGACTGTGGCAGATGAGACTCTAGCCTACAGAGGGCGCTCTGGGCTGGAAGAGCTAATGACCAGCAGGAGGCGCTGCGCTGGTGAGTTGTCGCACCGCTACAAGGTCAAATTACAAAGGATGAATATAAACAAATAACACAAGTATGCAGGGATAAAATTAGAAAGGCCAGGGCACAAAATGAGATTAAACTAGCTAGAGACATAAAGGGTAGCAAGAAAACATTCTACAAATACATTAGAAGCAAGAGGAAGACCAAGGACAGGGTAGGCTCATTACTCAATAAGTGGGAGACACAATAACAGAAAATGTGGAAATGGCAGAAATGCTACATGACTTTTTGTTTCAGTTTTCACAAAAAAGGTAAGTGCAATTGGAAATCTGACATACTGAATGCCAGTGAAAATGAGGAAGGCTCAGAGGCTAAAATAGGGAAACAAGTTAAAAATTACCTAGACAACTTAAAGTCACCAGTGTCTGAAATACATCCTAGAATACTCAAGGAGCTGACTGAGGAGATATCTGAGCCATTAGTGATTATCTTTGAAAAGTCAAGGAAAATGGGAGAGATTCCAGAGGACTGGAAAAGGGCAAATATTGTGCAAATCTATAAAAAGGAAAATAAGGACAACCTGGGGAATTACAGACCAGTCATCTTAACTTCGGTACCCAGAAAGATAATGGAGCAAATAATTAAGCAATCAATTTGCAAACACCTGGAAGATGATAAGATAAGTGACAATCAGCATGGATTTGCCAAGAAATCATGTCAAACCAATGTATAGCTTTCTTCGACAGGGTAACAAGCCTTGTGGCGGGGCGGGGGCAGGTAAATGTGGTATATCTTAAATTTTGTAAGGCTTTTGATACTGTCTTGCATGACTATCTCATAAACCAACTAGGGAAATAAAACCTTGATGGAGCTATTATAAGGTGGGTGCATAACTGGTTGAAAAACCATTTCGAGAGAGTAGTTATCAGTTGTTCACAGTCAAGCTGGAAGGGCATAATGAGTGGGGTCCTGCAGGGACCAGTTCTGGGTCTGGTTCTGGTCAATATCTTCATCAATGATTTAGATAATAGTATAGAGAGTACAATTATAAAGTTTGCAGGCAATACCATGCTGGGAGGGGTTGCAAGTGCTTTGGTGGATTACAATTCAAAATGGTCTGGACAAACTGGAGAAATGGTCTGAAGTACATAGGATGAAATTCAATCGGGACAAATGCAAAGTAACCCACTTAGGAAGGAAAAATCAGTTGCACACATACAAAATGGGAAACGGCTTCCTAGGAAGGAGTACTGCGGAAAGAGATCCAGGGGTCATAGTGAATCACAAGCTAAATAGGAGTGAACAATGTAACACTGTTGCAAAAAAAGCAAACATTACTCTGGGATGTATTCGCAGGAGTGTTGTAAGCAAGACACAAGTAGTAATTCTTCCGCTCTACTCTGCACTGATTAGGTCTCAACTGGAGTATTGTGTCCAGTTCTGGGCACCACATTTCAGGAAGGATGTGGATAAATTGGAGAGAGTCCAGAGAAGAGAGACAAAAATGATTAAAGGTCTAGAAAACATGACCTATGAGGAAGATTGGAAAAAACTGAGTTTGTTTAGTCTGGAGAAGAAAAGACTGATGGGGGACATAACAGTTATCAAGTACATAAAAGGCTGTTACAAGGAGAAGGAACAAAATTGTTTTCTTTAATTTCTGAGGATAGGGCAAGAAGCAATGGGTTTAAATTGCAGCAGGGGCGGTTTAAGTTGGCCATTAGGAAAAACTTCCTAACTGTCAGGGTGTTTAAGCACTGGAATAAATTGCCTAGGAAGGTTGTGGAAGCTCCATCACTGGAGATTTTTAAAAGCAGGTTAAACAAACAGTGTCAGGGATAGTGCAGATAATACTTGCTTCTGTCATGAATGTAGGGGACTGGACTAGATGACCTCTTGAGGTCCGTTCCATTCCTATGATTCTATGCAGATCTCCTTAAAGGGGCAGTGGACTTCATATCTGGACTGCCCAGGAAAGGGCTAGACAGTGCAGAGTGCCTGGTTTTTTTTCAAGGGGTGGGGAGGAGAAATCCAGGACTGGCAGTGTATTGGAATTACTCTGTAAGTAGGAACCAAGGCTGCTGGAAGCCAGAGTATGTCTGGAGTTTGCTGACAGGCTGCTGGGGTCAGAGCTGCGTGACCAGCATTGTGGTTATACTCAGACAATCTATTTCTAATTACATTTGATTGTCAGAGTTTATAGAAAACTATTACACAGATCAATTATAATTACTATTTATAAAGTAAATTAACACTATTTGATAACATGCAAAAGCCAATAAATAATGAATAATCACTTTACCCAATCTGGCTTAATATTTATTTCACTGCAATATTAAATACCACATCCTGTTGGAAGTTATAATTCCCAATGGCAAGTTAAATCAATATACAGAATCCCTAAATCTTCAGCCTAGAGAAATATTAGAACCATCTTAAATTTAACAGCTGTACTAATTGATGGCTAGATTGTGGATTTGCCACAAGCCCTGGGTAAGGAGCAGTACAAAGTTGTGCTTCTCAAGAACAAACTGTTGACACAAAGTCATAGCTACTCAGTTCCTTGCTTCCTCCGGGACCCAGGAAGAAAATAATTCACCCTAGCACATTATCTGGTGCAGACTACTTTCTCCTCCATACCTTCCAGAGCAGATGAGGTTAGGTCCAATAACCATTGCCTATAAACTGCCTATTTTCAGTCTCATGCTATACCATTCTCTTATGGTGAAAAATTAGGGATGAGTTCATGTATAAACACTGCAGACTCCAGACACACAAGCTGTAAACATTCTTTCAACTGGACAAGAAAACATGTCTACTTTACATGAAAATCAATTGCTGTTAAATGTTAGCTCTAAGCTAATTTAGACTGACGCTATTTCTGCAACTTGCATTGAGTTGTGCTGAAGCAATAGTACAATAGAATCATAATGGATTCAGCACTGAAACACAGCAGTTCGGGTTGGACAGCAAGCACAACCAAGGGAGCATGAGCTGAGAGTTTACGCAGACTAGGTTAATCATGTTTCTGGTAAACCTAGCGGCAGATCATCTTTCCTTTTATGGCTGGAAAGGTTAGAAATCACACTCAGGCAAGGAAACATTTTGAAAGTTGCACACAAGGTTAATTGGCCTAGTCAAACTCTGTATTCTGACTATGGTATTCTATGGAATTCAGTCACCACAGATTTGGGGATCCACTCTAGCAGAAAACAAGTGTGCTCCAGGCTGAAGGAAAATTCCACCAGCCTAGGAACATCATAGGATGGCATAGGCAGCTTCACACTTGTCACAGGCCCCTGTGTAATGAATGGGGCTGCGGATAAGGAGGCATCTCCCCAGCCCTCAGGGACTCTGGGTTGCAGAGCAGCCCATTGACAGCTGTGGGAAGGCTGCCATAAATTGGACCAGCTCCCAAGGCACAAAAGTAGTTTATAGCCCAGTTATGTCACCATCCCACAGTGCTGTTCTTTAGGTTCTGTGCTTCAGTACAGTATACAATATACAGTAACTCCTCACTTAAAGTCATCCCAGTTAACATTGTTTCGTTGTTACGTTGCTGATCAATTAGGGAACATACTCATTTAAAGTTGCGCAATGCTCCCTTCTAATGTTGTTTGGCAGCCACCTGCTTTGTCCACTGCTTGCAGGAAGAGCAGCCTGTTGCAGCTATCTGGTGGGGGCTTGGAAGCAGGGTGGACCGGCAGCCCCCCCATCAGCTCCCCACTTCCCTAAGTTCCCTGTGCAGCAACCGCCCAGTAGGCTATCAATTGCTGGGCAGTTCAGCTGTCCTTCCCCCCACTGCCATGTGCTGCTCCTGCCCTCTGCCTGGGAGCTGCTCCCAGAGACTCCTGCTTGCTGTGCAGAGGGGGAGGAAGGGGCAGGCTAATGTCAAGGCGTCCCCCTCCCAATGGTCCTGCACCCCGCTTACCCCTTCTCCATATAGAGCAGGGAGCGGACACTGATGGAAAGAGACCGAGAGCCTGGGGCAGCAGCTGCTGTCTCAACTTCCTGATCCACTTAAAAAGACAATGCACTTAAGAGTGGGTCATCTTACTTAAAGGGGCAGTGTGCCTCTCTCTTTCACACACACACACACACACACACACACACACAGTGCCGCCCAGAGGATTCAGGGGGCCTGGGGCAAAGCAATTTCGGGGGCCCCTTCCATAAGAAAAAGTTGCAATACTATAGAATACTATATTCTCAAATTGCCCCCCTCCCCCCAGGCGGCCCTGCACACACACACACACACACACACACACACACAAGGTGTGTGTCTGTCTGCTATGCTGTCTCCCCTCCCTCCTGCTCGTGATGCCTTGATGAGAAGCTACATTAACAACAATGTGTTAACCCTTGAGGGCTCAGCCAAGTGCTAGTTCATTATTTAGCAGCAAGGCATTCCCTGGGAAATATCCCTCCCTCTTCCACCCTCTAACTTCACCACCTCAACCAAGCTTCACGATCATCACAGTTGTGAACAGTATTAACTTGTTTGTTTAAAACGTATACTGTGTGTATATCTATATATTTTTTGTCTGGTAAAAAAAAATTCCCTGGAACCTAAACCCCCCATTCTTATGGGGAAATTGGATTTGCTTAACATCATTTCACTTAAACTACAACATTAAGCAAGGAATTACTGTACCCCAGTGTTTTCACCTTCAGATCCCTTCTAAGACCCAACGTGGAAAAGCTTTTAATTGTGAGACTTACTTACCTGGTTAAAATGATGAAGTTTGTCAATTAAATGACTGATGAGAGGGTCTAATCCTTTGACTTTCAATTCTGGGTTATTAATTTGTGCCTTCAGTCCATTGGAAACAACTCTGCTGGTGTAACTAAAAAAAGGGAACAAAAGATCAACCAGAGAGAAAATATTTACACTGGAAGTGAGAGGGTAACATTTTACAGGCTATTTTCATTAGAATAATGAACATACACAAGTTTTCCTCAATGTGTCAGGGTCAACAAACATATTACAAAGCAAACATGTTTGTAAATAGTGTAATTAGTGCAAACAATTCTTTCATCACCCCAGATCTGCATAACATGACACGATTTCTTGCAGTATTATCAACTCCAACCATTCCAATATCACAAGTCAGTCCCCAAAAAGATCATGAGAGATTTAAAAAAACCTAACATTTCAGGTTTCTTATTTGTATTTTGGTGTTTGAACCTTTCAGGTTTATGTTTCAAGCTTTTCTGCGCAACTCTACAGACTGGAAACTTGCTTTAAAAATCAAATTTGAGATCCTCAGATAATCACTGGAATCCAGGGGCTTTAAGGAAGACAACAAATATCGTGAGACTTGCAGTAAAATCGCAAGAGTTGGCAATGCTGTACAATTTCTCAATCAGCAGGGGAAATGTTCCACTCAGTGAAATGAGGCTTTTCAGGAGAGGTCAGCAATTGAGAAGATGAGATTGCCTGCTGGGCTTCAGCCTTAGATGTACTGTAAGAACTCCTTCAAGCGGCACAATCTGCTACATCAGCAGTCTTCATCTCAGTCATGCATTATCTTTATCATTATGACTTTGTTAGGAGCAGTTCAGATATAGACATACGTAGAGCCCGCCTCTAGGCAATCTCACCTTAGACCTTTGGATCTGAAAAACATCAGCTGTTCTCACACAGTAAATGCCTGCCTCTATCAGCATCCTCATCCTATCACCATGGACAAAGTTATAGACACACACCAACTAATCATTCAGTCATTGCTGTAGTTCTGTTTCAGCACCAAGATATTGTTCTTTCTACTTGTTTTTGCATCCTTAAATACAAGGAACGAATTGGGTCCCCATTTTTCTGGGGATCCTATGCAAACTACTTTGATTTTCCTGCACCTCCTCTGCAGCAAAACTGGACGAGGTGGTATTCATGGCCCAGTTAGGCAGTGGGACTGATGGGGAAGGTCACTCAACAACTGGCTTCCCCTATGCACCCGTATCTGCTTGGGAATTGTGAATCATCATACCAAATGTACGCCTTTGTAAACTCAAGCAGAAGGAGGTTGCATTCTTCTGGATTGGAACTCAAAGAGAAAGGTCCTGTTACAATTTTCTCCTTAGCCACAGCTACATTCTCTACATGATAACTCAGATGTTCTTTCAGTTAGTCAGCAATCTTCCCTTGATAGCTTTTTAAGACTGGAAACTAAGGATGGGGCTTTCACGAGAGGCTAAGAGAATTAGGCGTTCAACTTGTATTGGCTTTCAATTAGAGTCGCGCACCTAATACCCTTTGAAAATGCCAGCATAAATTATCTCTTCTCTCAGTGACAAACAGAATTGCAAATTATAATTGGACCTTTACTAGGATGTTTGTCCTATCTTAATTAAAACCAAACAAGTGAATAAACTTAGACTTCAAGTAAACCTGACAGTAAAAACATTACATACTGCTGTTTAACATTTGAATTCAAGGGTATGCTTGAAATTCTGGTGAAGAATAGAAGAGGTGGCATGGTCAGTTTTTAAGGAAAATTATCAATGACTTTAACCTTGCAGAGAAAGGAGAGATGACAAGAATAAAAAGTGCAAAATAATGGATTTAAAAAACCCCCAAAACATTCATTGTGTTAAAATACACAACCAACAGCAGCCTTTCTCCTAGTATTAGATGCAGAGAATGCATTTGATGCAACTCTTTGGGATCATCCTGTTGCAGTACAGGAGGAATTTAGTTATGGACATCAATTTATAGCCTCCATCAAATTGTTCTACAATTCTCCACGTGCATTCCTTTGGCTGAACATCTTCCCATCACAAACAGCAGCACAAGGCAAGATAATGCTTTGCTACCTATTCTTATTGCTCTATGCTTTTTATCACTTGCTATAGCTATCAGAGTTTCTCCAGATATTCAGGGCATCACAATGATAAAGAAGCTTTTTTTCCACCTACAAATGATATTGCTTTAACTCTGCAAATCACAAGCCTCCATTCAATGCTTTTCAGCAGCATTAAAGGCATACAGCATTATATAGATTTTGTGCAAATATGATCCAACCAGAAGCAATGCCTTTAGCCACCCCATCCAGTGAGCCTTATTCATTATCCATGCCAATGATCCCCTGATGGATTCCAATGCCTGGAGGTACAAATCTCACCCAATGTTATTATATTGCTTGTTGCTACATGGCCACCCTCTTTTACTTAATTTAGATAAAGAAAAATGGCATAACCATCATTATCTATATTTGGTTGAGTCCAAAGTCCATTCAGATCAGTGGGGCTATTTGTGTGCTTAAATATAAGCATGTATGTAAGTGTTTGCAGGACTAAGCCCCTAGACGCCACCACAATGTTCAAATCCGTCTGCTGCTGAAGTCATTGTTAGTGTTTGATATTTAGATATCATAGAACCATAGAAGTGGAAGGGACCTTGAGAGGTCATCTAGTCCAGCCCCCTGCACTCAAGGCAGGACTACGTATTATCTAGACCATCCCTGACAGGTGTTTGTCCAACCTGCTCTTAAAATTTCCCAATGATGGAGATTCCACAACCTCCCTCTGCAATTTATTCCAGAGCTTAACCACCCTGATCGTTAGGAAGCTTTTCCTAATGTCCAACCTAAACTGCCCTTGCTGCATTTTAAGCCCATGGCCTCTTCTCCTATCCTCAGAGTTTAATGGGAACAATTCTTCTCCCTCCTTATTGTAACAACCTTTTATGTACTTGATAACTGTTATCATATCCCCCCTCAGTCTTATCTTCTCCAGATGAAACAAACCCAGTTTTTTTCAATCTTCCCTCATAGGTCATGTTTTCTAGACCTTTAATCATATTTGTTGCTATTCTCTGGACTTTCTCCACATCTTTCCTGAAATGTGGCACCCAGAACTGGACACAATACTCCAGTTGAGACCTAATCAGTGCAGAGTAGAGCGGAAGAATTACTTCTTGTGTCTTGCTTACAATACTCCTGCTAATACATCCCAGAATGATGTTTGCTTTTTTTTGCAACAGCATTGCACTGCTGACTCATATTTAGCTTGTGATCCACTATGACCCACAGATCCCTTTCCACAGTACTCGTTCCTAGGCAGTCAGTTCCCATTTTGTCATTTCCCATCATTTAATCTTGGAATCAGGGAAAGCATACATCAAATTTGGTGGCTCTATCTTCTAGAGCTATTTATATACATATTCAATCTGTTACACCTATAGCCAACTGCTCTCTGGAGAGAGGGTTAGGACCCACAGGACCTCAAGGGTCTGTTACTCACATGCTTAATACATGAATGGCTGTAGGGGCCGTACAAATAGCATGACTGACATGCCTGGGCAGCCAACTGATGGCCCCAGATGTGGCTGGGACTACCCAGACATATGAACTGTGACAGGAGCTGATGTTAAGTGCAGCCAGAGGAAGCCATTTGCAGAGCACAACAACTATTGGTCCTAGAAAACCCAAGAACTTTAGTCCATCTTCTTGTGCGTCACTTACTGGCACCTTATCCATTAACTATTTACATATAGAACACTTCTCTAACAAACTGAGTCCAGAGAGACAAGGTGGGTGAGGTAATCTCTTTCATTGGGCCAACTTCTGCTGCTGAGAGAGAGAAGTTTTCAAGCTTACATGCAGCTGACCTGAGATGTGAATTCTTGTCTCTCACTCTCAGAAATCAGTCCAGTAAAAGATATTATTTCACCCACCTTCTCTCTCTAATATCCTGGGACTGACATGACTATAACAACACTGAGTCCACAGAGACACAGTCCAGAGAGAATGGACTGAGTCCAGTCCATTGGCTGTAGGGAGGTGGGTTCCAGCAATAAGAGAAGATATGCCCCCCTTGGTTGCTCTTGAGGGGAAGGAGAATGAGGAGTATTGAAAACCATGTTAACATGATAAACTATCACTTGAACTTATAAGGGGTTTCCTGGACCTACTTGCAGGTGAAGAGGCTAAGTAGGGATGCGTGTGATCAGAGCCAGAGTACAGAGCACCAGCCTAGAGTACTGCGGGTTGAATTGTGCCTCTGTTTTAAGGAGCAACTTGCTGTCTCTCTCTTGGGTCTTGTGCACTATTGTTCTCAATTCTAAGACACAGTGTTATGTTACCACCTTCCAGCAAGAGTATTGTGTATTTTTATCTAACTTCTCTGTGTATGTTGTCAAACATAACAGAGAGAAGGCACACTAACAACTCAAAGTGAGTCACAGAGCCACTGAGGAGGGAGGACTATGTGCAGGCTGCCACAACTGGAGATCAGGATTGTTCCAGGAGGCAGCTATACATCCATCTTACTTGAAATCCTATCCTGTAGGCACAGAATTAAACTGCTGGCTCTGTATCAGGTCTGATATACACCTCTACCCCGATATAACACAGTCCTCAGGAAACAAAAAAATCTCACCCGCATTATAGGTGAGACCACATTATATGGAACATGCTTTGGCCCTCCCTGTTCCTTGTTCCCTGACCACCCCCTCCAAAGACCCCCATCCTTAATCATCCCCAGAACCCCACCCCCTACCCAACCTCCCTGCTCCCTGTTCCCTGACTGCTCCGACCCCTATCCACACCCTCCACACCCTGACAGGCACTCACCGGCAGTGGCAGGAAGTGGAGCAGCCTGGCCCCAGCCCCCTCCACTCCACCACCTCCCAGCCATGGCGCTCTGCTTCCCGCTGTCGGTGAGTGCAGGGAGGTTGGGGAAAGGACGCCCCCGCACCCCCCCGCACTCACCTGCGGCGGGAAGGGGAGTGACGCAGCCCCAGCCTGCTGCACTTTCCTTGCCCTGGCCCCAGTCATGTTGCTGGAGGGGGCTGGGGAAAGGTCCTGCACTCACCTGTGGTGGGAAGTGGAGTGCTGTAGCTGGGAGCTGGCAGAGTGGAGCTGGCTGGGGCTCGGCTGCTCCGCTTCTTGCCGCTGGTGAGTGCAGGGAGGTTGGGGAAAGGATGGCCCCTGCACTCACCTGCGGCGGGAAGCAGAGCGCCGTGGCTGGGAGGTGGCAGAGTGGAGCAGGCTGGGGCCGGACTGCTCTGCTTCTGCTGCTGCCAGTGAGGGCAGGGAGATCCCTTCCCCCAAACCCCCTCCCCCGAGCGACACGGCTGGGGCGAGGGAAGCAGAGCGGGCTGCTCCCAGCCCCCCACTAATCCCCAGGGCCACTCTGGTACTGCAGGGTCCCCCAAAGTGCCCTCCCACAGCTCCTGCCCCCAGACCCTGGGAGCAGGAGCCCCTGACCGCCCCCGAGACCCTCTGCCCCTTATCAAACCCCTCAGCTCCGGCCTGGCCTGACACCCTTAACACACTGCTCAGAGCAGCGTGTCAGAGCTTTACCGTGTTATATGCAAAACCGCGTTCTATCGGGTCGCGTTATGTTGGGGTAGAGGTGTACTTTGGAATAAACAACACATTTCCTGAAAGGTAATTTGATTTGTTTACTTCTTTGCACTATGTAACACATTTTTTGTGTGCTGACAACAGATCCTGAATTACTGAGAATATACATTAAGAATAGTCAGAAATTGGCTGACTTTATCTAATAATCTGTAATTTAACTGAAAAAATAGTAGTACAGAATTGTTAATGCCAGTGATTCATAGATTCCAAGGCCAGAAGGGAGACTAGTGTGATCATCTGGTCTGACCTCCTGTGTAACACAGGCCAAAGAACTTACCCAAAAATAATTCCTAGAGCAGAGCTTTTAGAAAAAACATCCAATCTTGATTTAAAAATTGTCAGTTGTGGAGAATCCACCATGACTCTTGGTAAATTGTTCCAACAGTTAATTACTCTAATTATTAAAAAGTTACACCCTATTTCCTGTAGTACTTTATTCACACTAGACCCTGAAATGTCTGTATCAACAACCTACAGGTTAAAAAGACCAGGAGATGTGTATAAAAACATCATCTATATGCAGCAATTCTGAACTAGCTATGCAATGAATAGCAAATACAGGAAGAATTACTAATCGGTTTCAAAACTGTGGGTTTAATAGTAACATTATTCTACTGATCTACTGGGAAAAGCTAAAAATGTTATTTAAAAAAATCTTAACAGCTTTCCAGAAGTACAGTTTAGATGATTTTTAGCTCACACAATTATCCTAAGCTTGAAATGGGTCAGAAGCAAACTGTTGCCTAGACACTGGCATGGATAATATTTTGAATATAAATATACATTTCTTTCCTTATTTTTAAAAAAATATTTTGGCTTTAGAAGTTCTTTTTAAAGTCAGAACTATACAAGTGATTTTGAAACACACTGTATTATTTTTCATTTGTAATCTGAAAGGGGACAAAATATAAGATGCTCCCAAACAACTGCCTATGCAATGTCCAAAACTAACCCAGTGTTTCCACTGGCTCTTTAGATAGCTAAAGGTTTCAGAGAACAAACATTAAAACTAAAAGATTCCAGACAGACAGCTGCAGGAGCTGCATTTGATACAGTAGTAATGATATTTAGCCACATGAGACTGGGAAATGGGGGTGGCATTATCACACCATTCCCTTCCCTGTTCCCTACAGGAGACAGTACTAGTTTGGTTACAAGTATCTGATCAAAGCTCTTATAGGCAGCAGTTCCATGTATTATTGATCATGTCCAGCTGGGAGACCATTTCCATTGCTCCATTTCCCTCAGGATGCTATTACTCTGAGCAGGGCCACTATATGCCATTAAGCACCCCAGTGCTCTGATCTGTGGTGGCTAATGATCTATGCTCTTCCGAGGATCAAAAAGAAACTCTGAACTCAGATGACCAGCCTGAATGAACTCAGTCTGAATAAGGAAGTCAGCTTCCACATATACTTAAAGCAGGGATTAGAGAGCAACATGGAAACCCCACCAAAATTCATATGCACAGTCTCGTACACTGAATTTCTCAATTTCTTTTTAAAATAATACACGTCTACCCCGATATAACGCGATCCTATATAATGCAAATTCAGCTATAACGCGGTAAAGCAGTGCTCCAGGGGGCGGGGCTGCACGCTCCGGTGGATCAAACAAGTTCAATATAACGCGGTTGCACCTATAACGCAGTAAGATTTTTTGGCTCCTGAGGACAGCGTTATATCGGGGTAGAGGTGTATTAGTGTACTGCAAACTTGATATTATAGCAAGGTCTTTTCAAGGAATACACTGAACTCATCTGGTGTAAATCAGTGTAGTTCTTTGACTTTAGTCCTATTTTACTCTGTCTGAGGATTTGGCTGAATATATCTAAACCTCAGACGTTGATGTAAACTATCTATGTTAGGACTTTCAAAGCTGCTTATAGGATTCAGGGGCCCAATTCTTATTAATTTATAGTGGAAATTGGATGTCTACATTCTTTAAGTCAGTGGCTCTCAACCTTTCCAGACTACTGTACTCCTTTCAGGAGTCTGATCTGTCTTGCGTACGCCCAAGTTTCATCTCACTTAAAAACTACTTACTTACAAAATCAGACATACAAATACAAAAGTGTCACAGCCACACTGTTACTGAAAAATGACTTACTCTCATTTTTATCACATAATTATATAATAAACCAATTGGAATATAAATATTATACTTACATTTCAGTGTATAGTATATAGAGCAGTATAAACAAGTCATTGTCTGTATGAAATTTTAGTTTATACTGACTTCGGTTATGAATTTTTTGTAGCCATTATAAAACTAGGCAAATATCTAAATGAGTTGATGTACCCCCCTGGAAGATCTTTACATAACCCCAGAGGTACACATACCCTGGGTTGAAGACCACTGCTTTAGGCCACTTTGAAAATCTAAGCGCTCATTTTCTTCTCAAAAGTAGTTCTGCAGTGGGCATTTGATTTTTCCTTCCTATGTGAAGTACTTTGCACTTGTCTTTATTGACATCTCCAATTTGTCAAGGTTGATTGAATTCTAAGCTTGTCCTCCAAAGTGCTTGCAACCTCTCCCAGCCTGGTGTCATCTGCAAATTTATAAGCATACTCCCCACTCCATTATCCAAGTCATTAATGAAAATATTGAACAATACTGGGCCCAGGATGACCCCATGGGACTGCACTAGATATGCCCACCACACCACTGGTTTGATAGCAAACCATTGATAACTACTCTTTGAGTTTGGTCTTTCAACCAATCATGCACCCACCTTATAGTAATTTCATCTTGACCTCATTACCCTAGTTTGCTTTTGAGAATGTCATGTGGGAGTGTGTCAAAAGCCTTACAAAAAATCAAGATACAGCACATCTACTGCTTCCCCATAACCACTAGGCCTGTAACCTTGTCAAAGAAGGAATGTAGGTTGTTTTGACATGATTTGTTCTTGACATATACAAGCTGGCTTTTCCCTATAACCTTTTTGTCCTCCAGCTACTTACAAATTGATTGTTTAATAATTTGTTCCAGTATCTTTCCCTCTATTGAAGTTAGGATGAGTGGTCTATATTTCCATGGGTCTCTTTGTTCCCCGTTTAAAGATAGGTACTATGTTTGCCATTCTGTAGTCTTCTGGGACTTCACCCATCCTCCAAGAGTTCTCAAAGCTAATAGCAAAATTTTCAAGATTGCTTCAGCTAATTCCTTAAATACCCTAGGATGAATTTCATAAGACTCTGCTGACTTGAATACATACCTAACTTACCTAAATATTGTTCAACCTGATATTTCCCTTACATTCCTCCCCCGCTGTTGTTAATATTGAGTATCTAGTCACCATTAACCTTTCTTAGTGAAGACTGAACCAAACTAGGCATTAAACAGTTCAGCTTTCTTGTTGCCATCAGTTATTGGCTTACCCGCTAAGTAGGAGACCTACACTTTCCTTCACCTTTCTCTTGTTCCTAATTTATTTAAGGGACCTCTTCTTCTTGCCTTTTATGTCCCTTGCTAGGAGTAACTCATTTTGTGCGTTAGCCTTTACAATTTTGTTCCTGTATGCTTGTGCTATTCTTTTGTGCTCTTTTTAGCAATTTGTCCATGTCTCCACCTTTTTTATAGGATTCCTTTTTGATTTTCAGGTCCTGATGGAGCCATCTTGACCTCTTACTATTTTTTTTTCTTTCTTTTGCATCAGAATAGTTTGCAGGTGTGCCTTTAATAGCATATCCTTGAGAAACTGCCAGCTCTCCTGAACTTCTTTTCCCCTTAGATTTTCTTCCCATGTGACCTTACCTAGCCATTGTCAGAGTGTGTAAAAGTCTGTGTTTTTGAAGTCTACTGTCCTTCTGCTGCTGCTCTAACTCCTTCCTTTCCTTAGAATCATGAAATCTATCATTTCATGATCACTTTCACCCCAATTGCCTTCCACCTTCAGATTTGTTACCAATTCCTTCCTGATCGTAAGAATCAAGTCTAAAATGGTTGGTTATTTCTTCCACTTTCTGGAACAAAATGTTGTCTCCTATACATTCCAAGAACGTTTGGAAATTTTGTTTTTTACCATATTAGTTTTCCAGCAGATATCTGGGTAATTAAAGTTCCTCATTTCTAGCAGGTCTTGTGTTTTGGATATGTCTGTCATTTGTTCTAGAAATGCCTCGTCCGTCTCCTCTTCCTGATGTCATGGTCTATAATAGACCCTCTCCTACATCACTCCTAACTTCTACCCCTTTTCTCAGAGTCTCCCAGCTGGTCTGTGTCCTACCTTTTTCTGGCCCTCAGAACATGTGTATATATTCTTGTGTAATGCACCCCTCCTCCCTTTTTACCCTTTCCTTCCTGAACAAGCTAAGTCCATCTATAACAATATTCCCACTCATGAGACTTATCCCACCAAGTCTCTGTGGTGCAAATTAAGTTATAATTTAGCTTATGTACTAATACTTCCTGTTCTTCCTGTTTATTCCCCATACTCCTTCAATTCGAATATAGACAGCTAATATGCTGAGCAAATTCCCTCACTCATTTTCCTTCCATTGCTCCTATGACTAGCTTAAAATGCAATTACCCTTAACCATTAACCCACACCATTATGTTATGCCCCAAATTTTCCATTTTAACCATCTCTTCTGTGTTTTATCAATGCAAATCTCAGCACATCTGGCCTTATGAACCATAGGACAGTATAATGAATGATTTTTCCCCCCCAGGCAGATGTCATAAAATTGGTACATAGTACAATGTGCACAATAGCAAGAAAACTGTATTGCTAAAGAGTGCAGTGAAATAAGCCATCAGCCTTATCAATTTATGTCTTAACAACCCTGAATACTTGCCTTTGAAAAATGGGCATGAATACCAAATAGAGAGGTGTTTTATACCACCTGGATGGCGATCATGGTATCCTACTGGCTGCTCACCAACCAACTTCATGGCGTCACAGTGAAGACCTTGTGCTTAATGTTGTACCAATTTCTAAAACACCAGTTCCTTGGCTACCATCTACTGATCCGCAGGATGACACTACCAGCTGGTGGCCCTCAGTGATCCTTTTGGAATGACAGATTCATGACTGTGACTGACAGAACTGTGCTTCATGCAATAGCAATTCCATCAATAACATTATCCAGTGAAACCTGTTATGTACTTTTTTTGCCTTGTGTTATATTTTTTATTGGTGCAAAGATCTCTCTCAGTTCTTTATTATCTGGATTACTGAGCCATTGTGCAAGACAACTGAGACGTCTCCAAGAGAGGAATGATTAATCTACTGACACTTAGCAAGCAGCTGTATCACCTTTCATTAAGATGCAATGTTCAAGAAAAGTTTATTAAAAAAAATAATTAATAAAAAACAAGAAATACATCTTGACACATTTGTTGTCTGAGCTCCAGCAAACAGAGATATAAAATAATGCACCAGTTTGTGTATATATATATTTAACCAACCTATTCTCTTTTCCCAAACCCTAACACTTCCCATGATACAAATGCTTGCTAAAGTAAATTTTTGTAGAACTTCAGACTATACATTTTATTAGTTGGGCCTGATTCTCCTCTCACTTACATCAGTGTAACTCCACTGACTTAAATTAATATATTCCTGATTTATGCCAGTGTAAAAAAGGACACCCAAACCCCACATTTGTAATACGAAACTTGCAATGAAAAGAGTCAAATTCCAATAATTAGCTGGCAAAGTTGTTCTCTAGTGGGACCTTCCTGCAAAGATTCATGGTCTTGGTTTGTGCACATACTGGTACATGGCACTTGGAAGGCTGAAAAGTTCCAGACATTTTTAGAATGTCACAGAAGCCATTGTGTGTGCATGGAAAGGAATAAACCACATCCCACAGCCTCCTTTTGGCTTATGGTACTAAGTGAGCTAGCCTAACTTGCCTCAGTTTTCAAGTGTGTGGGTGTGGATCTGTGCATGGCACCTCCACCTTCAAGCCATTTCATTGGCTCTCCGCTGCACTGCAAGCTCAAAAAGCCCTGTTCTTTTTTCCAAGGCCCTATATCATGCAGCTCAATTGCATCTCAGAGTAGGGTGCAACCCAGCCCTCTCTGCTGTGGTAATGATGCCAGCCTCATACCCTTTTTATGCCTTCATGTCAGAAAACTCTCCTGCTTTCATACATATCACTTTACTCCTTGCTGTTAGGATGGCCTTCCCTAAACCTTTCTGCAGAGCTGCCACTCTCAGTGTGTTCAAATCCCTTCTTTAAAGCGCACGTTCGCCATCCCGCCTAAGAGAATTAATAGGCATGGAAAGGTGGTAACACAGTAAAACTTAATGGTACCTTTAGAATTTGTACTCATCTTACAGAATAAATGTGTGATCTTGCAAGAGTTGCAGTTTCCCCTACTCTGTCCTTGCCTACCTTCCCTTTGGGAGACTTGATCAGGAAAAAAGGTATTTACCTGTTAACATATTAAAACTACAACTGCCTTGTCCATACTAGGATTTTACTATGTATTCATTACCATCTGTCAGCCTAGTAGGGACACACTTGCTGTCTGTTTGTGACTTTCACTGGGTCATGTTGAGTCTAGATGGCACTGTTCAGGGCAGGGAATGTATTTTTTCCATTTGTTTGGCAAGGCACCTAGCACGCTGCTGGGTACCTGCAAAATAATGAAATATAAAAAAAAATAATGGTGGATACTCTACTTAGGTATTTACACATAATTTACACTTTCTCTAGAGGAAAAGGACGATAATATCATCCCTGACACTAGAGCTAGAGGAGTATATAGAAGACCAAGCCCTCTGGCCCCAATTCTCTCTTTTATACCTTGTAAAAAACAGTCGTAATTCCACTGAAATCAGTGGAGTTACACTGGGGGTAAAAGCAGGGTGTGTGATAAGACATTCAGACCATTGGGCACCACAGAAAATCTTAACATGAGCTAAATATTTAACACAACTAGGCACAAACCCTTAAAAATATTCTCTAAGAGCAAATAACTATATATAAAAAAGAGAACTTTGGACAAGGGATAATGAATGCAAATTTAAGTGATATGCCTGAGAGACTGCAGCACAGACAGTCCAATTCTAGCTTCAGTACATAATGCAATGTCTAGGGAACCACATCTAGTAAATGAAAATAAAAGCGAGTGAGGCACATGCGGTTGCCCTACAGATCTCTTGAGGCAGACATGACTTGAGGTGGATACTGTCTCTGGCAGAACTGCTATAATAGGCTTTGACTTTCACAAAATAGCCTTACCCAATAACAACAATGGGAAATGCAGGGAGAAATACAGTTTGCTAATGTTCTTCGACAGGACTAAGTTGATGGTGTCAAATGGAACACAAAACTAAATATCCTTTTTAATTATCTTTATCCACTTCATGTAGAACTCAAGGGACTTTTTACAGTCTAGTTTATAATGGAAGGCCTCCCAAATATTGGCATAAGGGCAGGTTGGCAGACAGACTTGAGTGGTTTGATGACACCACCTTCTAAAGACATTCTGGATGCACATACCATACAAGACAAAGTACACTTTGAAAAGTTTAATGCAACGCAACTCTGCCACTGGCATTTGTATACAACTGATTAAAGCAAACCTAGTATCCTACCATCTGCCAAATCAATTCGTTGGTGTTACTAGGAGAATATTGATTTGGGCTATGAAATGCATTTGAAAAATGCTTGAGATGTGCCCTTAATAATGCTTACCTTCTTCTAGGTATGTGAAAAACTGCTGCCAGGTAGATTGCCAAAGAGAACTGTAGATGTTAACCAAGCAGGTTGTATTGTGTTGAGTGAAGGAATGTATTTTCTTAGAACAACATCAGTTGGGATGCATCTTCCATTTAAAGTTATATGGCCTTTTCAAGGGGACTGAAAATAGTTCTGATATTTCCATATACACATTTAATGCATCAAAGCCAAAATAATGGGGTCAGGATATGTCTGTGATACAAAATGGAAGGATGATGCACTGACTTGGAGATCTGGCTCAGACATGCTTCCCTTTTAAAAGATTATTGAAAAATAAGCCAGGAAACAGGACAAAACAAACACACACACACAGCAAACATCTGTCAAGGAAACATTTGCAGCAATGCCTAAGGGACAGTGCAAAACAGATAAGGAATACCTTTTTCCTCAAAGACCCCACTGGTTTCCTAGACCATGAGATGGGATTCTTCAAGTACAAGCACAAGTAAGATCACAAAAGAGCTAAAACTAGACACAGAATTCTATTCAAAATCTCCAGGAGACTTTACACTTGAAGCCTGACATCATGTAAACCTTCTCAACAGTTGCAGACAAAAATGTAGAATGTTGGACACAAACTGGAACACCTGACAGCCTAACTTTTTAACCTGGGCAGCTGGATGACAATGGTAGAAAACAGGATTGATACAATATACAAGAAGATGCAATCTCAGGAGACTAGAGTTCTTGAACTCTCTGAAAATAGAAACAAACTAGCAATAAACTTCACAGCAGTGGAGACATACTGAAAAATCAAGCCAGATCTCATAATACTTGGCTGATAGGACTTTTGGCACAGAACGAGAGCAGGGATCCAACTCCCTTTATAGAAAGCCGTAGTTGCAGAAATTTTAAAAATAGGCTTTAAAGGTGACCTATGATGTACAGAAAGATATTTTATGATCCCAATGCAGAATTTGTTAGAAAGCATAATGAGGACCATCAGAATTTTTATATCATCAGATATATGTTGTAGGGATAGGATATTGGCTACACTTCATACAGAAACAAAACAAAAACAAAACATACATTTATTTTGAGAGGTCAAACCATCTGCTTTTTCCAGAAGTCAGTTGCTCAAAAGACACACGGTTAAACTTTTGGAATTAAGTAACAGCTATCAACAGGGAATATATGAACTGCAATATTATATGCACTCAGGGATTGATCCCATTGACTTCAGTGGTCTTTGGATTGGGCCCTTCATGCATGCTCTAGCCTCCACAACTCTCACATCATCCCCATCTCCCTCTAACCAACACAAACACAGCAGATTATCTTTCTTTTTGGGCTTGATCCTCTGCTCATTGCAGTCAAAGCCCCCACTATTCTCAATGGGGTAGGATCAAGAACTAAAATCCCTCTGCTGCATCAAGTTCAAGCCTCTTGTTCTCCTCTTCCAAGCTCTTCACAACTGTGACCAACCCTACTTTTCTGCTTCGCTCTCTCACTGTGTCACCCCCTCCGCTCTGCCATTTATGCCCTCAGCTGTGCTTCTGTCTACTTCTCTCACAGACACCTCCTTGCTTTCTTCCACTCCATCTCACACTCACAAAATACCCTCCCTGGCCTAGTCACTAAGATCAGTCATGACCGCTTCCTCCAGATCACTCAGAAGACCTTCTTTTATTATGATATCCAGACAAAATTGCCAACTAATAATGGTTTGTGATGGGCTGATGGGAATAGTTGATACTTATTAGAGGAAAACAATTTTATGTTTTATCCTTTTTCTTCATCCACTTGCATTGCTTGACTTAAACTGTGAGCTCACTGTGATAGGTACCTTTACAGAATCAACCCTTTAGAACAGCTAAAAGTAAGAGAACCTTAAATATTACTACTACTTTTACCAAGATGGACCTTTTAGACTTAAGGTATTAGTTAAGGTTCTGACTATAATCTTTTTTATATTTTCCCACATTTTGTAACAAATTTGAAGAAATACATTTTAAAAAAAATCAAAGTACTGGAAGTCTGACAGGACCAGCTATAACATTAGAGGGAAGCCATTTGGTTATACAACAGCATAGTTATTATAATAATGATAAAGGCCTGAATTAAAAATGTATAGTCTTTTCATTCACATCCACAAAAGCTTAAAGCAAGTTAATTAAGAAGACCATTTGTATTCAAAACTGGTATGTATTTTCCATATGCCATATTTAACCTGAAAATTTATTAGATTCTGGTCAAATGTAGTCTCATCAAGACTGTGTCGCACACTTTTATAATAAGCAAAAAAAAAAAAAAAAAAAAAGCTTAAAACAAGACAGCTAAAGGTTGTCCAAAAAACAAACAAAAAAAAAAGATCAGGCATGCTCACTTCGAAATCTCGTTGAGTTACAGTTCTTCAGCCTCTTACTCTTCCTAAATCCTTTTCAGCAGACATTGAGCAACATCACCCTAAAGCAATGAAGTTCTCTCAATGTAGAGAAAGTGACACTTTGCTGGGAGTGGCATGTATTCTACAATTCTTTTGTAAAATACATCTGATTCCTTCTTTTACTGGGCATAGATCAGGAAAAAAAATCAGCATTTGTGTGATCTACTAGTTGAGGGATCAAAACAGGAAAAATTCAGCTGTGGTACTCAAATATCTTTGGTTGATTTCAATGGGGTTTGGATAGGTCCATGACTATTCGAATAATCGCATAGGCACCCTGCGTTGCTAGAATTCCTTACAGACATCCCAACCTTTTCCATAACAAGCTCAGAGGGACTGTGGACTGAATATGAATACTTTCAGGATTAGTTTAAAGGTTTAGGTCCAGCTCAGGTAAGCCATGACTGAAATTTGTAGCCAGGTGATGTCTGATATCCTACGTGAAATAAACTATCCTCTGTCCAGCATCTAGGAAAAGGTTGTTCTTATCTCCTTTTGGCAATCTCAGTGTAAGGCAAGGATTATGTAAGTATATAGAGATTCTTCTCTCTAAAGTGGGTGACCATCCAGTTTAAGGTTGAAATACTTCAGAGCAGTGATACTGACCTCAGTGGTTCAGGAGCCAAATTAGTGATCAACATTACCCAAAGAAGCCACAGTAGTGTGAATTCATTGTTTCAGTTATGATTTTTATATCTATATCTATACCTATAAATAAAAATCAGCAAAATGACTGACCCAGTATTATTATTGTATCAACTACAATTGGTTAATAATTAATAAAAGCTTCCTGACTGGTTAATAATTAAATCACACAGTGTTTTAATATCCTGTGCTGCAAAGAGGAGAAGACATATTAAAGAGCCACTTGCGACTTGCAAGCCTCAGTCTGATTATCGCTGCTCGAGGGGAAGCTTGCCCTGTCCACGCTGCAGCTGTTTTGTGTAAATAAAGGGCTTCATTCACAAGCACTAAATTTACTAAAAAAGGAGAGGTCTGACAAAGTGACTTTTGTGCTACGACAAATTTGAAAGCAAGAACATTTACACAAACATCAATTTACTTAGCCTGTACTTTTCAGTTCTCCTGATGATATTGTTCAAGATTTATGTCTGATTTAGTTTGTTTTCCATCACAATTCAGCTTCTACTTCTACCTGAAGTAAAGTAATAATCCTAGGTTTATGATTTCACAGTCTGCTGGCACAACATGATTGGTGTCACAAATTCAACACTATAATTTCATTGCAGGATTAAGTAGGGCAAGGTTTGGATTGCTAGGGAGAAAACTCTTATTTAAATACAATGCCATCAATTGTTAACATATTTACAGGAAAAATTAAGAAAAATATGTAGAAGAAAATGGATTAAAGTATAATGAAGACTAGTTTTTTTTACTATGAAAACCCTCCTTAAGATTCATGTAGTTTAGGGCTAAGTTCCGCCATCCTATCAACATGAGCACGACTGGCAGAATGTGGTTCTTAACTGGTATTTCTGACCAGAATATCATTGGACTGATATCACTCACTGGTGTCTCCTGATAGTCACAGGCTTTACTTGCTGGTTCCATTATAGCCTCAGTTTATAATCACATATAGTGTTAACCCTTATGGCACATTTCGTCATAGCCCTGACTTCTAATGCATAGTGTTTCTCCAATTTTTTAATCCACTTCTTTTTGCACACCATAAGAGCATTAAGATCTTTGTCAGTTTCACTTTAGATACAGTCAAAATGCTCTGACAACAATCCCTATGTACTGACAAGTAAATAAGCTACCAAGCAGCTCAACTGTCTCAACAAAAAATAGATAAACTAAAATGAACTTCTTACAGTGCATGCACACAGACTCTGCCCCCAGAAAACACACCTGGAAGCAGATGGGAAAACAACCTGAACAATGCAATAGGAAAAAAGAAAAAACCCTAGCTAGAAATACCACTAACCGGAATAAAGACAGCAATTAGAAAGGAAAAGTGTTCTCAAATATATAGGGCTACCTGGTGGATAGCCCTGCATGGGTGAACATTAAGAGTGAAATCCTAGCCCTGCTTAAAGTCAATGACAAAATTAGCATTCATGTCAATGGCACCACAATTTCACCCCAGGGGAGCAGGCATAAAAGGCCTACCTTCCTGCCTCCACTGATGTCAATGGAATTTTTGTTATTTACTTCAGATTCAAGCTTCCTTCCCTTGGCATTTACACCCTTGTGCAGGTGCCAGGGCTGCCCAGAGGATTCAGGGGGCCTGGGGCAAAGCAATTTCGGGGGGCCCTTCCAGAAAAAAAAGTTCCAATACTATAAAATACAATATTCTCGTGGGGGCCCCTGTGGGGCCCGGGGCAAGTTGCCCCACTTGCCCCCGGGCAGCCCTGGCAGGTGCCAGAAAAATTCTCTGTCTGCACACTCCCAGCACACAAGGCCATGGATAGTAGCGATAGGTTGCCCAAACAGAACATGCTCTTCTGGTAGGGAGCTGAGCAGAATGGGGCAAAAAATGCACACAATAACCTGTTAGAGTGCAGCACAGGGCTTTCCTGCACTGGCACTCCACACAAAATGCTCAGAAGTTTAGCCCTGGCTGCCTTTCTCCAATGCAAGCCATAGCTTTAGACCATAATCTTGCCTGAAACTATCCAGTAACATCTCATTGTTGGATATTTAATTTTAAGGTGCAGTCCAGAGTATTTCACACATTGAAGATGGCCATGTATAGGAACTGGCAGTTTTAAGCTACTCTGATGATCTAGGGGGCATAGATCACAGCTGCTGTCTGGAGGGAGAGGATTGTTCCAAGCCTTTCTAGAGATTCGGAGAATTGTTGACATCAAAACACACACTGGAGGCCATGTGACTCAGCACGGTGAAAATGTATGTGGCTGCACTCAGCTGTAAGGAAAGGTCTATAACATCAGAAAGAAAAGAAACCAAGTGGAGGAGTGAATCTGATTTCCTGCTAAAACCAGCAATAAAGAAGCCACTTTGACACTGACAGGAAGTCAGATTTTTAATGTGTGTGATAATAAATGAACACAGCGAACTGAAATCTTTCCAAACACAAGACAAAAGGAATGAAAGAATAGCAGGCAGTTTGTTGTGCCACAGTAGTCAGCTACAAAGCAGCATTTGTTATCCACTCACAAAAAAACAATTTATGATTAATGTCAAGGAAGAAGGAAAAACGAAATAATAGATGAGAGAATGAATGATGTAGAGACACTAAAACAAAAAATAGAAAACTTGTGACATTTCAACATTTACAATAGGATTTGAACTGACTTTGGTTTTCTATAGCATCATTCATCTTGGAAAGATCTTGAAGAGCTTTACAAAGCAATGTGTTGAAGTCTGGTAGTGCAGCGACTGCACAGGCTGCTGGAGCAACCACTATTCCCGAAGCAGCTGCCCACAAACAGCCGAAGACATTAGAATATGTTTTCAATATAGAGAAAAAAAACTTGCATGTTCTGCAGCTATCACATAATTCCTCCCAAAGGTTCCACGGGCTCATTAATTGCCACCTTGAACAAGTGTGACTGGATGGTACAAGGAAGTTGGGAATAGGCTACCATTCCCTTTGAAGTCATTGGTTCAAATTTTCCTGTATCTATGTTAGAGTACCAATACTACTCAATGGTTATTCAGCAGCCCATGTTAAAGGTTTCATTTCCTTGTGGACATCTTGGGTTAAACTTTTCAAAACAGACTAGTGATTTTAGGAGTCCCATTTTTTGGGTGTCCAACTGGAGACATCTGAAAGAGAGGCTCTTTCTAAATATCAAGACCTTAAATAAATATTAAGGTGTCTCAAGTTGGGCACCTGTAATAGGGTTTGCTACTCACCGCTGTGGAACTGCCTTGTGGCCATGTCTGAGGATTAGCTCTTGACCAATCTGGTGCCTTCTCCTTTGATTTCTCACCCTGTCTCTCCCCCTCTCTGGACTTGATTGCTCCCTCTTTGTACATCAAGCTGCTCCCTCATCATGGCTTGGCCCTCCAACCAGATCACTGTAGTTTTCCCCTTCTGGGGTATCAAAGTCCCACTGGACAAACTCTCTCCGGCAGTCTGCCATACCACTGCCCAGACTATGCCACTTCCCCAGTGGCTGGCAGGGAAACCTGGGCCTGCCCTCTACTTTGAATTCCAGCCCAGGGACTCTATGTCCAGACAATATAATCTAAGAAACCCCAGACACTGTCACAGTTTCCCTGGGCTCTTTCCTGCCTGCTTTTCTCTGTCTTCCAGCCCACTTCTGGGTTACCATTGGAACATCCTCCATTCCCTGTGGTTATTTCACCCTTTCTTGGGTTCCTGCCAGAGAGTTTACTCCCTAGGATGACTCCTCTTCACCTCTTACTTGGGCCCCTCCTCTCCAGGGAATGACTGCAGCCTTCCTTTCTACCACCCCTTCTTAGAACATAAGAACATAAGAACATAAGAAAGCTGCCATCCATCTCCATCAAACATTGTTATAGTCCTAGCCTTCACAACCTCCTCAGGTAAGGAGTTCATTTGTTTTAAATCTGCTGCCTATTAATTTCATTTGGTGACTAGTTCTTGTATTATGGGAATAAGTAAATAACTTTTCCTTATCCACTTTCTCAACATCACTCATGATTTTATATACCTCTATCATGTCCCCTTAGTCTCCTCTTTTCCAAACTGAAGAGTCCTAGCCTCTTTAATCTTTCCTCATATGGGACCCTCTCTAAACCCTAATCATTTTAGTTGCTCTTTTCTGAACCTTTTCTAGTGCTAGAATATCCCTTTGAGGTGAGAGACCACATCTGTACACAGTATATGGATTTATATAAGGGCAAAATATATTCTCAGTCTTATTCTCTATCCCTTTTTAATTATTCCTAACATCCTGTTTGCTTTTTGACCGCCTCTGCACACTGCATGGACATCTTCAGAGAACTATCCACGATAACTCCATAACTCCAAGATCTTTTCCTGACTTGTTGTAGCTAAATTAGCCCCCATCATGTTGTATGTATAGTTGGGGTTATTTTTTCCAATGTGCATTACTTTACATTTATCCACATTAAATTTCATTTGCCATTTTGTTGCCCAATCACTTAGTTTTGTGAGATCTTTTTGAAGTTCTTCACAATCTGCTTTGGTCTTAACTATCTTGAGTAGTTTAGTGTCATCTGCAAACTTTGCCACCTCACTGTTTACCCCTTTCTCCAGATCATTTATGAATAAATTGAATAGGATTGGTCCTAGGACTGACCCTTGGGGAACACCACTTCCTGGTTTTCTACCTGCTCAGCCTGTCCCTGCCCAGCTGCGCATCATCATCAATTAGAGCTTAGCCCCCCTGACTCTACTCCAGGTGCAACTGTCACAGGGTTAATTGGCCCTTTCAACCTATTCAGGCCTTGTGTGGGATAGACACCCCATCACAGCAGCCAAACATTGAGGCAGCCAGAATCATGAGTCTCTTTTGAAGATTTAGGCCCTGTCCATAAGGTATGCCTATTGGCAGTCACTGCTAAACGCCTAGCGACTGAATGGGCATGGTCAGTGAGCTGCCTCACCATTCCTCAAGCAGCCTGGTAGGGCAGTGATGCAGTTCTGTGGGGAAGTTTGTAACTTTTGACAGACAAACAGAGCACAGTTGTTTTCTTCAGGAAACTAAATTAATTTAAAATTAAACTTAAATGGCATCTACTGAGAGACAAAGAACTTTTGTTCAAAGGACGGTATCTGTGACAGAGCAGCAGCTATGAGTGCTGTACTCTGTCAGCAGTGGATGTAAGTTTGGATGTAATGTGGTATTTGAACCCATCCCTTTCTGGGTCTGAGGTAAAAGTGCTACCAGCTCTGCACCTCGTTCTGAGAGAGAGATGTGCCAGCAGCAACAATTCAAGTAATAGCAGTGACAGGCATCTATGACGCTTCCTTTGCTGACCCACTGATAACGTTATGGATTCACATTATGTTTCTTATATGATAAAAGTCATAAGCCTAAATGTAGTAAACTGCCTTGTGTTAAATGGTGAAATTATCTTATTGAAGCCTACACTGGTCATCCTCAAAATGTACTGGTTTTGCCTTATTTATTTATTTAGATGTAAATAGTAAAAACAACACCTATCCATAAGCAGTAGGCGCCCTGACGTTCACTCAATATTGCAATCATAAAACACTTGCAGCAACATTAAAAACAAACCTCCCAACAGGAACAAATAACTCAACTCAGCTAGCCAGCCAAAAAGACCCCTCTGCAAAAACCCTGTCAGACAAATGGGCTATTTTGGACCATATTGGGCAAAGCAAGCTCCAGGATCCTGGAGCTCTCAGGGTATGTCCACATTACAGTTCGAAACCCGTGACTGGCCCATGCCAGCTGACTCAGGCTTACGAGGCTCAGCCTAAGGGGGCTGTTTAATTGTGGTGTAGACATTTGGGCTTGGGCTGGAGCGTGGGCTCCAGGACCATGCAAGGTGGAAGGGTCCCAGAGCTCAGGCTGCAGCCCAAGCCAGAGCATCTACACCACAATTAAACGGCTCCTTAGCCCAAGCCTGAGTCAGCTGGCATTGGCCAGCCACAGATTTTTAATTGTAGTGTAGACATACCCTCAGAGAATGCCCTGCCAGCAGCCCCCTCTGACTGCACTATGGCAGTATGGCACAGGGAGAGAGATCATTCCTCAGGTAAGCCAATCCCAGGACATTTGGGGCTCTATAGGTCACGACCAATACCTTGAACTCACCAAGAGACCAATAGAAAGCTAGTGCACATTCTAGAGCACTGGTATCATGTGCTACCAGTGAGATGCCCCACTCAGTAAGAAAGCTATTGCATTCAGCACCTGTTTCAGTCTCTGAATGGCCTTAAAGTGCAGCCCAATGTAGATCACACTGCAGTAGTTTTAGGGTATGTGATGTCTACACAGCAAAAGCTGTGCATGGCCTAGCCTACCTGAGCTAGTTTGAATCCAGCTAATATGGGTAACAGTAGCAGCGAAGGCAGTGCAGCACAGATAGCATAAGCCAAGCACAGACCCTGGGTACATACTCAGTTTTCAAGTCCACTTAGAAGCCTGGCTTTGCTGTCTTCACTGCTACTGTTACCCACACTAGCTTGCTTCAAGCTAGCTTGGGTAGGTTATCCTGTGAGAGCTTGTACCATGTAGACATACCCCAGGTGACACAGGCGTGGGTAATAACGACCAAGAGAAAAGGTTGCAATCTTCTGGTCCAGTTCAGATGGTAACTAACTGACTGGTCATTGCTCTAATACGACTGACCCCACATAGCTGAGGGTCTAGAATCACCCCTACGTAGCAAACCTTGGTAACTAAGAGACATGCTCCCTGCATCAAGGAGACTGAGATTACCCCGACCCTCTCCTTGGTCTGCTTCCCCAATCCATCATCACAACCTTAGATACATACAGTTAACTCAATAAGGGTCTGACCCAAAGCTCACTGATGTCAGTGGGAATCTTTCCACTGACTTCAGTAGGCTTTGAATCAGGTCCCATTTAATATCTATGGGCTGGTCTACACTAACGTTGTAAGTCGATCTAAGTTACGCTTGTTCAATTATGTAAGTCACGTAACAGAAGTAGACGTAACTTAGGTCAATTTACAGCGGTGTCTACACTGCACTATATTGACGGAAGAGCGCTCTCCCGTTGACTTAGCATGTCTTCACCAGACCTGCTAAATCAACAACGCTGGATCGATCGCAGCGGTGCTGCTTTAGCCAGTAGTGTAGACATGGCCTGTGCTTCCATATATTTACTATAGGGTATACTCTAAATACTGTGGCAACATTATTTAGTTATCTAAGGCAAATTGGCAATTTTTTAAGAGTGGCCCCTGTATCGTGAATCACTATTCTTATTTGAATGACATTTGCCTGGGGTGGGGGGAACCACCTTAACCACTATGGTTTTTCTGCCAAAGCTGACAGCAAAGGGCCTCCAAATGGCGTATGGCAGTGGCACAGCCAATAATATTTTCTTCAGCAGGCAGCTGAAATTGAAGAGTCTAACGGGGTTGCTACCATTAATAAAACATTTTCCCTGGTTGAGGACTCTTCTCTGGAGATGTGGCCAGGAAATGATATCTGAAGCTGTTTTGCTCTGAGTCACGGGGAGAGAAAAAAATCTCTACACACCGGTCCCACTACCTGCGCAGCTATGCAGAAATAAAAAGAGGGGGCAGGGAAGGACCAACATGCTGTTTATCAACTTTGGTGACAGTCCTCAATAGTCCTTTCACTTAAATGGCAAGGAAAAAGAAGGTAGGAAATCTATACATTATAATGGGCTAATTTCTGCTCTCGGTTACACTGGCTTCAGTTCACTCCACTGAAGTCAAAGAAGCTACCTCAAATTTCATGAAGTGTTTCTGGGAGCAGAATATGGCCCCACTTCATGTTGTGCTGCCTTTTATCTTAGGTCTTATTAAAATGAAAATACAGGTGGTATTACTATTGGAATATCTCTTCTTTAAACTCCTAGCTAGACAGCTCTGCTTAAAGATTAGAGAAGACATTTTTTTTGTCCTTGATTGTTCCTATTCCATTTGGGACTTCGTAAAATATTCAAAAGTGTGATAGTGATTTAGGAACCTAAGTCCCATTGAAAGTCAATGAGGCTCCTACGTTAATTAAGTATTTTTGAAATTTTTAACTGCGGCCTTTAGGTTGGGCTGCCAGGCTTCCAAAAGCTCCTGAGCTTAATCAGGACAGAAAACTATCTTCTACACTGATGCCTAAGCATTAGGAACTCAGCTTTTAAATCCAACCATTGGGATCCAGATATTTTAAAAAATGCACAGAATACAGAGTTTGCATTATTAATTTTGAGGTCAGCACATTTGCATCCATATAGCTCTATGTACATTAGAAACTCCTGAGTTGGATCTTGCCCTGCACGAGAGTAATGATTATCAAAAATTAATAGCCTCCATATAGCCACTTATGGTCAGCAATAATGATCTCTAAAAACATTTCTCCAAAGCATTGCTGAAAACCTTCATGACAGCTCTCCTTCAGGCATATAGTGCAAGCAGAGGGAACTGCTTGTGGGGAAAAAAACATTTAATCAATTTTTTATTAGTTTTCATTTTGAAAGGAGCAATACAGTACCCACATCAAAAGGAAAGGTATAGAAATAGATGAAATTACTGGATGATTACTTATACCCAGTACAAAACTTCAGCAGGCTAGATGATCAAAGCTATGTAGCTGAATGTCTGTGCTCCTTTTGCAGAGAAGTGAGAACAAGTGCATACAAGTCTAGCACATAAACTATAACTGCATCCAAACTTTCAATTTTTCACCAAGAATTAAAGCCAATCATATTTCCTTAACTGCATGCACCCATGTATTCAAGTCAGCCCATTTATCAGAACATATTCAGGCTCTAATCCTGCAATCAGAATCACTAGTCCACTTGGGCGACTCATGGGAGGGACACAAAGGGGGGAACCAGCTAAAGGGGGCACGTGACCCCCCATGACTCCTCCCCACCCTGCCTCCAGCCCAAGGGCCCCGTGTTCTCCCCATCCCCATGTTACTGAGGGCGGGGGGGTCCTGTCCTCCTGCTGCATGGGAACCGCAGCGGCGAAAGGAGAAGAGCATGGGGCCACCGAGCAGCCCCTGACAGCAGCTCCTCCAGCACAGCAGTACCGCCCCACGCCATACAGCTGCATCTCCTGTCTGGGGTGGGGTCTGTAGAGCCCCACCAAAGGACAGAGCTGGGGGTGGTACTGGTACAGCCGTGCCAGAGATGCTGCCAGCGTGGGGCGCTGCCTCCTGGGGTGGCAGCCCCACGTTCTGCTCCTTTTGCCGCTGCGGATCCTGGGAGCGCCCTTCGGTTCAGTTTTGGGGCTCGACACAGATGCAGATGTCCAGGCTAGATGATGCCTTAGGCCTCAATTCTGCAAACAATTATGCTTGGGACTACATAAATCAATGGGGCTACTCATGTGTTTAAAGTTGCACATACATAAGTGTTTACAAGATTGGAATCTTAGTTAGCAAGCAGTCAGAGTTACATAAAATCCATTAGCACAGTAATCCAGTAAATGCTATTGATGAACACATAGTGATCAGAAATTATCAGACTTTGTTATAAAGCACACATTTTCAGCTCATGGTCTACATTAATAAGAAACCAAGCGGCTGAGGTTCTGTGCTGTGCCTGTGAGAAGCACCACCTGCCACTTCTGGGATGCTCCAGGCATAATATAGACAGCCCTGGATTATTTCCAAAGTTATGGCAGCCTGTCTCCAGCTGCCCTGGGGCAGCAGCATTTCCCAGAATCTCCACAGCTCAGTGCGCTGCAGTTCCAACCCCTTCCACCACCAGCCCAGCCCCTGGCATGCCCCTACATAAAGGGGCCCTTGGCGGATGGCCTGCAGCTGCCTCTCTCATTTCCTGTGAATGGGGACTGCTTCCCGAGAAAGAATCTGTGTGTTTATCGCCCCTTTATGGTGCTCATGTCCCTTTACCCAACATACAGAGGCCAGAGTAGAGGTGATAAATTCACCCTAGAAATCTGATTTTTTTTCTAAACCTCAGATGGAAGTGCCTCCCCAGTAATGCAATGATCACTGCCTTCCCATATTATTTCCTTTTGTGGGGCAGTGTTAACAATAGCTCCAAGGCAGGGAGGGGGGCATTATTGCAAGTTGATATTAGCAGTTGTGCAGGTCAATTCTCCTTTGTGGAAAAACTTATGATTTGTATTAAAACAATCCACCCCAAGCTGTACCAATATAACCTCCTTCTGTATCTGCTACTCCAGCATCCTAGCTGGAATAGCGGCCAGAGCCTCTCTGCTCTACTTGTGTAAGTTGTTAAGGCCAGTAGAGCCACGTAAAGACAGAGCCAATATTCCCCACCCTTTCCTAGTGCCACCTGTTTGAGGCAGTGCAGAGCCCACCCCCTCTGGCAGGTAAGTGGTACAAAAACACCCAATGGTGGCTGCTTGGCCAAGACTATCTTCTGCAGGACAAACAGAAGGGTTATGTGTCTGCATGTAGTCTCTCCATGGCAGCGTGAATTTCCCCCACAGTGAATATCAGTGCTTGCTTTCATTCCATTGTTCCCATGGAGAACCTCAGGACTAAGAGTGCTGTATGTTCAGTAAGAGGAGTAATTAATCTCACAGCTGTACACTAGCGGGAGCAGAAATGAAAAGCCTTTTACTGGCATCCTCATTGTTTAATGATAATTAGGCCCGGGTGTGACATAACTGCCCCCAATTTTTATTTTACAAATAGGAGGCAAATTCATTGCTTTTCCTACAGCTGTCTTAAAATCTGTTAAATCAGACCCCAAATGAATAGCAAGCTGGAAATGCAATGGCATAGCGGTGTCCCTATAACACCGGGAAAAAGCAGTCTCTTACATACAAAATGTGTGAGGTTTTAGCTGCCTAACTTGATCTTGCAATTTTTCAGTGCTGGTCTCCTGCAGCTCTACCTGCCTCATTTCCAGTTTCTACAATTGCAGGAGGCACATAAGAATTGCCATAGCTCACCAGAGCAGTTATCCAGGATTCCTGCCTCTGCAGCAAGCCAGGACTTGATGCTTCACAGGAAAGCAAAATACATAAAGAAAAGCAAAAGGTGCTGTCCTCAATCACAGTTACCAACCTGTAGCCTCAAGCATGAGATTATTTTAGTTTGCATCTTTACGCTTTTACTGCAAGTGGACTATCATCATCTAAGATTTATTTATAAAGGAGGGTTTCTTATCCCATCCCACCCTCACAAACATACTTTCACTCCAAGATGGGAAAGCAACCTCTTACCCTGTAAAAGGAAGAAAGAATTACCCAAATCAGAATCAGGGGTGAAATCCACTGATCATTCCATTGACTTCACTGGGGCCAGGATTTCACCCCAGGAGTTACTGGAGCCATGCACAGATTCAAAGCAGAGGCACAGCATGTCTACCTAAAGTTCTACATAGCACTGTCGTTATCTACTGAAGACTTAATTTCAACTTTTTTTATTCCTTAAGTGTGTATTATATTTTTATTTTTAGTACAGGCAGAGAAAAAGCTTGTTCATTCCTGTTTCTGAGCATCACAAATCAATGAGGAAATTTGGCAAACATTTGAAATAAAAGACAGAGCCACCTCTAGCAAGTTTTGGCAGGGCATCAGCATAATTTTGAAAACTGCATGGACAGAACTTTGAATATGTGGGTCCATGATTCTGTTCTATTAGGTTTTTATATCATGCCCATCACCATGGCATCTGAGGTACTGCAAGTGTGGGGGAGTTATTTTAACATGCTGAGACCAGTGTAGGTTTTAATTATAGTCGTACTAAATTCTGACTTTCTGTAGTAAATGAGCTTAAGAATTTTCATTTCTAATTTAAAAGACAGTGCAGTCATTTTCTATCATTTCAATGTGCTCATAGGACACTCCAGTCACAAAAGTGATCCTCTAAGAACTGCGCTTCAGTTTTAATATAAATTGAGGATAATGGCACATCCATTGCAAAAGCACAATTACTGCCGAGTTACCATGAAAAGTTAGTGGTACAATTCAGAACTGCCGCCACAGAAGCAGCATTGTATCAGCTCACTTGTATTACAAAGCTCCTAAGGGTTCTCTACTGACTCTCAAAGGATGCTGCAATGTAGATATTATAGTGTGGTTAGTAACTCTGTTTTGATGGCACAATTGTTATAGGTGCATACGAATAATGTGTATGCAACTAAAGAAAATGCATGATCGAAAAGCCTATTTTAGTGCCATTTATGTTGAAAAAACAAAGTAGCCATATAGTTACACTCAATAGCATTAACCTATAATATTTCAAGTACCAGATTCTAGGAAAATCTCCATTTACAGTGGATTCTAATGCACTAAACAGTTTACAAAACTTGAGTTTGGCAAATAAACTATTGCAATGAGTATTTAGCAACTTTTTGAACCTCGAGCTCCCCCTTGTGTCACGTAACCTAATTACCAGTAAGTTTACTGGATTTTCCGTCAGTCAGTGGATGCAGCTGGTTCTATCCAGTGCAACTGTGGAGCATTGTGCTTGTCAGTACAAAGTAAAAATTGATGAGCCAAATAGGAAACGCAGTGGGACCAAACTACATTAATTAGACCCCTGCTGAGTGGCCCAACGTTACTCCCATACAAAAGCAGAAATCAGACCAAAGAGGGGAGCATGTATAGTATTCGATGCATAGTATTGCTAAACCCAAAAACAATGGATTAGCAGCTCCCCTCCCCCAAACAAAATATCACCTGGGATTGCCTTAAAATCATGGGATTTGTTATAATTAATACATTGTATTCTTTTTCTTTGCCTTCTGGTTTCTGAGACTTTAGGATTCATATTTTCAGGATTTTCTCTGCACCTATGAGGCCTAGAAACTTACTTTTTAAAAAATAAAAGCTGAGATCCTGATGTAATTCAGAAGCTGGGGCTATAAGAAAACACCAAATACCGTGAGACTTTCAATAAAATTGCAAGAGTTGGCAACACTGTCTTCATTCACACGCTGAAGCCTGAATCAGATTTCTGTCTCTTTAGACATGCCTGCACTTGTCCCATTTTTCCCCTTTGTTCTTGAGATAAAGGCAACTGGTGCACCTGAGATTTTCCTTTTGTTTATGGATTTTAACTAGAGATCAACTTTACTGGCCCTCTTGTGAATCTGTCATTCACACTTCCATTAAAACAGATCATCCTTGGGGTTCATATTGTACATTCCACACAGAGTTGTAGGACCAAGACCTCAACATCTTCCTGATTTGATTTAGATTGATAGGTACCGTTTAAAAAAAAAATCCTCACAAAGATGGAAATGCAACATAATCTGCTGCTGCCTCAGTCCCAAAGTGATAATTGGCTCTGAAAATCAGAATATATATTGCATGCTTTACATGCAGCAAAAACTGCAGACCAAATTTTCTGGTCACTAAGCTAAGCCAGTTCTAAGGAGCGTGTTTCATTTAAACTATTGTATTCCATCTTTCAGGCCTTCCTCTTCCATACCAAAATAGCAGGCATTTCCGTGAGCTCGATCCTGTCGTACTAGCCCACATGTAAAGTCTGAATGAAAGAATTTGGCTAGTACTGTGACTAGAATACAGGGGTCTATTAAAATGAACAGCTGAGCACTGCAGAAATGGCAGCTTTCTATTTAGTTAACAGAGAAACAAACATTTCTGAAAAATAAATAAAATTTCCCCTGGAGAAAGGAAGACAAAATTCCCCTGGAGAAAATCTACACTGGTAACTGAATTTTGCTCATATGTAAATAAAAGCCTACTAAAAATGACCTCTCTTTGAAATCAAATGAACATGTGCACAAAATGCCATGACAAAATCCCACAAAATGTATTAGTAAACACTCCTGCACACGGACATAGGCTATTTTGTGCCTAGTACTGCTCCTACTGAAGCCAATGAGGAAATTTGACTTCAATGAGAGCAAGATAGGACCAAAAGTTTGCACTCCTCTACAGAATCGCAGTGATATGCATAAGCGTTTTAAGATGCAGCGTCTAAGATACAGCATGATAAACGGGCATGTATCACATATGTTAAAGGTGCAGGCATTTTGGAAGATCCATTAATGGGATAAGCCCCTGTAAATTTTTTCTTTTTTTTTCTATTTATATTAAAACATGTCATTAAAAACTGTCATGACATTCCTTAGTACCTTAAAGTTCAGTTTGACTCTGAAACTGGCATCTTGGAGTTTCATGTTTACTGTCTTGCTTATGATTTCTCTAGTAAATGCATTCCATTTGCAAGTAAAAAGGTGATGACTGAACTGGCAAACCCTGAAAATATGATTGGGATCTATAAGCAGAGCTGAATTCATTCCTTTTCACACATCTTTACCAGTAATAAAGGGGTTGGAAGTTAAATTAGGTCCTCAGTGACCCTGGGCCCTGTACGACCCCCATTGTCGTCAGTGGGTTCACACAGATGTAATTGATTGGGAAGTTCAGAAACCAATTCTGTTGATACGCATGACCAGTAGACCCAGCCATCAATATGGACTTGCAACAGCTATCTAGGTATTTCAAGGGAAAGCGGAAACTGAGATCCAGCCAGAGTTCTCTCTCCACTGGGCCCAGAACCTTGCAGGGGCACCAGAGCTCATGTGGCCTCAGCCCTGTTCCCAGCCAGATGGAGGAAGAAAAACTTCTGGGAGCAGCCAGCCAGAAACTCAGCCAGTTTGAGCAGAGAGAAGCAGCTGCAGCAGGGACCTTCAGCCCCTGATTATATCATCAGTTCCCTGTGACTTTCTACAAATTTTTATCCTGGACATAGTCTCCCCTGCTGTTCTTTCCTGCCCCCTCCCTAACAGTCTCCTCACTTTGCCCTCACTTCACCTGTCCCCATCTCCCCTCATGTCTCTCCTTTACCCTTAGCCCCTTCCTTCACTGTCTCCTCTCCCTCCCTCTGTTTTGCTCCTCCCCTCCACCCAAAACATAAAAATAACCCAAACAATTGTTTTGGAGCAGGATTGTCTCTTATTTTACGTTTGTACAGTGCCTGGCACAATGCGGCCTCTCTCTCACCTGGGTTCCCAGGTGATATGGTCCCTCAGGTGTCTGGGCACCTCCAGTGTACATGAGTGCACCAACATCTCAAAATGGATAAACACACCTTTATAGGGGTGATGCTTTGGGGAGAAGCTCTTGTCAAACATGTTGACATAATTTTTAAAACAAAACATGATTAATTTGGGGTCCATCTGAATCACGGTGCAGATTTAAGGACCCCTTGACCCTGCTGTATTTACTCTAATATAAAGATAAAATCAGTCCTGTGAATGTAGTTCAGGTTCACTTTGGCCTTGGTAGACTATCACCCTCCCATCGTTTCTCTTGGAGAGGTTCAGCTCCACCATTGGTAGCAAAAACAGAACTGCTAGTGGGCTCAGGGCACAGGGCTCCTGGCTTCTTGTTGTTTTTGCCCCTCTCCCCTGCTCTGATGCAGGGTAGAGCTGCCCTGAACCAGCTGTGTCTGCCCCAATGGGAGAAGTACTGAAAATTGCCAGTGTACACATAAACTACAAGAATTTTGGCTCCAGTCTCCTCCTCCCATCTTGTACTGTCCGTCCCAACTGACTACTTCTCTGGCTGTCAGAGCTTCTCTTTCCTCCCCTTTTACTGCTACTGTTTCTCCAACAGGTCTAGCTTTCTAGAAACAGAACATGAGTTCTGGATTCTGGTTGGCTACCAGAAGGGAAAGGGTATTCTTGAACTAAGAGAACTAGTGCTGGAGGGAGCAGAAGGAGACTCTTTGGCAGAGGAAGCTGGGACTAGAAGAAGAGAAGAGTGCTTGTCTCTGGAGAGAAGCAGGCTGCAGCCAGAGATGGAAGGGCATGCTAAGATGAATGGGGTTGGAAACTCAGGAGATATAGAGAGGAAAGGGACACCCAGGAAGGACACTGGTACTTAAAAAGGGAAAAGAGGAACTTAAGGAGCGAGGGGAGGGTGGAAGAGGAGGAATTGTCTGCAAGAGGGAAAAGGGGGACAGATGAGAATTGAACACAAGGAGGAGAAAAGAGCAGGAATGTACAAACCAGCAAGAGAGAGAGAATACAGGAAAAAACAGGAGGAAAAAAAGAGAAATGAGCGAACAAGGAGATAAAAAGAGCTGAAACATGGTAGGAATTTTTCAATTTACTTAAAATATTTTGGACAATTCCCTAAAACCCTGTTATTCCTCTTTTATTCTTTCCATCTGTACCTTCTGTCTTGCTGTTGCTTCTTTTCATCTCCATTTCTGTTCCTTTGGAGGTGAAGGAGTGCAGGGCAATATGACTGTGGCCCATCGGAGTCAAGGGGTCCTTAAATCTGCATCGTGATTCAGAGGGACCACAAATTAATCATGTTTTGTTTTAAAAATTATGTCAACATCGCCTATGAATGAACTGCAGGAAAATTAAATTTAGGAAACTTTGTTTTGAGTGTGTGCAAGAGAAAAGTACGTGTTGTAATAAAGCAGAGTTGATCTATTGTCATCTCTCTTAATTTTGCTAACCCACTTTGACAGATCACCACAATTTACCACACAAATAGAGCAGCTGGAAAATCATTCTTGTTAAGTAAAAGAATACATCTCCCAAAGCTTGATTGTGGGGGATCGCTACCAAAAATATGACGTATGAAATATATTCTCAGCTCAATGCACACAGCTCTAGTCATAGATTTCAAAAGAAGAATAATGAAAGTTGCATTGTTAAATCCCACAATGCTGGGCAGAGAATATTCCTTTCAAATGTAAGTTTGGTAGCTCACTCTTATGTTTACATATTTTACATTTCAGATCTGAGATTGTGACAAGTTGTTTATAAAGCACGCAGCCATACAACGGGTGCTACGAAAACATGTTTTTACTGCTCCATGATACTTTCACCTTTTATCAGAGTATTCTTTATACTTTAAAAGGGAAAATACCACCATTCTACATTAAATCTACTGCAGCTGGTGAATGTCTGAATTTATTAGGTGCTCATTGTCTCAGAAAACAATTATTGATCAGTTTAAACTGCTAGTGCGCAGAATGCTTACTTTTGGGTAGCTAATCCTACATAGTTTGTCTAAGCAAAGCCAGGATCTACAGTGAAAATAAATGGGAAATAGAGAGAGAAGTTTGAACAGAATCTCTACCGTGCACACTTTAATAATGAATGAATGGAAAGTGTGGAGTCTAAGGTTTGTATGACTCTTTACATGATGTCCTGCTGTTCTATGCTAGGCAGCACTATAAATAGTTTTAGTATGAAGTTAAAAAGAAGTTATGGGAACAGCAGAGAAAAAGGACAAAAGTCCACCAGGAAATTGACATCTGAAAAACTCAAACTTAAAATAAAATATTCTAGCCATGATTTATTCATCTTCTTTAAGCCTTCTCCTGTATTGTTCTTGTCTATCTCTCTCTCCCTTTTCTGAGCGCCTCTCTACTGTTGCTCTCAGTGATATCTGTTAATAATTGCAGGCAATGATAAAGTAGAGGCCTGCTAGCAACTGGTATGTTGGCTCAATAATGCAATCTCACTTACGGACAATCCCTAAAAGTCAATCTATCAAAAGAAGAATAAGCCTTCTCCTTTGTCCCAAGGGCAGAGTCAGAGTTTTATTAAAAAAGGAGGAGGGGGTTTCAGATAGATTTCGTTCTCAAGAGTTTTTTTTATCATTAGATTTTTGTTTTCATTTCAGTATTGAAAAACCATGTGCTCCCCATCTCTCTTTTCTGGTCGCTCTATATAAACAAACCCAATGTAACAGGCAGGGGCAGCTCTAGCTTTTTTGCTGCCCCAACCATGGCAGGCAGGCTGCCTTTGGCAGTTTGCCTGCGGGAGGTCCGCCGGTCCCATGGATTCGGCGTACCTGCCGCCAAATTGCCACCGAATCCACAGGACTGGGGACCTTCCGCAGGCAAGCCGCTGAAGGCTGCCTGACTGCCGCCCTCGCAGTGACTGGCAGGGCACCCCCTGCGGCTTGCCACCCCAGGCACACGCTTGGAGCGCTGGTGCCTGGAGCAACCACTGGTAACAGGGCAGCAGTGAACAGTGGATTTACAAATGAAGGAGATGCTCAACTGAGGGCCATTCATACAGTATCTCATATTTCCACTACATGTGAATGACAGGATGCTTTTCTTTCTGGAAATCTGTTGTTCTTGAGATATTGAACCTACTCATAAAGCCCAATTTATAATCTATTCTACCCCCACAGAGAGGGTCTAGGTTTGTTTTACTCCCTTCCCTGCCTCTCCTCAGTCACCTTCAGAAGGAATCTTTCACTCTGATGGGGCCTGGGTTCAGAGCAGAGTTGGCAGACGCTGCTCACAGATTTGTTCTTGTTCGACGGTGTTTCAAAGGGCCTGCACAGCTGCAATGAGAAAAATTAGGGAGGACCCTGCCTGCAAGTGAGATATCCCTGAGGTCAAACCCTCACTCAGAGACAAATTATGTGAAAACCAATGAGTACCTGATTGTGGTTCTGGTGTCCACTTTGACTATGGCTACGTTTGTTCTGCTCAGTACCACAAGAACATTACCATTCTTATTTCTCTGGCTCTCTCTGCAGCTCTTACCTCAACTTCAGCCATCTCTTCCTACCTTGCACCCCTCAACGATAACCTCTCCCTTGCCTTCTTTCTCCTCGTGTTGGCTTGTCTGATACATCTTAAACTAGATGCACTAGAATGTGCTTTTGCAAACAAAAGAAGACACATTGTAAATTTAAAGTGCTATGTAAACAACCTCAACTAAATACTAATAGCTACTCACAAGACCTGTTTTTGGGAAGTTATAACTAATTCAGAACTCATCTGTGTGTACAGTACAGCGAGTCTCATTTAAACCGTTCATTCAAACTGTTCTGACAGACCCCATTTCAGCAAGACACTTCATCACATGCCTGTGAATAGTCGCATTGACTTCAGTGAGACTATTAATGTGCTAAAAGTTAGGCACATGCTTAAGTATCTTGTTGAATTGTGGCCAGAGTCTGAATAAAAAAAAAATCTATTCAAAACCAAATCAAAACCTATGAGCGCTGATGGCTTTGTGTGTCTGTTCAGCTGGGGCTAACTGCTCGATTAAGAAGGGAAGGAAAACCAGAAACTACAAAGAAGGAATGTGTTTGTAATTCACTCGCTCTCTTCTTTTGGGGGTTTGGAAGAATCTAGGGACCAGACTGATTCTGGGATAAGGAGAGAGGATGGGGATGATTTTGCTCTTGGTCCCACTGGTGTAAATTCAGCATCTGTGCATGGAGTCACTCATTAGTTACACCCGTGTAAGTCAGGGCAGAATTTGGCCTTTTGGCTAAAATAAGCCCCTCTGCTTTTTGTGTATTTGAATCAGCTCATGGAGCCGCTTTTCTGGGTTTCTGTCTAGTGCTGAATCTCAGCTTGCTTGACCCATGACTCTCACAAATTCACAGGCACTGGATTTTAAAAGAGACCAAACTCCTTTTTCACTTGGACTCACTTTGTATCTGTCTCGGTCACTTGCTGGCCCTCAGCTCAAGATGGAATTTATTACAGTTTAATGTTGTGTAGCATGTGTACAACTATGAATTAATCATTGTCAGAGAAGAATAAAGATAATTAGTTTCCTACTGTATGTCTTTTTCTTTAGCTGTTAATTATCCATGTAGGGACCTGCACCTTTTACAGAGTCAGCACATTTACAGGAACCAAATGTCATTACTCAATCTCTCTCTGAGAAAATATTAAACATCTTTGATAAGATGCCTAAACAGCATTGAAAGTTAACTTAATCATCCAAATTTTATTAGTTCAGTGGATATATTATTATGTGGCGATGATGACAGCAAGATTATTAAAATGCAGCAGACTGCTACGCAGTAAACATTCATGTTCAAGTGTGTAGGCAAATTCTCAGTCCAACTAATGTTAAAATGTTGCACAATCTTTCAGAATTAGAAAAATCTCTGTGTTTAAATAGTTAGGAATGTAACTGTGCATTCCATGTACAGATGCTTCCATATTTTATTAAAATACAATAAAATAAGATACCACCATGTTTTGAGCAGACATATTATTACTGTACTGAACTAATATTAAACTACACAGAGACCATATGACACAGTGTATAGAGTGCCAGGCTGGGAGTCAGAACATCTGTTTTATTGTCACCTCTGCCAGGGACTTTCTATATGACCTAGGGCATGTTACTTAACTTCGACATATCTCAGGTTCCTTGTTATGAATTGGGATAATGACACACTTTGAGCTCTGTGGAGAAAAAGGAGCTATTTAAGGGCTAAATATTAATATCACTATGGTACACTGAGAAACAGAGAGTTTCTGTGTTAGCTTTCCTCCAAAATAATCCTTCATTAGAGTATGAACTTTGATCCAAACAGCATTAAAGTGTTTTATTTATAGAGCTGTTCTGGTAACAAAAAAGAGGAACTTTTGCTAAAATGTTTGTTTAGTTATTTCATCAAATATAAACATTTTCAGCCAGCTCTGGTTATTTACTGTAGATCGGGGGTGCAGCATGTGGCCACTAGGGTGGGGGGAAGAGAGCTATGGCTCCACCTCCTTTCCACCCACTTTGGGGCAGCTAGCACCCATAAGGCAACACACCCCCTTTAGGGAGTAACAAGTAGGATGAAGTACTTGCATGTAGAAGCAGAAGAATGGGGAGGAGACATTAACACTGAATCCTCACCCCTTACTACTTTGCACACCTGTGCAAAGGCCAGTCAGTCTGCACCATGAAGACATCTAACAACTGGAAACATTCCTCAGGGACGATTTTAGGATTTAAACCAATGGCTGACTATATTATTACTTAATTCAAGTTAATAGACTGGTATAATTGTAAAGGAGTTATAACTGCTAATTCTTGAGCTCAGGCTACATTTAAAATATTATATACATGAATGATATCTGTCTTTATAGCATTGGACAGGAGGAGATACCTTCCAAATTAAACTGGTGAGAACTCAAGGCAGCTGTTAAACCAAATGACTTGGGTGGAAAGCTGGAAAATGAAATGGTGCCAGCACAAAACAATATTCTGTGATGTGAACACATGGCTAGGAACCTGTAGCTATGATTCTTTGAAATCAAAGTCCCTGTAGACAAGGACTTGAAAGTGAATTTCAAAGTTAACTTGCAAGAGTGGTCTTTTTCATACTACAGATCTCCAATAATGGCTCTCACCAAGAATAGGTCTGAATATTCTCTCCCGTAACAGACAGAAGATGGCAGTATTTCAAAATATGAATATTATTTATAAAGAGATACTAGCTGGTTTATGCAGTTTGGATGCCTGCTAGTGCTATATGATTGTATTCATTAGAATTACAGGTCAGTAGCAACGCTACACTATAATCTAGTGACTAGGGTATCTGAGGGATGGGAAAACATGCTGCAGTGTTATTATTCAAGATAACTCATTCTAGGGAAGGTGTATTAATACCTGCCTGCCATGTGAGGGTCCCTTACATGATACAGAACACCAATGATTTTTCTGGAATCTGCAAAATGAGTGAAAACATTTGAGATCATGAGAACTGAGGTCTCTACAGGAACACCACAGGGCTAGTCTCATAATATAAATGACGACCCCTTTAAGATCTATTCATTCTTTCAATGTTGGTTTCAGCAAAGTTTCAAGAAAGAATTCTCTAATGAGAATAAATTTGATTTCAGTCCGGATCTGTAACTAAAGGAAGCTGCCAAAGAATGTCTGGCCCACTTTAAAACACAAGCCTGGGTTTATAATCTCATAATATCTCCCACATAAATGTCAACAAAAGTATTTTGAGCATTTTTGCTCAAAAATGAACAAGCTACTGAAAATCTTAGGAACATGGCAAAAATGCCCTAGTCACATAAATATAGTGAACTTTGCTTAACCAGACATGGTTAGTACAAAGATTTGGTTACAGAAGAAAAAAAAAGAGATGTTCCAACCAAAAACATTAAATTCAATAAGTTTATCATTGGATACGAGGCACAGAAGTGGCAGCTTTAATGGACACTTACTGACTGTTTACGTAGACTTTATTAGAGCACTTGGGACAGGCAGAGGAGAGATGGTAGGGAAGATGGCAGTTTTGGAAATAAGATAGAAGAGCTACTAAGATGTTTGCCTATCAAACAATACCATTTCAATTGTGCTAACTTACTTTATATGTTACCAAAGAAACCCTAAAGTACAAGCATTGTAGTAACATGGCCTATCACATTCAACCTCCTTAGAAGTAATGACCAAATCCTAGCACTGTACTCTGGATCTAATCTTGCCAATTATTCTGTTGGGGGAGGATCAGCGTGCCAGGAGATAAATGGAGACAAGTGCTGTGCCTCACATCTGTGCCTCCAGCAGGAACTTTCCCTCCCCATTCACTGGCTTCTATATTGGGCATCCAACCCCAGGACTCTTCCTAAAGAGGAAACCCACCATATGTGGGAAGGAGAAAGCAGAAATTTAACAAAAAACCTGGTTGTGCTACATTTCAGGAGAAATTTCCACAGGGCCAATGGGGGCTCCTCCCATTATCACATAAAGAATCTAAGAGCCCCAGGACCCCACAAGATCCTTCCATGGAGTCTTAGGGAACATTGTCACAAAGAATCCCCTCCATGTGTAGATCGGATCCTCATGAAATTTATCTGAGAAAAGGCTAAATAAAAGCTGAGTGAGGCTCTCAGGATTTGACCTATTATATTTACCCAACTACCAAGGGAATGACAGTAAACCTAGTGTTATAAGAAAATTTGTGGGCATGGAAGTATTATCTGGAGTCTCTCGTTTTACTAATAGATTCTCTCACACTGAGACATCCTGCTTATACTTTAGCACAATTAAACTCACTGTGATGGTTAGTTATGCTCTTCCTTCCCTCTTTATAATACATCTGTCTACCTACCAGTAAAAGAAGAAAAAAATCCTGTCACTCTAAATAGTTGCGCATAATAGAGTTCAATAATATATTTTTGTTTCTGTAGAAGAATTTTCTCCTGGCTACTTGTGTTTTCATTTCTTTCCTGTGTCTTTAAGACATACAAGTTTTACAGAAGGAGCCTTCAAGTACTCTGAAAAAAGATTTCCACTAAGGCACCCTGGGAACCAAAAACAATACTCCTGTCTTATTCTGATGTGATCTGTGAAGCCTTAAAACTAATCTAAAAAACCTTTGTTCTATTAAAAGGAAAAGATCCCTTCTGGGGAAAAATATTTCCATAGGGCATGATACACAGGGGGGAAAAAATCATGAAATATACGAATCTTGATTACACATAGAAAATTGTTTCATGCGCTTCAAAAGGCACTTGCTTAGCTATGGTCAAAAGCCAGTCAGAAGGAACGAGCTTGAAAAATAAAAAACTATGTGGGAGATCCCTGATGAATCAAAGGAAGTCTCTTGTTCCAGAAAGGAGGCGACAACCACCCGGGAACTTGGCTTGCAACCCAGTTATGTGATTGGGAGTATTTTAGGGTCAGAGGGTAACAACTCAGGGCCAAACTCAACCTGTGCAGTGTGTATGGATTTGACCTCTCAGGCACTAACTCCCTGATAAAGGAAATAAAAGAGATCTTATGTAACTGACAGGAATTTTAAAAGAGGAGATTACACATTTTCTTTCAGATGTTTTTCCAGTTGTATTATCCTAGGGCCAGGTTCTGCAGCTGATGTTCAGGCAAAACTCCCACTGAAGTCAACAGGAGTTCTGCCTGAGGAAGGACTGCAATGCTGACCCCTCAAATGTCAAACATCAAGCAACTGATCTACACTGAATTATGACAGCTCTTTGCATCGCTATCTGACTGCAGCCTCAGAGAATAACACAATAAAAACAACAATGGTAATCCCATTTCTTCGGGTGTGTAAATATAATCCTGTGTTGAGCTTGTTTCTGGCAAATGGAAAAAATAGCAGCATTTCAATTTGGTATTCTGGGCTAAATTCTGCTCCTGTTTATACCTGCCCCCAATGAAATCAATGGCATTCCAAGGGTGTTAAAGAGAGCAAAATTTGGCTCTCTATATGTTTGTTAAAGGAAGTGTGATGGAGCAAGGCTGGATGGCTACAGGAAAGTACTGAGGAGCAGGTATGTTAGCTCCAGGCTAATCAAGGCACCTGGGGCCAATTAAGAACTTTCTAGAAGGCACCGGAGAGAGCTACATTGATTGGAGCACCTGCAGCCAATCAGGACAGGCTAATCAAGGCACCTGGTATAAAAAGGGGAGCTCACTCCAGTCTAGAGAGGAGGAGTCAGAGGAAAGAAGTGTGCATGAGGAGCTGGGAGCAAGAGACACAAGGAACTAAGAACTGAGAGGGGGTACTACTGGAGGATTGAGGAAAACACCATACAATCTAGCAGCATCAGACACCAGGAGGATCCTGTGGTGAGGATAAAGAAGGTGCTTGAAGGAGGCTATGGGGAAGTAGCCCAGGGAGCTGTAGCGGTCAAGCAGCGGTTACAAGTAGCACTATAGAAACTGCTGCAATTCACAGGGCCCTGGGCTGGAACCCGGAGTAGGGGGCGGGCCCGGGTTCCCCTCTAGCCCCGCTACTCCTAATCAGACATAGGAGTAGTTGATCCAGACTATGGGTTTCATCCAAGGGGAAAACCACTGAGGGGAAGAAATCCGCCAATAAGCGCAGGACCTACTAGAGGAGAGGAGGAACTTTGCCACAGAAGCTACAAAAAATTATAACAGCACCAAGAATCCTGCACTACTCTGGTGCTGGTTGGATTCAGTCAGAACACCTGCTGACCTGCTTCTTCATGGAGAATATAATGTAGCAACATGCACAGCACCGTACCCTGCTGTGGTCAGGAAATAATGCTTTGTGAATGTAGGTTTTCCTTGGCTCTCTGCAGAACTATACAGAATCTATTAATTTTTGATTGACAGGAATTCTATACTTAACTGTCTCTACAAGAACATCCTATTAAAAGTTATTGATTAGATATTCAGTTGACAACTCCACGCAATTTAAATCCATCTCTCCACACAAGCAGCTGGCTAAGTAATAAAATTCTAGTTCATTCTTTTAATCAAATCCAATTAAACTGAGGGCCTTGTGTGTATTTTTTTCTGTGATGGCCTCTTGAGTGTGGACCTTGCTCCCCTGTGTCCATCCCCCCCCTTCAAACACTTTCTGGGTAGGATTTTTAAAGCCACCTATCAATATTGGACACTCAATTTCTGCTAATTTTATGGGAACGGAGCATCAAAATACTTTATGCAGCACTGAAAATCTTAGCCTATAACTTTATTTTTTCAAAGTTTTATTTTTTGTAACTCATGAACATTGTTGGCTGACCCTGTATTTATCATCTTCCTCAAGCCCCTTTCCCTTGAATTTTAAGTGCTTGTTTTCCTAATGATGTTTTGATTATGCTGTATGGTCCCTTGGCTGAGGGAAACACTTATTAAGTAAACAGCAAAATAAAATAAAGCTCCTTTCCCAAGTTGAGCACGTCTGCTGTCCTGCTACACAGGTCTACAGAGAAGACCATGAAGACTGAAGGGCTTTTCCCAGAACTAGAAAGGCATTTATAGAGAATGTCTTTCTGTCCAGATGCAAGCTAACCCAAATGTCTTGGATCGTGAGAACTGCAGTTACAAATAAGAAGGCAATATAGATTTGTGGGTAAGATTTATACGTATAAATATATGGTTATGGTCACTGCTAATATCGCTGCTTGGAAATTTTTCATCTAAACCATTTCTCAATGAAAAATGCCATTTTTGTCTAAATTGACATGTTTTGAAAAACATGTACATTTTGATTAAAAATTCCCATGGCAAAAAATATTTCACAGGGGGAAAATGTACATTTTGGAAAAAATTTGGTTTTGAAATTTTTTAAATTGTGTTTTCAAATTCCCTTTAAATTTTATTTAATATTTGTTTGTTTTCCTCTTATTCACGACATGTGGTGCATAATATCCACTTCTCAGGACATGTCATAATGTGACATATAATAGCTGAAATAGTCTATTATTTTTAAAATTGTTATAGACAGCTGCTACTTAGTGCTGATTGAAACATCTTCTCTTATCTAGATTTTACGAAGTATCAGACTGTTTTGTTCCAACGCAACCAGGAGGTACTTTGATTTAGAAAATAGGAAAAGGTTACTCCACAAGGATTTGCGCAACAGGGTGAGACTCAATATGAGGAAAGGTGGCAGATCCTGTTCGAAACTGAGAACCAGATGAGGCCATTGGGCACAGGCCTCAGTGGGCGGTGACGAATAGACACTCCTGCCAAGAAGGTGCACCAAAAAGCATCATGACCACTGGGAGATCCAATTCCTTCCAGGAATCTCCTGTTATGAGGAGGAAAAGGGAGTAATTTGCAGTGCCCCTTTGCAAGGTGCAGCTCCTAACCCTGTATGTCTATAAAGCACTTCTGGTCAGTGCAAAGGGAGTATGGAACCTTGGCTCTCTGCCCATTCCCCATTCACTAGCTCCTGTGGGGAAAGGGGGAGCATTTCTAGTGCTGCCCCTGCACTTCTTGAGCCCAGAAGCTATAATCCAGGCTGTGTGTATGCACCAATCAGATCCTTACTTTTTCCTACTTCCCTGAACAGCTGCATCATAGCTAGACACAGAAACTCAGAATAGCTAACAGACAACTTTAATACAGAAACATGTTTCTTCTTATGAGGCAAAGGCTAGACCACTCTGTGGGCACTTCACACACCTGGCTGCTTCCGCGTGTACTTTTAAGTATGTTTGTTCCATACATTTAGTAGCAGCGAGTATGTATTAGCATTTTTAAAAAAGTTTCTCCCTGACTTCATCAATTGGGACATTAACTAACATTCAGTTTATGAAGACAAAAGGAAGAGAATTAATAGAATGGAAATGCCCCTATGATGTAATCCATTTAAGTACTACTAATGTGCCACACAATCAATTGTTACTAAGTTGTATGTGCAACATAGAGAGAGGAGGCACTGACAGCAGAGGGGGAAAAAGAAAAACAGCTATAGAATAAGAGGGAAAAAGCCCCAACTTCCAAACTAAACCCCAACCCTCCCTTGCCACAACTTCCCTCCCTCTTCCTATCTTTCACCCCCTGCCCCACTCCAAGCCCTCCCACACTCTCCAAACCCCTCACTGCTTATGGCCAAGTGCAGGCACTGAGTCTGTCACTTCCCTTTACTCACAAGACATCCCTCATTTAGTTGATGTGAGCAGAGGCAGCAGCAAGGAGCAGACAGAATGGAGGAAAGTGACTTTAAAGCCAATTGATTTTGCTCCCCCTCACTTGGAAGGATGGGGGGAGGCTGATGGGCAATGTGGGGGCTCAGGAAGACAAAAGGGGTCTGAAAGAGAAGCATGGACCAGAGCTGATGAAGTGAGGGGGCTTCTGAGTTTGGTAGGGAAAGTTGTCAGGTCAGGTCCTAAGGTGGAGTAAATTGGCTTCAATGGAACTTTACTTAGGAACTGTCCCTGTCCCTGTCTCTGTGGGAGGGCAAGGGGGCTCACCTGGGAGAAAATGTCTGCTTGAGGGGCCTGAATTTTCAGGGTGCAAACATTTGGTTGATCCACACCTAGGGTAGCCTCAATCTGCCTGTACCCTCGGTATTACAAAAGGAAGAACCCCTGTCTTTTCCTATTGTTCTGTAGTTGCGAATTTCTGAACTGGTGACATTGACTTTTAGGAGGCATTAGTTAAAGGATGAAGTTTGAAGGCTCAGTTACACCAGGGTAAATCCTGGGCCCAATTCTCCATTGGCCTGTACCACATTTAGTAATTTATGCTGGTCCTAGTGAGGAAAAGGTGTAAAGCAGAATAGCAGCACCTTATACCCACATTGCACTGGCAGAAATGACTGTATTACAACAGAGAATCAAGCCCTCCAGATGTCAGCATCTTTATTTTGAAACGGCACTGGAGAGAGAAAGATGAATTTGGCCCCTGGACTCTAGAACTAGTTCTTATTCTCAGAACTTTAACATCCCATTTCTCCTTGAAAAAAAATGTTCTCCCCAGTCAGAGACAGGCAAGATCAGTGATCCAAATGCAAATATTTCACAGTCTCTTGCTCAAGCACAGATGAACGGCTGGCATGAAGAATGTGTCCACGGGAGATGCGAGATGCCCTGGGGTACTCTACTCTCTTAAGTGGATCACTCTGTGGCTCTTTTCCAAGTAAAGGTGCAGGAGTGAGTGTTTGAAAACATTTGTTGAGTATGTTGGCAGAGGTCACACCAGAAAGAGTGAGCAGTTCAACCTACTCAAATGCACAGGAGAAAAATTAACTGATGGCAAGACTCGGAGAAAGAAAGAAAGAAAAAAAAACTACAGCAAAGTTCAGAGCTGCTAATTCAGCCCTCTACTAAATTAGGAAGAGGCCATCTGTTAGTTCCAAGAAAAAATCCCTTAAATGATGAACAGAGTCATTTAGAGCAATTCAAAAGAAGTGTGAATTGCTGGAGCAAGTCTACTGGCTAATGTGTGCTGTGTAATGGCTCAGACAGCATAGATACATTTACTCCAGAAATGTATCCCTGTGCTGGGAAAAAAAATACACAGCTCTCAGAGCTGGCAGCACCAAACTGAGGCTCTTTTAGGACTCAGGAACCAGAAGTGTCTGGGGAGGGGAGGCTTTGCAAACAAAGAAAACATCTAGAGAGAAGTTTCTGGGTTGGCTGCTTTTTGTTCCCTCTCTAAATTTTCCATCCCTAGGTGCTGACCCTGTGGGAGCTCCAGGGCTCAAGCACCCACTGAAAAAAAAATAGGGGGTGCTCAGCACTTGCTGGGCCAGATTAATCTTTTGTGGACCCCCGGTGCTCAGATTGTGGCTTCACCCACGCTCTGTCCCCAGGCCCTGCCTCTGCTCAGTCTCTTCCCTCTGAAGCCCTGCCTGCCGCTCGGGGGGGGGGAGGGGTGGAGGTGGGGAGGGAAGGGGGCAGAGAAGAGTACCCACTGGCAAAAACAGTACCCACTGGCCTCTGTTTCCATCTGTCCATCCATCTTGCTAGTCTTGTTTTTCCTACACCTTCCATCTCAGTTGTCTCTAAGACCATCATCACCTGTAATTTTATTCATCCCCCTTGATCTCTCCAATGTTATGCTGACTCCTCCCCTTTCATTTCTTTTAGTCTGTTCTCTTTGTTATACCCATATTTCCATTTCTCTCCCCTAACCCCTCCTTAATGGAAAATGCCAGATTCTGACCCCCCCCAGGTTTTACATTGATGTAACAACTAATTTCAGTGGGATTATCATCATTATTATGGGTGGGATTTTCAAAAGGATCTAAGAGAATTAGGTGCCCAACTCCTAATTAATTCTAGTGGAGTTGGGTGCCTAACTCATTTAGATACGTATGAAAATCTCTCTTTGTATGTGTATCAGTGGCACTTAGGGGACACAAATGAGATAAGAACCTTGTTGTGCTAGGCACTGTATAAATAGTAAAAGACAGTCCCTGTTTCAAAGACCTTAACATCTAAAAAGATAAGACAAAGGAAGGATTATTATCCCCATTTCACAGATGTAGAAGTGGGGCAGAGAGAGGCTAAGTGAACTGTCTACACTGAGTTTGTAGAAGAGCTGGGAACTGAACCCAGATCTCCTAAAACCTGGCCTGGTACCTTAACCACAAGGCCCTCCTTTCTCTTGCCTGTTGTGTAGTCCCATGCTTTCTGAGTACTGATCTAAAATGACTGCTGCAAGTGAGGTCAGATACCTCAGAGATTACCCATGACATTTCAAGGGTCTGAAAAACTCAGAGGGTGCTGGTGCTGGCAGGGGTTGGCCCACCTTTACAGTCAGCCTGGACTGCTGGCCAGCCTAGGTTTTCTTTCATTTGAATAAGAAAAATAGGAGGAAGGGGAAAAAGCCCACACCCCTTTTCGTTTGTTCTGTGCCTCAAGGGAAGGACTTTTCCACAGGAATGCAGCAGCTTTCTACCACTGCTTCCCCATCTTTACCCATGCTAAGCCACATATGCAAAACAGTTTTCCCTCACCTCCTCTCTCTGCTTCCTGCTTGTACATGCTCCTTAGTGCTTCCATTATCCTCACAGTGACAGCTTGTCATAACCATTTCAAACAGATTGTTGGGCAGAGGGCGTGAGGAAGAAGGTGTCAATGGACACAAATGAATCATCAGTGATTAGAAGTTTAGCAATTCATAGGCAGTTGCACATTATAAACTAAAACCAAAAGCAGGTGAGCAACTGCGATCACAAGCACAATTGTATTAAAGAGTCTTTTTAGTCTAAACGCTTTTATACTTCATTATAAATTGAACTGTTTCCAGCTTAACAATGGGACTTTTTCCCCCCCTACACTGATCAGAGCCATAAGAGCAGCAAGCTTCCACAGCCCTATTGCTTCACTGAACAATCATTTGTTTTCAGCATTTTAGTTTGGAGACTGTATTAAATAAACAGCTCACATCAGACAAGAGCCCTCTCTTCAAGAGATGCTGGGGGAGATAGAGGGGGGAGAAGGCATCTTGAATTTCAAGTAGACTTGTGAGAACTAGAAGATCACTTATGTTTGAGAAGAAAGAAAACATATTTGCATCTGGGGCACACATCTCACCAGCAGAGCAACCTTCATGATCCATAAAAGTAACACCATGTATTTATACAGCATCTTTATGAAGAAGCACCAGACCCTGAAGTGTCTGATAAAACATTTCAAGTGTAAAAATGTATAGCCAAGTTAGAAACACAACAGTTCTGATACATCAAGGTGATGGGTCTGCTTCTCCACTGCCTTATGGTCATTTACACTGGTATGAAGTGGGTAATCTTGCACACCCACTTCACACAGGTTTAAGTGATTACAGAAGAAGCAGAGCAGGGGATACTCACATATTCCAAAAGAGTGGCATTAAGAAAGAGCTGCTCATGTGAATGGCCAAGTTAAGCCAGAAACAAGGGTTCAATTCCATCGTGACTTACAGTCATGCAACTCTCATGAGACACTGATGTATATCAAGGCACAATTTGTTGCAAATTTCTTCCTAAAGCTGCAAGTAGGAGCTTGGAATGAAAGTGAGGGATCAACTCTTGTTTAGCTCAGTTAAATGTCTTGGCTCAGGATCAAAATAGCAACCGCACAACAGATCCACTACTGCTCAGTGACCAAGGTAACACATTCTCCCTCTTCCGACCCTACAGAGCCCCTCTGCACTAAAGCCCAGATATTTGGGTTTGCATAGGATTAGGGGCAGGAGAAGGGTTTAGCCCTGAGTGAGCAGAGGGTGAAAAGTTCTCTCTGAAGAACCTGTTTCCTACACACAGTGCAAACATCAAAGCTCTAGAGAGAAGGGAGTTGGTTACATTGTTCAGTCTGTGGTTAGGTTGCTGGGATTTGGTAAATAAAAAACATTTTTACAACTCATTAAGAGGAGTTTTGGGAAATGTTCTCAGATCCGTTTTCAAGAGGCTGTGAAGAGCCCATATTTTCCTATGGGAGCATTTGTTTTAAACTAAATGTTCAACATGAAGAAGCAGATCAGGCTGAGGAACAGTGACATGTGTTAGTACTTTATAGAGCTGATAAATGGCAGATTATTAATGGGCTATTGCTTTTACCTGTTAAGTTTGACAAAAGGACAGTGTTTAGACATCATCATAAAGCAACTGCAAACCAGCCCATGAAGATAAGTGTATGTAACCAGAGCACTTGAGCTGGTTTTGCAATAATCATCAGTTATTTTCATGTTCTGTTATTCTTTATACCACATGAATAATATTTTCCATGTGTGTAGCTGAAATTTCTACCTAGACTTCATAAAAGCAGCACTGGTCTCTCAGGTCCTTGGAGGGAGCAATAAATCATAGAAGAGTAGGGGGTGAAGGGACTTTGAGAGGTCATTTAGTCCAGCTCCCTGCACTGAGGCAGGACCAAGTATACTTAGACCCTACCTGACAGGTGTTGATCTAACCTATTCTTAAAAACCTCCAGTGATGAGGATTCCGCAATCTCTCTTAGCCTATTCCAGTGCTTAACTAGTCTTACAGTTTTCTAATATCAAATCTAAATCTCCCTTGCTGCAGCTTAAGCCCATTATTTCTTGTTCTCCCTTCAGTTTATACTCTATCATTATCTTTCCATTACTCTTCTATGCCAGCTCTCTTTGTTAAAGTAAACCACACATGGAAGCTCCTCTGATCTATGTTTGGAGGGGACCTACTGCACATAGTTTTGGCAATCACTCAAGGAAGTAGAGGTGGACCAGCCACCCACTCAACATTACCCTGCCAGCACCTCAAGGAAAGCCTTCAATGAAATGCCAAAGTGTTGCATGTGCAGAGCACAGCTGGAGAGGACCACAGGCTGAGAAGTGTGGGTGACCATATCCTCTTCCCTGCAGCCCTGTGGGGAATGCACACCACAAAAAGTACAGCTTTCTGGTGTATTCCTTTAGTAATGTGCCCCCTCTGCTTTTGGACAACCATGTATAGGGTGGTTTTGGGGCCAGTGCCAGCTCAAGCATCTCTGGCAGCATGAGCTCCTGACTTGAGAGCCTCTGACACCTGGTTTTGATAGAATCATGCTGGATATGAACTGGAACAGACCTAGTGGGGCCTAGAGTTGGTGCAGAAGCACAGGGCCCACATGGTTTTGATTTTTTTTGTGGATTCCCAGGGATACACAGAGTTGGGGACAGAACTATTGCCTGTAAGGCAATGTTGTAACAGTTTTGGTTCTCTTGCTCCTCTGCCCTGTAGATATTTTAATAGGATCAAAGATACAGGCCATTATCAGGCACCATTTATTTCTCTACTGCTTGTTCCAGGAGACAGTGTTACTATAATTTTTTACAGACCTTAGAAAAGGCAAACACCATAATTTCAAAATCTGTCTATCCAAAAATATACCGTGTCTTTACTTCTATATTAGGGGACAATAAATACTGATAAATTAACCTTCACAGAGTATAAATAGTACTATGTTACTAACTGCAAAAACTGTCCACGTTTGCAACTAAGCAAAACAAATTTACTGGCTTCAAAGAGAAATTCCCTTTTAGAAAAATCTTTGCTTCTGGGATTAAACTATATGATGTGTAGCAAGTATGTGCTGATTCAGATAATTATGTAAGTGTAGGTAACCTATCATCAGGTAACGCTTTGCCTTTTGAATATTTATGCTGAAATATTTTTGGGTAGGGATGAACTAAAAGTAGCTAATGAATAGGGTTTGCCATTAAAAAGCCAATGGTTATAAATAGATTTGATACAGTGATAACATAAGAACGGCCATACTGGGGTCATACCAATGGTCCATCTAGCCCAGGGGCCTGTCTTCTGAAAGTGTCTGGTGCCAGATGCTTTAGAGGGAATGAACAGAATAGGGAAATTATTGAGTGATCCATCTCCTGTCATCCAGTCCCAGCTTCTGGCATTTGGAGGTTTAGGGACACCCAGAGCATGGGGTTGCATCCCTGGCCATCTTAGCTAATAGCCATTGATGGACCTATCCTCCATGAACTTATCTCATTCTTTTTGGAACCCAGTTATACTTTTTGGTCTTCACAACATTCCCTGGCAATGAGTTTAACAGGTTAACTGTGCGATCTGTGAAGAAGTTCTTCCTTTTGTTTGAAACCTGCTGCCTATTAATTTAATTGGGTGACCCCTGATTCTTGTGTTATGTGAAGGGGTAAATAACACTTCCTTATTCACTTAATCCACACAATGCATGATTTTATAAACCTCTATCATATTCTCCCTTCATCATCTCTTTTCTAAAATGAACAGTCTAGTCTTTTTTAATCTCTTCTGGTATGGAAGCTGTTCCATATACCTAATCATTTTTGTTGCCCTTCTCTGTGCTTTTTCCAATTCTAATATACCTTTTTTGAGATGGGGTGACCAGAACCGCATGAAATATTCAAGGTGTGGGCTTACCATAGCTTTATATAGTGGCATTATGATATTTTATGTCTTATTATTTATCCCTTTTTAATGGTTCCTAATATTCCGTTAACTTTTTTGACCACTGCTGCACATTGAGTGGATGTTTTCAGAGAACTATCCTCAATGACTCCAAGATCTTTTTCTTGAGTGCTTATGATACCCCAGTTATTTCCTGTGTTAAGTCTTTATGTTATTATTTGCCCAAGTAGTTCAAGTAGCTCCACTGAGACCAATGGCACTGCTTGTGTGGATTAAGGTGTTATTCACTGTACGAAAGTATAGTTCAATCTTGCCCATTATGTCTAATCAACCTTCTTCTTGTGGTCTGATCTCAGAGACAGTGTTCTGAAACAATTAAATTAAAATAAGTTCTGCTGCATCTGGGCACATTTACAGCTATAGAGGAGGAATAGAATTTTCCCTTCAATAAGTCATTGGACAGTCAAATAAGATCATGAAGAGCTCAGCAATGTCCCTTATATATACACAAAAGAAAATCCAGGTTTTAATTTTCAATTGAGAGCTTCACTTCAATATAATAGATCATCATTTCTTACTATAATAGTAAGAAGAAAGAAAACATTAGGTTCTTTTAAATTGTCATTATTTAATCTATAGCTTTGCTTAAAATCTTGAGCTTAGAACCAGATCCTCAGTTGCTGAATAGTGGTGTAGCTCAAATGACTTTCAAGGAGCTATGCTGATTTACACCTGTGGGAGATCTGGCTTTATGGGCCTTATTCTCTGTTAGGTCACACCATTGACTTCAGTGATGCCCTTCCCGGTATAGGGTTTGCTTCTGCATCACTGCTGTCAGTGGGAGCAGAATCAGACCCTTATACTGGATAATCAGGCCATCCACCATTATGGAATCAATTATATAAATCAGGCAGACCATATCGTCCCTTTTCTGGCCTTTTGGTCCTAATTGCAGTGAACATCTTTTAATACAAAGTTATTGATGGGATTTTAACACCTGTACTTTGATCTAGAAATATTGTTAGGATCTGTAACATTCAAAGGAATTGATAGTTACTATAATCTAGAAAGAAAAACATAATTCAACTTAATTTAAATGTCAAAAGCCTAGAAGTCAATTAGTATAAAATACTTGGTGTAAAGGTAGGGTTGCCTGAGCAGAAAGCCGAGGGAAGAGCAACCTGGCATCTGAGCTCTTCTGAATGGTTAATGAATTTGATCGTCACAAAAACCCTGTGAGGTAGGGAACTATTATTGCCATGTTACAGAGGGGAAGCTGAGGCACAGGGCAGATCGAGTTACTTGCCCAAAGTCAAACATGAAGCTTGTGACTGAGCGAGGAGCTGAACACAGCTCTCCAGATTGCAAGCCCAGTGCCCTGTCCACTACACCAGTGTTTTTTAACCTTTTCAGCTCAGTGACCCCTTATTAAAAAAAACAAAAAACTTTTTGGTGGCCCCCTGCCATGCACATTTTCTTACTCTTACTTTTACAGTATCAGTGGTAAGTCTATATAGTTTTTGGTGTGTGTATTGCGAGAGGTTGAGAGAATACTTGACCTTGAAAGGCATGTATATGCGCAGGAGCAAGATTTTCTTTGCTTTGCTGTAATAACATTTTCAGTTCCTCACAACCCCCAATTGCCTTTTGTGACCCACCAGTTGAGAAGCAGTGCATTAGATCATCCTTCCTGCCCTGCTAATCCATAAAACCCTGGACACCAAAGTCTTCTCAGAGTAACTGAGTGAGACACGGTCTGATATGAGGTCATTCACATGAATGACTGCTTTGATGTGATAGCCCAAAACGTGAATACTCCATTTTAGACTCCCCATAGGTAATCTTTGGACTCACACACACAGCTAGCCATATACCTCCAATCCTGGCCAGACCACTTTCTCCCTTCAACTGGACATAAAACTTTATTCTCTGCCAAAATCCAAAAATTACTTACAGCAAATTGTACCAACCAGTATGTAAAGGAGAAGAATTAATGAAGCACCATGACCTCTCCCTGATAACTGCTGTAGAGACACGTGACTCAAGTATCTAATCATCCAATGCCAGTGCCCCCCAAATTGTTTGGGTTCTTTGACAGCCTGTGACGGAAAATGGATGCAGCATGAGAAGTTGAGTATTGGTGGTGGAAAGAACACCTACGCCTATGACACATCACAACGGTAAACCTTTTGAGGTGCTCTCTTCACTAGTCTGAACAAAGCATATAAACGGGGCTAATTTTCCCTTAAGTATGTAAAACTGATTTCTTTTGCTAAATGTGGAATTCTGTTTAAATCCATGTTCTGGGCCACCTGCAAAACTGAAGATGTCATTATGTGAGGAAGTAACTAAACATTTAACAGAAGATGATAAAAACTCATCCCATCTTTCCTTTGCTTGAGTGTTCTAAGGACATTTTAGTTTGCTGGGAGTTGTTTGTTCTCTATCCATTAACACATGGATAAGAAATTAGATTACACATTATAGTGGAATAATATTTTGTCATGAAAGAGCATCTAATTAAGCATCCTTCTTAAGTTTTAAAATGTTCAGCAGTTTACAAATATGTTAAAGAAGGGTTCTCTTAAAAAGGAACATAGATGAATTCAAACATAACCAAATAAACTTAAAATCCAGCACATCTGTCCATGCTGAACAGAGATTTGCACATTTGAAACCATCTTAAAATTCAAATACTGATCTTAGCTTCATGCTTCAAAGAGAACAGCCTAGCCAATGAGGAGTGTTTGGAATTAATGTATTGGAATGAAATCTGCTGATTGGCAGGAAGTGTGATGAAGCTGACAGCCAAACATTTTCTGGGATTGTTTCAAAGAAGTTATACAGGACTTGGATTATGAATATCCCTGAGGAAGGAGTCTGTCACTCCTGATTAGTTTATCAAAATGATCCTGTTTCATCAGGTAGACTGAATCGGCTTAATCCTTGCATTTGGTAAATTTTCCTCCTCACATTTTTACTCATGGCACATCCAGAAGGCACTGAATTTTGCTACATTCTGACACTTTCCATAGAGAACAATTATTAATAATTCTTCAACACATGAAGCTGAACAGAATTCCTTAAGATGATGTCAAATAGCGAGAGATGCCGAAAACAGGCACAAACAGTAATTTAGCTCTGTCAATAGCACTTTCCATTATCCTTCTGGACATGCCCTTCAGCACAGCCTTCCAGGCTTTCTTTAAAATGAAGCCTTCTTAATATTAACAATCATGGTTCCTACTGTTGACACTACAAAAGTATCTCATATGCAATGGTTATAAGTTAAAAGAAATATAGAGGCTCAAATACTGCACCCATTGAAATAACTGAAAGATCCCAAGAAGGGTACAAAATATTTATATTCATTTTTCTGAATGTCAAAAGAAGTCTGGGTCAGTTCTTATTTGAGGGCTGATTCTGATACCCTTCTGAGTAGGACTTTATTCTATTCACTACTCGCTGAGTAAAATGCTACTCCGTGTGAGAAAGAGAATCTTGCAGCAATTTCTCCATCTATCCAATGTACCATTTCACTGTGCATTTCCCCCCATTTGAGTGCATAAGTAAAACAAGAAATCACTGTCAATTAGACGATGCTAATCTTTAAAATGGAAGTAATTTAAAACTGTTATCACAGTAGTTCGCGTGTAAAACTTCAACAGCAGCATCAGCTTTTACAACTCCTCGATGCAGATTTCCAGAGTATTGTTTGAAATAATGCTTGAAACCCCAATGAAAACAGAAGTGAGGTTTTCTTTTCCTTTAATACTTTTGTCATCTTTTACATCATTGAGAAAATAATAATTCTTCTGAAGAAAAAAAATACCTGCTGGTATCATTAAAAGGCGTAAAAAACTACAAGATACAACTCTCTGAAGTCAAAGTAGCTATTTCTGTCAAAGAAAACAATACAGCAATTTATAACTCTGCTCCCAAGTTTTATGTTATTGCAGAAAATTTGGTCCTTTAACAATTAATCATAAATCCAATCACTGACAAGATATTGGGCTCCCTTTCCTCTGAGAGGGGAGTGGAATGTATCTCAAGAAGTGAAAACAGCAGGCTGTTTGCCAATTTGTCAGACCAAAGCCCCGTTCAGGGATGTCTGAATTTCCTACCATAACAGTAATGTGGAATTTCTGATTCAGCAGTAACTTAACGACCGGGACAGCCAAGCGTCAGATGGAGTCTAAGGGTTTTGAAATGAGTTGCTGTTTTGGAATACTTAATGAATTTAGTGCAACAAGAGTTACAAACCCTAGCGGAATGATTTCTACACTACATTTTTGCTGTACATCAGGGGAAAGGCTAGGGGAGAAGACTTTAGGTAAATGGCAAGAGTGTAGTCGTAATGTCAAGGCACAGCTGAAGAGTGTGAGACATGAATTTTTCACATGAGAAATGGGCAATTGGTTTCATTTATTCAATGATCATTCAAAGACACACACACTGATGAAATACTGGAGCCTTCACATTAACAGTGATGTTACATGTCTGAAGCAATTCATATTGAAAGAGAACTGCAAACTACAAATATAAATTGCTTTAAAAAAGTGTTAAAACTGTCCAAAATTCCTGTATGTGTCATTTATATATGCTGTATAATTAGCTACCAATAGCTTAGGCTGCATATTTATCTAGTTTGCTTGTTTGTGAAGCAGGATGCTGTGTATGACACCTTCCCATTATATTTTACATGAAAAAGTATATAGTCAAAGAAAAATATGGAGTTCCTTGGATTCATGCAAGAGACTTCAAGTATGCAAAATTAATGGTTGTTTTTTCTCTGCCCCCTAAAGGTAGCTGGAGCCCTCCAGAGCAGGGGCGGCTCCAGGCCCCAGCATGCCAAGTGCGTGCTTGGGGCGGCATGCCGCAGGGGGCGCTCTGCCGGTCCCCGGGAGGGCGGCAGGCGGATTCGGTGGACCTCCCGCAGGCGTCCATGAGGAAGGTCCGCTGGTCCCGCGGGTTCGGTGGAGCAGCTGCGGGACCGGCGACCGGCAGAGTGCCCTCCACAGCGTGCCGCCGTGCTTGGGGTGGCAAAATGGCTAGAGCTGCCCCTGCTCCAGAGAGAAGGATTTGGTGGCAGAATCATCCACACTGGGAGCAGCTCACCCTTCAGACCAGTGATTCTCAACCCGTTTAACACTGTGAGCTGCATATGCAGCTCTCTCTGTGTTATGTGGGCCACATCCACACAATACATATACTACCAGTATGGCTCTGAGGATGTCACATGGGCTGCAGATGTGTGCTGATTGGGCTGAAAGTGGCCTGCAGTTGAGAACCACTACTTCAGAACAACAAATGACTCTTTCTTAGTAAACTTAAAATAAAATGACCCTCTACAAAACTAGTAACTGGATACATTTTAATTGTTCAGACAGATTTTCTTGCTGATAAACCAAATAGTATGTTTCAGCCTCTTGCAGATGAGGGTAAGAACCAAGTGTTCTTACATTTTTCGTGGAGGAGTGTAGCATATTTTGAGGTATTGTTAAAACAATAACAAGGAACAACATTTCAGTTTCTTGGAAAGATGCCCTAATCTAGAACTAATGGGGTCTGTCTAGCAACACAGGACAGGCTCCTGACAACTAGCTAAACACCCTTAATTTCATTTGCAACAGACCACAGCACGCTAAATCCTTTGATAGAAAGCAGTGTTGGAGGAGGCACTTATAGTGGCTTGAGAAAATAGTAACTGAATGTCACTTGTGCTTCTGGTAAGGTTTTAGAACTGAAACAAATTCCTATTCAGCCCAGCAAGAGTGTAACGAAATGCACCTGGGTAGGTGAATGGGCAATATGATGACAGATGAGGTTCAATGATGATAAATGCAAAGTCATGCACACTGAAGGGGAACAACTGAACTACTCATATACCTTGCAGAGTTCTATATTAATTGTACTGACTGGAAAGAGACACTGTGTGGCATTGCTGTGGATAGACTCAGTGAAGACCTCTGGTCAGTGTGCAGTTGTGGTCAGAAAAGCAAAGAAGATGTTAGGATGCATGAGAAAGTTCTGTTTCATTGTTTTCCCATGCCAAGCTCTTGCTCTGTGTTTTTCCCTGTTTGTCAATGTAGATCATGACTGCTGAATGGTCTGTTCAGATTACAAGGCTGGGAATTTGATCTGTGAAAACTAACAGGGCTCTGGGGACTGCCTTGAGTTCTAACGTCTTGATATTGTAGTGCCTGCCATACCAAGGGTCCCTGAGCTGAAACCAAGTGGTTAAGGTCTGTCTGGTCAGACCGCTTGTTTTCTTCCCTGGATTACTTCCTATGTTGGTCAATCTTCTCCTCGGGGACTCGTATTCTCAGTGTGGTTCTGCCCTAGGGACAAGCCCCTTGTTCCAGTTCTCAACATAAGAAAGGAAAGGGAATTAATAGAAATAAAGAGTAGCACGAACTTCTCATTTCTAGCAGGATCCTCCACCTGTCTGCCCTACTGCTCTGTGCTCACAGACATCTGAAGATAGCCTGGCTCTCTGTTGTGCTTCTCTCTGGGAGCTGAGGATGAGAGATCTGTCCACCTCCCAGGCTGGAGCCTTCTGGACTGAGCTTCTTTCTTTTTTAAGGCTCCCCCTCCAAGACTAGCACACCTCACAAGTGTGGTGGGTGGGGCTGCCTGAGCCCAAAGCTGCTCTTTAACCCCTTCTTGCTTGTTGTGAGATTTGTACACCCCACCACAACTGAATATTGACTCTTAAATCCTGGCCTAAGCTTTTCAGAGATAGGCAAAAACCTGGAAATAAAACAGAAAGGAGAGCTCTGAAATGCAACCAACTGAAGGTGGATACTGAGTTTTTATGAAAACCTGACCTTAACTGTGCATTATGGATGAAAGATCCATTGGTGCTACCTAACATCCGTTTACCGCCCCCCCCAAAAGAAGCATATTAAGTCAATCTGCCAAAGATATTAATCTTAAATCACTGAAAAGAAAAACAACAAGGAGGCTATTCAGAAATTATTTCCATTGCCATTCCTCTGCCATGGTTATATGCCTGCTGTGTATATTTATTCTTTGGAGCACTTGATAGAAGGAAATACTGCCTTCAGATTTACATTGCAATGTTCAAAGAGGCCATAGGGAGATGCACTGCTGCACTAGGATTTCTGTTTAAATACACTGTCATTTTCCCAACAAAGCACAAGAAAACTTAATAGAATTTGCTTCAGCCTTCAAGCCTGTGGCTTGCCGAGGTTCTGCAGAAAGAGCCATACAGCTTCCAAGTAGTCATGGTGTTCTCCCAGCCTGTTCGCAAGGCAATTCCACACAGCCTTATCAGGATGAGGGACTGGTAAGAAGTGCTGCTGCCCAACCCATAAACCAGGCTACATGTGAAAGTGATATGCTGGTGTCATATCTGGCCCCAGGACTACAGTTCCACATTCAAACCTTGAAAGCACCTGGATTATAGATGATGGGCACTTCTGTTGGCGTGTAGCACCATCATCTCCCATGAACTTCAATTAACTTATCCCCATGTGGCATAGCGGACTGATCACTGGTATGGGAAAAGGATCAAGGATGTGACAACTAAAGGGGCAGGCCATCACCTCCCTGCCTGCAACATCTCCCATGACTCTTTAGAGACCAACAGAGCTGGGACATTTTTCCAAATGCTATTTGAAAGCTCAGATGGTCTGTCCTCATTTGTGCATTCCCTTGGCAAAAAGCAACACTGCTAACACCAAATGGCAAGCTTGCTGGACGGAGTAAAATGGGGGGGGGGACTTCTGCAGAATGTTATATTAACTCCTCCAAACATCTTCCGCACTGACTCTTCAGAAACGGCTTACTTGATTTGAGACAGCACATTCACACAATTCAGGTCTGAATACTTACTATTAAACTAGTGCCTAACATCTCTGTGAAATATTACCAGCTGCCTAATTTCCATATCATTTTCATACCTAGCAGTCCTGGTGGGATTGTTGAGTTGCTCCAGAGGCAATAAAGCACAGGACTAATATGTAATCTTTTTCTTTCCTGTGGGAGTTTGTAGGCAGTTCTTCTGGGTTTCTCAAAAAGAAAAGCTGTAATTTCTCTGTTTCTGTGTTAGAACTAGGAATACGAAATCCTGATTAACATTTCTACAAGGAATGTAGCTCAAATCCTAACTTGCCCTCAATTTAAATAACTGCTTAGTATATCACTTTCAAGCTGTTATTCCAAAACAAAAAAACTTTTTTTAACCAGGACTCAGGTGTGTCAGTGGAATACACTAGCACAGTGGTCTCCAACCTTTTTATGCACAAGATAACTTTTTGAATGTAAGTGCAACCCAGGATCTGCCCCGCCCCTTCCCTGAGGCCCCGCCCTGCTCACTCCATCCCCCCTCCCTCCGTCGCTTGCTCTCCCCCACCCTCACTCATTTTCACTGGGCTGGAGCAGGGGGTTGGGTTCAGGAGGGGATGCAGGCTCTGGGCTGGGGCCAAGGAGTTTGGAGTGTGGGAGGGGGCTCTGGGCTCAGCCTGGGGCAGGGGGTTGGGTTGCAGGAGGGGGTACGTGGTGCTGGCTCCAGGAGAGGGCTCAGGGCTGGGGTAAGGGTGCGGGCTCCTGCTGGGTGGCACTTACTTTGGGCGGTTCCCAGTCGGTGGTACAGTGGGGTTAAGGCAGGCTCCCTGCCTGCCCCGGCCCCATCATGGTCCCAGAAGTGGCCAGCATGGCTCTGCACAGTGCTCCTTCCTGCAAGCCCCACCACCTCAGCTCCCATTGGCCACAGTTCCCTGTTTATGACCAACGGGAGCTGAAGGGGTGGTGCTTGCAGGAAGGAGCAGTGGATGGAGACCCCTGTCCCCGCCAGGGGCTGCAGGGGCGTGCTGGCCATTTCTGGGAGTGGCATGGAGCCAGGGCAGGCAGGGAGCCTGCCTTAGACCTGCTGCACCACCAGACTTTTAGCTGCCAGATATCGTGATTGACTGTCAGAGGCTCCAGGATCGACCAGTTGATGACCACTGCACTAACATCTTCAGAAAATCTACACTCTCTTTACAAAAAGTCTGTCCCTTTACCAAAGCAAACATAAATATTTCAAAGTCTGGACTGGAACAATTAAGGGATCCTGCCAGTCACTCACTATCACTGCAATCAAATTATACCACTGGGCCAACCTTAAATTTGCCTCCTGGTTCTATTCTGTAATGAAAATATACAGCTGGGTGCAACTGTTGATTTCAGGTATTGTTTATTAAACGTGTAGGTCAGACTTCAAAGGTATATTCTGAAGGGTACATCAAGTTAAGTCTGCGTTCTGTATATTTTCTCATTGTGTATAAGTGTTGGTAGAGCACAAGACTATTTTTATGAATACAACTGAAATGACTCAACTTTATATTAGAGTGACAAGGTAAGTGACATAATATCTGTTACTGGAGCAGCTTCTGTTGCTGAGAGAGACAAGCTTTTGAGCTTACACAGGCAGCGGCGGCTCCAGGCACCAGTGCTCCAAGCTCATGCCTGGGGCGGCAAGCCACAGGGGGCACCCTGCCGGTACCTGTGAGGGCGGCAGTCAGGCAGCCTTCGGCGGCTTGCCTGCGGGAGGTCCGCCTATCCTGTGGATTCGGCGGCAATTCGGTGGCAGGTATGCCAAATCCACGGGACCGGGGACCTCCCGCAGGCATGCCGCCGACGGCAGCCTGACTGCCGTGCTTGGGATGGCAAAAAAGCTAGAGCCACCCCTGTACACAGGGTGCTTCTTACTGAGACCAAAACAGCTACAACAACACTGCATGAACTTTATGAGCTCAACCCAAAAAAAGGATTTTTTTTAACATCATAACTTTAAAAAAAACTTTTCTGATTTCCCCCCAAACATCCCCAAAAAAGTTTGCTCTGGGATAAGATGTGACATTTGAAATTTCTGGGGAATTCATTATTTTCTGGGAAGCGGAGGGGTTGGGTGGGAGGAGTTATAAAGCAATTGAATATTTGACTTATAGTGGGAAGCCAGCATCAACCTCACCTATCCAATGGCTGTAGCCTGGCTATAATACATAGCAAGAGACACTCTGGAACACTACTATAGTACCTCAAGTTGCTTTATTTTGCTTAGAGCAAGGCACCCAATTTAAATTCTGTCTTTATAGTTTATAGCAGAGGTGGCCAAACAGTGGCTCGTGAGGCTCTTTTACTGTTAAAGTGCAGCTCTCACAGCCCCTATTCCATTCTCCACCTACCAGAGAGACGGGGGAGGAACTCAGGACCTTTGCCTTGCCGTGGGGTGGTGGAGTAGGGGTTCTGCCTAGCAGGGAGGGGGGTCTCTGGGCTTCAGCTCCCAGGGGTGCACCTGCTGAGGCTTCAGCAGGAGCAGGGCTGAAACCCCGAGCTCCAGCAAGTGCCTCCCAAGTTGCTGAAGCCACGACTCCCGGTAGGTGCACCCCACCTCTCAAACTTCTGTAGATTGTCGTATGCTGCTCACCGGGTCAGTATGTTTGGCTTAGAGAAAAGCCAGAAAATGCAAATCTTACTAAAAATGAACTCTAAGACCATCTAACATATGTTAAGCATTGGCTAGAGACCAAGAATAGACATCATGCTTCCCGGTGTGCTTGGAAGATCATATGCAACAACAGCCCTATTATACCTTTGGAATAATGTGGATTTTCCTCCCGCCCCGCACATCCACTCAGGTACATCCCTTCTTGGGTATTAAGCAATGCCAGTAGCCTCTCTTGCTTGAGATCCATAGATTATAAGGCCAGAAGGGACCATTATGATCATCTGGTCTGACCTCCCATATAATTGGAAACAATCATGGAAGCAACAACAAAACACCACCACCACTCCGGAATTACAGCCCTCTTTTTCTACCCAGTACAATTAGATGCACATCAGGGTGTGGTGGTTACAGGGTTGGCCTTACCATGAGGTGAACTGAGGCAGCCGCCTCAGGTGCCAGACTGTAGGGAGGTGCCACTAGGACCCAGAGTGTAGAAAATTGTATTTGCTGCTGATGCATATGTATTCTCTCTGCTCTACATGCACAGAGATGGTGGAATGCTGTGCTGGAGGAAGGAGGGCACAAGAGACTTAACAGGCAGGCAGGAGAAAAGGTGAGAGGGAATAACAGAAAGCAGCAGGAGCTTCAGGGAGAGAGAGGAGGAGGAGCCTCTTATGTACATCTCTAGCACCCCCAGGAGTCTGGACTGATTAATACCAGCTTCTCAGGGGCTTCCTGTTTCCTGCTGCTTCCCTGAACCCACTTGAGAACAGGCAGTCAACTGAAGTAGTAGGAGCCAGTTAGGCCCTTAAGACACTGATATCTTCCCTCACTCAGGCCCTGCTACCAGCCTGCTTATTTGTCCCCTTCAACTGAGTGTTGAGAGCCACAATAGCTGGCACACAACAGCAGTCATGAGTGAAAGAAGAAAACATCCCTCTGAGGCAGCATTCAGAAAAAGAAAGAAAGCAAAGGGAGCTTTTCTATCAAGCAGGAAGGAGCTCTCCTGAGATACATAAAGACAGAAATGTTCACAGTGAGCCTTCCGGCCCCAATGAGGATGTGAGTGGTGAGGAGATGCCTGATCTTCCAGTTAGTCAGAGTGCAGGTGACCTGGCAGTTACTGCAGCATCCATATCTCCATCTCAAATGGATGTAACGATGCACATTCCTGAAGAAAAGTGTAGATCAGAGAAGAGTGTGGTGGAGGTGCTAGAAACAGCTACTGCTGAATTCAGTTCCTTAAGTCTAGATGAACCAGGACTGTGGACCCACTTGAGCAGTAGCCTGAGAGACTTCCTTGTACTGCATGGGCCACAGCAAGTGAAAAACTTCATGTTCCCCAAAGACAATGAAAATAGAAGTTTCCATCCAACATATTACTGGCGTGAAATCCCCAATGGTGACAAAGTGGAGAGGCCATGGCTTATGTACTAAAAATCCCAGAATGGTGCATACTGTTTTTGTTGCAAACTCTTCCAGTCTAATGTTCCACCCACATTGGGTTCTACAGGAATAAAGGACAGGAAAAATCTTGCTAGAAATCTGGCATGCCATGAGAAAGCAGCAAATCGCCAGAGAGCATTCCATAGGTGGAAAGAGCTTGAGATGAGACTAAGGTTAAAGGCCACCATAGATGATCAGCCTCAAGAGAAGATTGCATCAGAGTCTCTTTACTGGCAAAATGTTCTGAAAAGGCTGATTGCCATTGTGAGAATGCTTGCTACCCAAAACCTAGCAGTGTGTGGAACCTCTGAAATGGAATCACCAGAAACATACATAAGTTCACATTTTTGTGTGGCTTAGCATTGTGGCATGACATACTGTTTGAAATAAATGTTGTAAGCAAGAGACTCCAAGGTGTTGACCTTGATATATCTGGAGCAATTGAACAGTCTTGCCAGTCAGATGAGGGATTTCAAAATGTTCTGAAGAGAGCACAGAAGTTGTCAGAGGAACTTCACACTGAAACTATTTTACCACCCATTCAAGAATACAAGAGTCACTGAAGAAGACATTTTGATTACGAGGCACGGGATAATCCCATAAAGAGACCCCAAACAACAATTCAAAGTCAAAATTCTTTAACCAGATGCTAGATTGTTCAATACAGTCAGTTAAAGAACTTTTCATGCAGCTCAAGGAACACAGCAGTATATTTGGGATGTTGTATGATATTCCAAAACTCCTCACTATACCTGAAGAAGACCTACACCAGTAATGCAGGGCACTAGAGACAGTGTTGACACGGGATGACATGCGCAATATTGATGCGAATGATTTAGGTGATGAACTGAAAGCCCTTTCAAGATACATTTCAGCAGGATCAACTCCAAAGTCTGTTCTGGAATATATGTGCACAAATAAGATGACCACCCGCTTTCCAAATGCTTTTGATGCTCTGCACATACTTCTAACACTTCCTGTAACAGTTGCCAGTGGAGAACGCAGCTTCTCCAAGCTGAAGTTAATAAAAACACATCTACGCTCCACAATGACACAGGAGAGGCTGGTCGGCCTTGCAACCATCTCAATAGAGCATGAGCTGGGCCAGACTGTGGACCTTCAGCAGGAAGCAGTTCAAATCTTTGCAACCAAGAAGGCACAGAAAGCACCACTTTGATTATTCAAACCGATAAAAATGCCAGTTTACTATGCAGACAAGAAAAGTTACATTTGCTGTTCAGGTGTTTGAAAGTTAAGTGTTACTTAAAATTTTTGAACAAGGCATTTTAAGTTGTTAGTTCTCCTTTATTGGGGTAGGTAGCAGAGCAGTACCATGAGAGGAGTAGAACAGGAAGAAGGCAGAATTGAGACTTTTCAAAGTTTTGGCCCAAGCAAGAGGGTATGGGGGCGTCATTTGACCTTCCCAGTCAGGTGCCAAAATGTTGTGGGATGGCCCTGGGTGGTTATACACATTGTGTCTGCAAAGACCATTTTAATAGGAAGCATGGTTTAAGCTTAGACTATGCTCTGCAATTGTATAACCATTTTACAAGTCTGTTTTAGATATTTTAAAATCAGGTGCCTGTCATTTAACTAGCACATAACAGAAGTCTCCTCCAGCATTGAGAATAATTATTAGGAAGTTAATTACCAAGCTTTACATGGTTAAAGTGAAGGGCTCTTCATGAGTACTGCAAAAATTGTCTACATCTCAGAATGTTTGCTCCAGTACTTAGGAGTTGGAGGGTCTCCCCCATGATTGTTTCCTGCATCTTCCCCTATCACTGTGAGTGACAGAACACTGGATTGGGTGGACCACTGGTCTGATTCAGATATGACAATTTCACTGTTTCCAAGTAGCCATATTTAAATCTAAATCCAAGCATGGGCCTGTGAAAACTTCTACAAGAGATTTCACTGGGCTTTGGTCTTGTATTGTTAAACCAGGTCTTGTTGCTGCTCAACACAGAGCAGAATTTTTATTATTTTCCTACCTACATTTATACATAATACTTTCATATTCAGACTAATGTTACTTGAAGTACATTTGTGCTTCTGTTGGAAGACTTAAGGTCATAGGAGATTATCTGAAAGCTTGTTCCAAAATAGATTACCCTCCCTCTCATAAATGTAATTAATTACCTTCCAAAAAGTGAAAAAAAAAATCAGAGCATGCAATCCCCATGAATGGATTCACTGTCACATTCTGTTTACTCAGGAAGAGCTTAAATACAACAGAAAGTGGTAAAGATTTTAGAATTTTGCCTCATTTGGCATACATGTCAGTGAAGGAAAAGGCATGCCACACATTTGCTTTTTGTCATGCTAGAAGCCAAAAAAAAAAAGACAGTTTTTTGCTTTTCTTCGACACGCAAACCATAACAGTCTGCCTCTTTCCCTCACATGATGGTTAAATCATTTGCATTCTGTTCTTGTACATGTAGTGGGAGGTAAAACTTAACAGTCACTCACAAACCATAGGGTAGCAGCGTGACTGCAGTTTTTCCTAAGAGCTTTCTGGTGGCAGTGCCAAAACAGTCCAGTGAGATTGCCAGGTAGGTGGGGCTTCACCAAGATTGGCCATCTCTGGAAAACAGAGGACTGCAGAGCTTCCATGCAAAGCTTTTCTGCAACTCTAATACCATGAAGCTGTGATCAGGATCAATTGAGCACCGGAGGAGAGAGCTCTCTTTGCTCTCCTCTGCTGAGCTACCTTGTTTGGGGTAGTCATGAAAGGTGGTATTTTCAATGAGGCTTAAGGGAGTTAGGTGTTCAAACCCCAATGAATGTCAATTGGAGATGGGTGTCTAACTTTCTTGAGACTTGTAGGTGTCTTCCATGACATTAATAATAGAAGGCTCCCCTCTCATATCCCTGTCCCACTTTGCAAGTATATGTGAAAATACTTGTAAGTTTTATGTCTCACTAGTAGCTCCATCTCTGCAGACTGCCATGCACCAGTTATTCTACCTGAAAGCTAGAATGACTTTTTCCACTTAAATTGTTCTTTCCTTTAAACAAGGCAGAATTTGATTCAATGGTGCAGAGAGCTACCAGTACCCTGTTTGGCCAACTCACCTTCTGTGTGGAGAATTCATTACCCTCAGTTAGAAGGAGGTACCATTCTGATGTAAAACACCATTTGTTATGAGAACAAAATTCAGTGGATTTCTAGCCAAGTATTCAAGTCCATTAAGCACCTCTGTTTTGAAAAAGCAATTCCAAGGTCTGATTAAAGAATTCAACCAGTCTACTGAAGTTTTCAGAAAGGGTCAGCATTAACTCAACAAGTAAGTGGTCCCTATAGACCAAAACAGTCTAACTAAAAAATAAATCTATTACAAGTATGAGATAACTTTGGATATAAACATGAGAGCCATGACTATTACTATTTTCTTACATAGTGAAATCTGTCTAAAGCAACTATTCAATGAACCAGCAAAAATCATTTACCTAGCAGATATGCTCTAACTAAAGGTCTATCAAAACTTTTCTGGAAACCTGGGGAATACATTACAAAGTTGCATGAAGAAGTGGTCTGTCAACTGGAAGTGTTTTATTAGTAGTTTCCTTGTATTGTATCCTTCTTATATAAAAATTATACTAATTTACGGTTTTTAATTTCTTACTTTCACATTTTACTTTATCAGTAGAAAAACTGATAAATGGAGTTGAAAAGACATCACATTTTCAGTCCTAATCTATATTTGATCAACTAATTGCCAAGCACCTGCCATTTGGAGAGTTCTGAATAAGCTATTTGAATAGGTCTATCTTTTATCTACCCCAAAATAGGCTGCAGTGCTAAGCACTGAAATATGTCTGATTCAGGTTTCTAAAGCAAGATCTAGGGGATATATGCATGTACAATATATACATACATGTATATTATATGCATATATCACAGACACACATTATATAGCTCCCTACAAAATAATGTGTAAGGCTGGAGCTCTTCAAGAGCAATCTCTCTCACCTTAGCCCTCTATCTCCACCCATATCATGCCTGCCACCTCCGCACATATGGCTGGTCCCCCCTTCCACACACATACGTCTCCCTTCTGTCCTCTGAAGAGTTATTGAGTGAAACTCTGATACTAAATTAAATGATTAAAGTGGAAGTTAATAGAGACATGTCAGTCCTGCTTAAAGTGCAAATCTCAATGCAACCATACCTATAGAGGCAGCAAAGAATCCTGTGGCACCTTATAGACTAACAGACGTATTGGAGCATGAGCTTTCGTGGGTGAATGCTTGCATCCGACTAAGTGGGTATTCACCCATGAAAGCTCATGCTCCAATATGTCTGTTAGTCTGTAAGGTGCCACAGGACTCTTTGCTGCTTTTACAGATCCAGACTAACACGGCTACCCCTCTGATACTTCATACCTTCAGAGTGACTAGCAAGCTCCAGTAATATATTCCGTACATGCACTCCATATCTGGAGGTGATAATCATGTGATAAATTGCGCAGGTAATTTATCACATGCCTATGACTGCATCACATGCCCATTAATCCATCTCCCACTGATTCATTCCAACATTTCAAACCCTGGAGTAGCTTTAAATAGTCAATGTTTTTTTCCTAATAGTAACTAACCTACTAAATAAATGTCTGCCTTTCCCCAGCAAAAATGTGGGATTTCTCCCCAAATTTCCATGGCTTCAGTCAAAGGAAAAGATTTAGTCCATACCCACTGCCAGCTTATCTAGAAAAATATCACAACCTTGAAGTCCAAAACACCATGGTCCTGCATGGTTAGAAATCTGAATTTGATTCTGTCAGGAAAGGTGATTCCTTGACTTCCTACTGGAACCAGAATCGATTCCCAGCTCTGGAAGGGCCCATGATATTAGACTTTGAAAAATGTCATAGCATTTTCATAGACAGAAAAGTTGTTTAATGTCATTATTTAAAAGTGATATAGATTTAATTTTCATTTCTAGCTCCACCTGCTCTCTGCCTAATTGGGCTAACTGGGCCAGGTTCTCAGCTTGCAGTCTGTAGAGCTATGCTAATTTACACCAGCTCAGGATCTGGTCTAGGAAAACTAAAGCATCAGGCTTTAAAGGCAGTATAAGATACAGCATCACTAGAATTCTCTGAAACACTTTTTTTTTTTTTTTGCAGAAGGCAGATAACAGTGTGGCATAAAGGTTTATTCAACAATCATTTGGCTTCTCCACTAGTGAATAATGCAATCATCTCAAACTCTGTTGATAAAAATCTTTAAACCAGATGATAACCCCATATTATACACATGTAGAAAATGACAATTTTGCATCTTTTGCAGAATTAGCATATACTGTGTAATCTAAAACAAGAACCTACTTTCATATTTTCAATGGAAAACTGCAAAACATGATGAAATACAGTATTAATTTATAACTTTCTTTTTAATCTGTTAAATAACATTTTGGACAAGCTGATGCCTTAGCACTTTTTTCCTCTGAACACCTTGATTTGGTGCTGTAAAGAACTATCTATTTCTCTCTCTACCACACTCATGGGAATTGTACTGATCAGAAAGAAAAGAAGGTTAAAAGACAAAAGAGAACTGAATGCTTCTATTCAAGCATCTTCTGTGTGTTTCTGAAAATCTGTCCCATTTCTGGAACTGAGAAATGTGCTATGTTAATTGTTGATAGTATGAGGTGATGAAAAAAAGAAGGTGAAGAAAATCCAAAGATAATGTGTTTAAAGGCTATAAGAAAGTGAAAACCATGAACAAGACATTGATTGTTTTCCAAATACACAAGAAAACTGTAAATGGTAATACGACACAGTCCGATTGCATTACACACTCAGAAGACACTTGAAAGCATGTGAAAATGCCAGTAATAAAGAAAAAAAATTACATTCGGGCCAGTTATGTGTTTTGAAGATCCCTTTGGAGCTGATTAAATAAGTTGATTTCTGTCAGCAGTATGTTTTTGTTTGTTTATATAGATATTACAATAAAATGTTCCTGTATGTACCAGTGAGAGCCAGGGAGCTAATATATGGAATGTTAACTATAATCCGGCCTTCAGGGAGAAATACCAAGTGTAGAAGGGTGGAAAAGATTCAAGGGCCTTTCTTTTAACCACCTCACCCCTTTCAGAGAGAGTCAAGAATGGATGTTGGTAGACAAAGGTGGAGAACAAGCTCTAAAGAAATCAAACCATGTTGCATTTTCTCCCTTCTTGTGTTCCTCAACACAGTATTTCAGTGTAAACTTTCCCTTTCACGCATGGTAATAGAGACAAAATCAACACATACCAGAAATATGAAAGTAAAAAAAAGAGCAAAGACTTCTCCAGTCTTGTATTAATACAGGAGAAGTCAAGTGACATTTTCTAGTTTTCTCACATCACACTGTTGTGCCCTTTGTGTTGTAATAAATCAAAGTCACCCTGTGGCTTCTGGCAAGTCAGTTGTGTGGTCTATCACGTTGGACAAGTCGGGCACCGCTGAAACTAAAGACACCGAAAAAGTCTTGGTTCTTGTAAAACTCCTTTAGTAGAAATGCTGTTCTGCAGATTTATGAATGTCAAATACCTTCCTTGGCTCATAAGAAATTACTCTGTTTCAGTATGTTGGTCAGTAGGTTGCAACTTAATAAATGCAGAGAGAGTTGAAGTTGCACAAGTATTTCCATTTAAAGGGCCTTTTTCAGTGGTTTAGGATTTTCTCAAATATTAACTTGAAGGCTAAAATTTTGCCCAGGGGTTGTCAGCCGAAAAGCTTATATTTTTGGAAAGCATAAGAAAAATTGCTCCAACTCTCTAACACATACTATTAACTATTTTTTGCAACTTTTTAATTCAGATCTTTAGTGGTTCAGTGGAAGGTTGTAGAAACTGGAAATTTGGCAGAGATAGTGCTACATTCTGCAACCAATTACATCAGTGTAAATTCAGAGTAACACCATTGACTTGAACGGATTACTCTGAGTTTACAGATGTGTAACTGAGCAGAGTCCCTAGACCACAGATATGCCCTTTGGTGGTCTGGTGAATATACAAAATTGAATTTCTATTGGATTTGTGCATCTGTGGCATTGTGAGGGCCAGATAGCCACACTGCATTATAGTGGGCTACATATATAATGGTTTTTCATACCCAGAGCACTTATAAGTAATATCTAACTAATAATTCAAAGAGAAGGTCCACTCACTGCTGGATAAGGACCTTATTGCTCATGGGTGATGTGTAGAAGCTGACCTAGAGGATGTTATATCACAGCAGGGCCTCCTAAAGCGTCTGTAAAATTAATCACAATTGTTGGAGGATGGTTAACTACAGCATTAGCCAAATGGTGTCTCTAGTCTCTGTTTGCCAGAAGCTGGGAATAGGAGACAGGGGATGGATCACTTGATAATTGCCAGTTCTGTTCATTCCCTTTGGGGCACCTGGCATTGGCCACTGTTGGAAGACATGATACTGGGCTAGATGGACCTTATGTTCTTCTGGCCAATTTCCAAAGTTTTCAGATGAGGATTAAATGAGTAAGAAGTTCAAGGAACTATCTTTGGCACTAGCCAGTTGTTGTCCCTCGAAGTTGCAAGAGGCGGCTGATCATGGAGAATAGTGAATGGTGAAATAAGTCTGTACGTCTATTAGTACCTGTATATGTCCCTAGATCAAGAAGAACATTTGCCTTTCACATAGCAAATCCTACTTCACATGAGACATAATTGTGTCATTTAACTTTTTCACTGCCACTGAAAAATACACGTTTTAAGTCTTGAACTGAGCATCTATTCAAATGAAGAGGACAGCAGGATGTACAACTTATTACCAGCAGCCCTGGACAAGCACACTTGATAGCTGTACCCGTACACCATTCAGCACAGAAATGATCAACGGATACCCTGAATCAAAATCGTCATTGAGAAAAGGAGAATCAGTAAGATGGTCAACAAATCAAGTGTTAATATCTCCAACAGTCAAAAATTCTGCTCTGACTTATGGTGGTGTAAAGCCACATCAATGTCACTGATATCAATCAAAGTAGCTGAAAGCCAGTGGAGTTACTTGGCATTTACAAGCGAAAGCAAAATTTTTGGAACTATTGTTCGTAAGGAGCTTTGACAATGATGGGATTTCTTATTCAGAGCTTTAGCATAGAAACATGTAGTGCACATTGCTCAAAATAAAAAGTGTACTTAATTGAGAATGAAAATGGGAAGATGGTCATGCTAACAAGCAAAAAGGATTAACTAATGGCCCCAATGTCATAGTAGCACTACTATTTTTTTTTCAGTGCAAGCCCCAACCCCATGAAGGTACAGTTGAGAAGGAAAGGTTGCCAGAAGATCCACTGAGTAGAGCCCATAGGAGATGAGGCAGCAAATAAACTGGTGTTTGTTGGGAGAGAGCTTAAGCTAACCTTTTTCTTTCCTACTGTGGGAATTTGACAATCTGCAGCAGGGTTGTGTTGCTGGGCTTTCCAGCTCTTCTGCATGTTAAATAACCATTGCAACGTCAGGTTGATAATTAGATGCAAAGTTTGCATAGCTACAATTTCAAAACTTCACTTCACTATTTTGGTTAGGATATTCCAAGGGACTTCTCATTATCAACAAATAAACTGTCAGTCTTTTCCCTGGCAGATCTCATCTACCTCCTGCAGTCCAAGTTCAGTTTTTTTTCTTGTTGAACTTAGCACATTATTAGCACCCATATCATGCCTAAAAGATTTCTGATAAAATATATTGCCTGAAGCATACTTTTATTAAAAAGACTTAACCCTACAGTAGTCACATGTATTGATAAAACACCAAGTTATAATGAAAAAATAACTTTCCAGTGTCTTTAAAACGAATGCAGAGTTCTACTAACTAATTTTATTTTGTCCTTTCAGAGGCCAAAGATTTTCTGGTTGGTTTGAGAAGTAATCCCGGGTAAGGATAGCTGGTGGGAGTTGTAGTTCACATGAACCCCTCCCAGACTGACCATGAAATTGAAGAACAGTATTTGTTCATTAGCTGTATGAAACTGATGAAAAAAATTGCACACTTTTCACCAGTTCATATTACCAGATTTTTGCATACAGGAAGTTTTTATTTTTCATGAAATTTCAAGAGAATAGGATTTTTTTTCACACTAAGTTTTGCTGGTTGTGGTCAAACACCTGAAGTGAAAGCAATCCTTTTCGGTGGTGGAGACATCCTCAGAGTGGCAATGAATTCTAGTGGATTAAATTGTGGGCCAGACATTTCTGAATCCTAGTCCCATGACTGCCATTGACTGTTCTTAACACTTTGCCCTTAATTAGCTTTGCATTGAGACTATTTAATTATACTTCACAACACATCCATGAGGTAGATAAAAATAACTAACTGAGTTTATAGGGAAACAGAGTCAGCAGGGCCATATAAAAATAATTGCTGGAAATAGGATTAGACCAAGGCATACTACTAGACAACAGTCCTTAATACACACATCTCTAAGCCTCAATTTTCCCATCTATAAAATGGGGGCAAATGATAGTTATTTACCTCATAGGAATCTTGAGGTGCATTCCTAAAGTTTATAAAGTGCTAAGTATTAACAAAGCTAGTCAGGTGCACAGGTGCAAGAGAGGAGACAGATTTCCTGCTGAGGACACACCAGGCGCGCGCGCACACACACCTATAGGGTATGTCTACACAGCTACAGGGAGCAAGTCTGACAGCCTTATGCTAATGGGGCTCACACTAGCAAGCTAAAAATAGTGCTGTAGACATTGCTTTGATGTTGAGCTTAGGCTGGAGCTCAGGTGCTGAAGCCCACTCCTTTGCTTCAGATGTCCAAGCTGGAACGTCCACATTGCTATTTTCAGTGTGCTAGCACAAGTCTCTTGACCTGGCTGTGAAACTCACTCCCAGTAGCTATGCAGGCATACCCTAAGTGCGGTTTTTTGAGCCAAAGGAACTTTTGGCATTTCAGAAACATCCAGACACTGGAAAACTATTTTACTGAAAACAAAAATTGGAAATGAAAAATATTTTGCAAAGATGCTGCATTTTGCAGACATTTCATAAACTCGGAAACAAGCAAATTTAATTAAAAATTATTTTCCCCAATGAATAATGCCTCAGTGATAATATTTAATCAGCACTCTATCTATACTAGACAATACTGTCAGGTATACCTTAATTCTACATTTCGTGGCTTTTGTGGCATTTTGCTCCAATCTTTCATTATAATAGCACTACTTTTTATATTCACAGGGATTTGACTGACATAAGAAGAGCAAATAATACATCTCCTCTTTTGCTGAAAGGCTCTCATCTGTTTCACCCGTTTTTGTTGGTTTGGTAGGGTGACAGCAGAGGTTCATGCCCTGTAACTCCTAGGTAGACATAGGGGTGACCTGCTTGGTCTCTGAGGAACACGATGCCAGACACTGCACTAAAGTACTTCAGCCTTAGCTGCAGGACAAGAGCACACTGCCTTTAAGAGATGAATCGGGTTTACTCTGTCATTTCAACATCCTCTTTCCTCAACTGGGATTAGACTGATACAGGAGAAACTACACTAGTGGTAAGGAACAAAGTGGGGAGAGAGGAAAAGAGAGAGAGAGAAAGTAAACTCTTAGCATAATGTATATGATGAGATGTTAGTTCAAACATTTCCTGCCAAATGTTCCCAGGCATTCATTCTTACATTTCACTATGGATTGCATTATAAATTGTGCCTCCCTTGCAGGTGCTCCTATAAAATGAAAAAATAATAGGAACATTCATGAGGCCTCTCTGTGTGAAATAAAGTTAATCTCTTACAAATTGACACAGCTGAAGTGCAACAGAATGGCAAACATCTTTCTGCACTGTTCTTGTGTTACAGTAAGTCTAGTATTCTCTGCTTTTGCTAAAGGACTCTGAGAAGTCTTTTAATTATGCCATGCTGACTCCCTTCTCACTGTCAGCATTTGTTGAGTAGCAAAGAACCAGCAGGGTTCCTAAAATCACTCAGCAGAATCCCTGCTGGAACTCAAAACACCCCATCCTTTGAGAAGTCTATTCTGTTACACAACAATTCCACCAATATAATTATGTTTTTCTCATCCATTGACACAAAGGGTGTTTTCAGATATAGGGTGAAGTGTCACAAAGCAGTACACATTTCTTTTCTTCAAGGCAATCACAAATTTGAATGAAAGACTGACACTTACAATATTTTATTAAATTCCACCCTCAAGCTCTCTCATACTCCTTATGTTACAGTAAAACATGAGATATTAAACACCATTACCAATTCTTAAAGCTTTTATTTCATTCCTTTGAAATTCAACAACTTTAATAGAAAATTAAGTACTTCTCTTCTGTATAATTTTTTTTCCTTTGAAATATCACTGCTGCAAATACAGGGATGTCATACTGTCATAGCAATAGCATTTACCTTGTGGCATCTTGAGAGATTTATGTTGAAACCTTCTGATGCAGGTTTGTGATAAATTCTTTGATAACTTTGAAATTACTATTCATCACAGGAGTAGGAAACATTCATTTAAGCAGCTGACTGACATTTTTGCAGTTTCTGATTCAGAAGCAAGGATGGAAAAAATAGCTAAACTTCTGCGATCAGGCAACATTATTATTAGAAGTAGTAACAGCAATAGTATTTGAATTATGGCAGCGCCAAGAGGCTCCAACCCCTAGTTGTGCTAGGCACTGTACACGTACACATACAGACACACAGTCCTTGGAAAAGCTTACAATTTAAATAGACAAAGGTTGGGAGGCAAAGAGGCCCAAAGGTGACCGATTTGTCTAAGGTCACACAGCAGATCTGTGGCAGAGTCAGAAATAGAAATCCAGGTCTCCCAAGTCTAGTAGTTTTGACAAGGCAGAAGCATCAGGAGCACTTTTGCAGGGAGACACCCTGTAAAGTGCATTGGATTGGAGACTTGTTTAGCCTGACTCCACCACTTCTCATAGGGCAATTAGATTTAGGAACTGCAGAAACCAACAGAACCAATCACTCAATCATATTTTTTTTTGGTTTTGTTTTCTCCTCTCTAGAGAAACCACATTCATTTTAAACCCCTGCTTCAAACTACATTGCTAGACTTTGGCATTCTGTGTGCCACTGCCCATGCGGGAGTTGGGTAAGAAACAGCTATCTCCTAACTCCGGCTCCAGGAGGTGGTGTGCTTGAGGCCTCTAGGAGCAATGGGGGAGCACATGCAAAGGCAGCAACTGCTCTGCATGAGGTTTCTAACACTGCTGTCAGAGTCTGAGTGCCCTAAGAGCCCATGGCCCAAGATGCAGTTGGCTTTTGCACAGAGGCACAAAGATGAAAACCCCTGGTGAGCTGTACCCACCACCCACTAAAGTCTAACTTACCCCCTAAGTTATAGGAAAGTGACTTCAATTTTATGAAAACACACAGACAGGAGATATTTATACATACAGAGAACATGAAACTGAAACCTTCAATTTTATGATCTTTTACACACATGTGGCACAGAATTTCAGCTAGTGTAAACTGGCATCACTTCATTGAAACTAATTTGCACTAGCTGAGGGTCTGGCTTAATTATTTTAAATTAGCTATATGGAATTAGCTAGATGAAAAAAATTGCCCTCCCTTTTTTAACAATATAACAGGAATTGCAGATGCTGGGATTGTGCGGAGTAATTCTCATGCCAGGCTTATTCGTACTGGTCTTCTTATTCAGCTTCACTGTATTAAAATAAACAATAGGCAACACAAGCAGATGATGCTCACTTAATGGAAATCATGTTATAAATGCCTCCACTGCAACACGCACCTGTTGGGTGGGACATGTGAAAAGATTTACACACAAATAGCCATAACTTCTGAAGGAATGTGAGTCAGAAAGGGAATACCCTTTTGCTGGGAAATCTGATATTTTCCAGAACAGATTCCAGCAATGAATGCAGTTAGAGCAGTTTTTATGGTCTATTACTTTTGCATTTGTCATATTCGTACAAGTTCTTTTCCTTATATTTGATACAAGTAGTAAAATAAAAATACGATTGACAGACTGTGTCACCCCTTGTTTTCTTTTCCAACAAGATGATGTGTTAATTTTGTGGAACACAAAAACTGAATAGTACTCTCCAGATGTATAAAATTTAGTTTTAATGACCGACTAATGCGGGAAATTCTTTTACAGGATCACTGTTTCCTCAATTAAATTTTAAGAGAAATCAGCCTTGGAAACACTGAGTACTATATTTTACAGTTCTCCCTAAGGAAAATAAAGAAAGGAAAATGCATGCCTACTTTCAAAGTGCATAGGGTCGATAAAGCATATTACTTCAAATTCATCAATTTTATACTCAGCTGTGTTTGTTTGCATAAATTTTCACTGTGTAAATATGCTATAGTTGATAACAGACTTTAGATTTTTAATACTGGTACCATACTCTCCAGAGTATTATAGTCACACAGTTTGCAATATTAATTCAATATTTAGTCTTAAGAAGAAAAGAAAGGAACACAGCTAACTTGATGTCTGAGATTTACATTTATACTATTATAGCACCTAAAGACCCCAAGCTGGAATCAGGGCCCCTCTGTTCTAGGCCTTGTACACACACATAATAATACAGTCCCTGTCTCAAAGAATTTACAATCTATATAAAGCAGACATTGCAATCTAGCATGGATGTAGCAACTCTAACATTGGGATGGAGCAGGCAAGTTGAACGCATAGTGGGAGAGGCTGCATTTAGGCATTGCATTATCTGAGCAAGGACGAGAACCTTAATGAGAGAACCTGTTGGTTGTCCCATAAGCATGTACTCTTAGGACCTCTTCAGGCAGAAGTGTGCATCTATGTGTGCGTTTACATACATAAAACACCGGAGTGGAAATCTGGATCTACATGGCATTAGATAAAGCCAACAAAGTAAACCATCAAAGCTGTCAATAACTGGCTCCCAGTGGGATAGAAAAAGACAGAATTGGTATAACAAGGATTAAAAGAATTGAAGAACCTGAAAGAATTTGCAAATAGCCTTGCAGAACAAATGCTTCTGTAGGTGTCTTGTGGATATCATGTGTCTGCAGTAGACAACTGTCAAAATTCTCTTCTAGCTTTTAGTTTAGCCAGTCTTGTAAAATGATTACCAAAGTTTACCATCCCAGATACAACATTTAATAAATGAAAAAAAAAAAAGGAAAAAAACCCTAATAATATTTGACTCACTTTTCAAAACAACAAACTATAAAAGTCCTGCCAGGTGAGAAGAATTTTTCTAGACTGATTTAAGAGCACAAGGATGGATGCCAGATGGCCTTCAAAATATGTGATCAGTCACTTGTACCTTGGCAGCATTTAGCCATCCAGATTGTATCCTGAATGCAGTTTTAAAATATTGACAAACAGATCCCTTTTGTAACCATCTGGGGGAACAGCCAGCCTTCATAATTGGACAAGAGCTGGTTAGTTTCATAGAAGAGTGTTCTTGAGAAAGAGAGAACGTCTTTCTCAAGATCTGTTCATACTGACTAAGGCCCTGACTCAGGACAGCATTTCTGTTCAGAACAGCATTCAAGCATGTTCTTAACCAAGAAATGAATTTATTCCTTTTTGGAGAGAAATGAGAGGACACAGATACAGTAAATTCTTTTAGTTATTTTACATTTACAATATATATGTGCAATCCCTGTTCTACTGTTGCACTGAGATTATGTGGGTAGTAATGAGCAAAGACAGCACATTTTCTGCCTATGTTTTCACAAAGATTATCAAGACAAACTAGTTGTCCTCTAAATTAAAATTAGCTTTAAGACTGGGCTATGAGAACTTGAACAATCCCTATTCAAGGATATACCACAATATGTGTCTATATTTGTGTTTTTATTTCTTATGGGCTTTTTGGCCTTCAGGAATAGTTTATGGGGTTGAAATAATGTAAGAGCTGGTTTTCAGAAGGTATTTCTACTCTCTAGGAGCTGAAATACTATATTACTTCAGTCTCAAATACTGCTTCCTGAGGCATTAAACATGGGCCTTAAGACACTGATAGTATGTGAAAAACAAACCAAACAAGTTCAGGCCTGAACTAGAACACTCCTACAAAAACAATTGCAGCAACCAGGGACTTAACTGTAAATGGAATTCACACTGTATACACACCCGTGTTGCTATCTGTTACTGTATCCTGCTTTGCCAACTACTTATACCTATACGAAGGAACATGAATCCATACATAAACCATCCTACTCATGCATGACCATGCTACATGAAACATATACCAAGCTTAAGACACCTAGAGCCATGTATAATGGTACATCAATAACTGCACATATGCTTGCAAATGATATTGCTGTACCAATTACAAATTATACTCCCTACTACTGTCATAGAATCATAGAATATCAGGGTTGGAAGGGACCTCAGGAGGTCATCTAGTCCAACCCACTGCTCAAAGCAGGACCAAGCCCCAACTAAATCATGTTCTTGTGAACCAACTGATATTTAACAAATCAGCACCCAGAATGTATGTTTACATTGACCTACCTAGCTACACATCAACTAACTTGTATATCTAGCTACCTATGCGCCTTTAAAAAATAAATAAATGGATTTTAAAATCCCTTGGAAAAACTAGCACAGATGAAAAATAGAACCCATACTCACAGTAATTTAGTCAAATAATTAAACGGAATTAGCTACTTATGTTAAGGAAATGTATAATAAAAACCATCTGAATGAATGACAATAAATAGAGTGGAGGCCTGATTTTGAAAGGCACTTTGCCAGCCCTCCCATAATTACAAGCACATCTGATAGATGAGGTGGGTGAGATAATATCTTGTATTAATGCTGTGAAGGTGAATAAGACCAGTACAAATAAGACAAGCTTGTCTCTCTCACCAACAGAAGTTGGTTCAACAAAAGATATTACTTCACCCATCTTGTCTCATTAATATCCTGGGACCAACACAGCTACAACTACACTGTATACAAGCACATCTGATGTCATTTAGACCTTTAACTACCTAATTTGCAGTCACAGTTATGTGTAAATGGCATCAAAACAGTGCTGACATAGATTTGTCCACACAAAAATCAGGCCTTTAACATTAATGTGCATCTAAATCAAATATATAAATGAAAATAAACTGTATTTAATATAATGTTTTAATAAGGTTGGGAAGGGGAATTGGGCTGTTCATCATGGCGAATGGATTATGAGACATTCTTGTCAGTCTAACTTTATCATTTGACAGCAAAAATCTGCTGTAAGGTTCTGTGAGGCATAGCCTGTAAAGAAAGCAATGTCAAAGAGGGAAAAAAACGTGATTCTTTAAAGTGGGGTGCAGTTCAATCCATTTGGCTGAGCCATTAGTGCCGTCATTAGAACATTGCACATATCACCCATCTCCCTGAGTGAGCCCAGTCAAGATTTCTATTAGTAGAGCTACCTCTTGCCCCAAGTGATAAACTGCATCTATCAAGGACATCAGTACAAGGAAAACTTGACCATTGCCTGTAGCAGATAACTAACTCCCCTCCACCCCGACATATGTGTGCACTGGCAATGGAGCCAAAGCCTCATCTGCTCCCTGCCAGCTACCAACATGTTCAGTGCTGGATAAAACAGAGGAAGACATGTTTCCTTCTCAGCAGATCTGAACCTTATGAACTTATGAAGGGCCTCATCCAATACAATGGTGGGCACCCACATCTCTCTATGAAATTACAGGACAGGCCCTGAGGCTTCTAAATCAGATGGTAGAAGACAAACAGCAACCAACCAACTGCATAATGTATTGGCTAGCCAGGCAATGGACACCACACATAGTAAAGCATTTTCTCTCTGAGTAGGTTTTTTTTTTTTTAAGTATATAAATAATAGCATATCTGCATGTGGTGGAACATCTATTCTCTTATGGAAGAAAGTTCCAATGAAGACATCAAACACACTGTAGTCTTTTCAATCAAATAATTCCTCTTAGCACTAATTTCCCCTCGAATGTCATACCTCAGTCAGAAGCTCTCTCAACCCTGACAGCTAGTGGGTGGGAAAGCCCCATCATTGTAAACACATCTGCGCTACTCTGAGGAATTTATTGACGTTCAGATTTCTCAGTTCCCTCAGAGTTAGTTTGTTTCTACAAATTGACATGTTTTCTTCCTTCTTGAGGTTTTTAATGCTTTTATTGAAATTCCTTTTAAATTCAAATTCCTTTGTCTCTGTAGATTTCAATTTACACAACAATACTTCTTTCAGAGTGAAAAAAACAAGACAAGTATTTTTTTTTTCCAGGGGAACTAATGTTGAGCAATGTGAAGCCATGGTAACCGTCAACTTACACAAGGTTGTGCTTTAAAGGAAAATGAATTGGTATAACAATCTCTTAAACATTTCTGTGGGTTATCACCATAGTAAATCTAACAATAATACACTTCATCCTATAACTAGATTTTCATTTCAATGAAGGAAACCATTGATCATTTTAACCAGCTATTCATGATCTACAGTCAGTAGTTCCCATAGGAAGTAAATCTGTGCTGGGGTGGGGGTGCGGGAGGAGGAAATGTATGTTTTTCAATAGTTTCTTTTTGAGGAGTACAGGGCAAGGGTTGCCCGCAAAGGATGAGATTTAGGGGCCCTTGCTGGGGTAGGAAATGCTAGATAGAAGCAGCTATAGATTTCATGCAGTGCAAGAACCTACAACAATGTTCAGCTTCACTGTTTGAGCAAGTGAAAATCAATGACTGTGGGGGCCAATTAACTACATGGAGTTGCTGACGTTGTAACAAACACAGAATAAACTTTAGCACAGCACAGTCACAGCTAGGAGTTCTTGTGAAGACTGCTACACAACTGTCATCTTAGAAACGAAAATCAAACACTCCAAAATCTCATTGTTAAAGATAACATCGTCACTGTTGACACTTAACTAGGTATATGTGGATGCTTTAGGAGGGTCTGAAAATCCTTTATTTCTGGCAATGACCATTGATGTCCCAACTGCTCTACCTTGGCTCCCTTTTTCTACCGTTCTACACACTTTATTTGAATGGCCTAATATACTTTCCTGGTTCCAACTATCGTGTCTACAATGATTTACAAATCTCTGTACTCCTGTCTTGTTTCCATATATCCAATCCCATATCCTGACCTGTCTCTTGAAGACACTGACATTTCCTCTTGGATGTCTCACCGACAACTTGAACTCAGAATGGCCAAAACTAAGTTCCTGATCTTCTTTCTCAAGCCCTCGCCCTCAATACCACCAACATCCTCCCCATTCCCCAGGCCTGTAATATGGAGGTCATCTTAGATTCTTCTCTCTCCCCCTTGCCTCAGGACACACAGCACATCCAAATCCTGCATTTTCTTCCACCTCAACAGTTCTAGGATCTGATTTTTTCTCTCCATCCCATGGAAGCTTTCTCCCAAGCCCTGCTTGACAGATGCAACTGCTTCCTCTCTGCCTCCCTGACACCCACATGCCCACATCCAGTTCATACAAAAAACTACCATTAACATAATCTTCCTTGCCCATGCCCTTATACTGGCCATGTTGCCGCTCTGACACTGGAGTTCCTCCACTGGTTCTCCTTCCTCTAAGAACATGGTGCACAGCCTCACAGCTCTGCACAACTCTACTCCCCACCCCTCTGCATCGATCTCCACTAGCTCTGGTACTTCATTGATTCCAGCCTCGTCCGTCAGCTTCTCACACAAGCCTCTCTATTGCTTTCTTCCATGCTGTTCCCCTAGGCATGAGATGTTCTTTCTGAGCTCATCCACAAGCTCCCAGCCCTCTTCACCTTCAAATCCCTCCCAAGGAGCCATCTCCATCACACAGCCACACTGGCTGACAATGTTTGTGTTTCTGTAGTTGTCTACATAGGCGGCGAGTTCTATGGGCCCGTGGAGCCCAGGCCCCACCAATAATCCCGAGGGTGGGCCCAGCTCCACCAATGTTTGGGCCCCAGGCCCTGTGCTGCGGGGGTCCCCGCGCCAGCAATGTGGGCGCTCTCACCGCAGCGGCAGCTCTCCCCAGCCCCGGAGAGGCTCAGGGGCTGACTTGGCTCACAGCCCATTGGCCGGGTACCCCAGCCAATGGGAGCTGCCGGGGGCGGTGCCGGAGCTGCCTGGCCGCGCCTCCACAGCAGGGAGGGGGAGGGAGCCACAGGCAGCGGCTCTCAGCGCTGGGCAGAGCAGCAGCAGGGTCTGTCACTGTCAGACAGACACAGCCGGTGAGCTCTGGGAGCAGCCAGACACACACACACAGCCTGGGGGGGCTGTGGGACAGACACACACACGGACACAGCCAGGGGGTTGTGGGACAGACAGACACAGCCAGGGATGATGGAGACAGACACACACAAGGACACAGCTGGGGGTTGTGGGCAGGGCCAGCTCTAGGTTTTTTGCTGTCCCCCTTCCCAGCCCTGGGCTCCCCCCGTACCCTCCTGCTGCCCCAGTCCTGGGCTCTCCCCCCACCCACTCACACCCCCTGTCACCCCAGCGCTGGGCTTCCCCCTTTCCTCCCCACCAGTGCCCTCCCTCCACCCTGCTGCTGCCCTAGCCCTGGACTCCCCACACCAGTGCCCCCCCCACCTCCTTCCGCCCCAGCCCTGGGTCACTGCTAACTTGCTCGCAGGGCAGGTCATTCAGCAGGAATTTTGGATGTGCACAGAACACAGACAGGACTGGTTCCCATATGCTTACAGAGCTGCAGTAAAGTGGAACAATTTTCAGCTTGTGTGATTGGAGGATATCTGGATGCATATTATAAGACTGTCCTCCATAAATGAGGAAAAGTTGAGGAGCCTTTATTATTCTTTTGTTCCACTCTTTCTTTCTATGGGGAATTTGCCAATGCAATCTCACTGTCTTCCTTTCAAACAAACAAAAAGGCAATGGCTGTTGAAAGTAGCAATTCCAGTGCTAATAAGCATTTCTTGCTCAATTTTATCCTACTTTTTCTACAGCAAGTTACAGTGGATCAGTATATTTGATTTGGGAGAAATGAAGTAAAAGCTGCCCAAACGGAACTTGAGCACTCCTGAATTTTGAGGTGTTCAAATCTGGAAGGCAGGTGCTGGGGGTGGAAGAGGGCTGTGGGCTCCATGGGGGAGCATGGCAGCAACTGTCTGGAGCTGCACGGAGCCAGTCATGCTGGTCTGAGTGGCATAGTAAGCGGTTTGGGTGTTGGAGAAGGGTAGGAGGTTCCGGGGGCAGTCAAGGGACAAGGAGCAGGGGGTTGGATGGGGCAGAGGTTCAGAGGGCAGTCAGGGGACAGGCAGCAATTGGATAGGCATGGGAGTCCAGGGGTTTATCAGGGGACAGTTAGGGGTGGGGTCCTGGGGAAGTTGGGTGGGGTCTCAGGAGGGCAGGTGGGGACAAGGGGAAGGGAGACTTAGATAGGGGCTGGGGTTCCAAGGGGCAGTTGTCTGGGGAGGGGGTAATCGGGGGACAAGGACCAGTGGTGCTTAGATAGGGGGTGGGGGTCCTGAGGGGCAATTGGGGCAGGGGTCTGGGAGGGGGCAATCAGCGGCCAGGGGCTGGGATGCAAAGGGCTCTGGGCTGCGGGCAGCCGCGGGGAGCCCTGAGTCCTTTAAATCCCAGCCGCGGCCGGGAGTCAGACGGCTCTGCGCTGCCCGCAGGCTTTGCGGCGGCGGCTGGGATTTAAAGGGCTCAGGACTCCCCGCGGCTGCCTGCCGCCCAGAGCCCTTTGAATCCCCGCCCCCGGCCGCGGATTGCCCCCTCCCAGACCCTGCCCCAATTGCCCCCAGGACCCCACCCCTATCTAAGCACCACTGGTCCTTGTCCCCGATTACCCTCCCGAGACCCCTGCCCCTAACTGCCCCTTGGGACCCCAGCCCCTATCTAAGCCTCCCTTCTCCTTGTCCCCAACAGCCCCTCCTGAGACTCCACCCAACTTCCCCAGGACCCCACCCCTACCTGTCCCCTGATAAACTTCCTGGACTCCCATGCCTATCCAATTGCTGCCTGTCCCCTGACTGCCCCTCCGAACCTCTGCCCCATCGAACCCCCCCTGCTCCTTGTCCCTTGACTGCCCCACGGAACTTCCTACCCCTTCTCCAACCCCCAAACTGCTTACTGTGCCACTCAGACCAGCGTGTCTGGCTCCATGCAGCTCCAGACAGTTGCTGCCATGCTCCCCCATGGAGCCCACAGCCCTCTCCCACCCCCAGCACCTGCCTTCCAGATTTGAACACCTCAAAATTCAAGCTCCGTTTGGGCAGCTTTTACTTCATTTCTCCCAAATCAGTTTCCCCTGCAAGGTGCCAACTGAAGGTGTTGGAAAACAGAGAGATCGGGTGGCCTCCTAATGCCTGGAAAAGAGACAAAGGCCAGAGGAGGGAGTGTCAGTGGCTGTGCGGACTTCTGGGAAGTGCATGGTGTGGAAGGGGATGCTGTGATGCTTTGGAACAACTCCATACAAAGCCAGTCAGGACTCTGGGGGAGCCTCCTCTCTCGGAGCATACTGTCTCCAGGGCAAGAAGCTTACACCTTCCTGGGTCTGACCTCAGAGCATTCAGCCCTTCCACATCATGCACTTTCCACAGCAAGTCTGCCCAGGCGGGTCCTGGGGCAACCAGAGGTCCCTGCACCCCAACTCCGCAGTCAGATGTGACTCTCAGCCAGACAGTAAAACAGAAGGTTTGCAGGTAAATATGCCCAATGGTCTGGGATGAGATCTGAGTTACTACAGAGAATTCTTTCTTGGGTGCTGGCTGGTGAGTCTTGCCCGCATGCTCAGGGTTTAACTGATCACCATATTTAGGGTCGGGAAGGAATTTTCTTCCAGGGCAGATTGGCAGAGGTCCCGGAGGTTTGTTGCCTTCCTCTGCAGCGTGGGGCACTGGTCACTTGCTGGAGGATTCTCTGCACCTTGAGGTCTTTAAACCACGATTTGAGGACTTCAATAACTAAGACATAGGTTAGAGGTTTGTTACAGGAGTGGGTGGGTGAGATTCTGTGGGCTGTATTGTGCAGGAGGTCAGACTAGATGATCATAATGGTCCCTTCTGACCTTAAAGTCTATGAGTCTATGAGATGACGGGAACACAGTTTAAACAGAGCTTGCTGGTACAGAAAACAGAACCCCTCTGTCAGGTCTATCTTAGGGGGTGGGGAGCCCAGAACCAAGTTCTGGGTCTCTCCCCATTTCCCCAGCCAGCTCCAAACTGACACTCCCTCCTCTGGCCTCTGTGTCTCTTCCGGACAAGGAGGCCACCTGATCTCTTTGTCTCCAACACCTTCAGTTGGCATCTTGCAGGGGAAACTGAGGCACCCACACAGTATTCAGAGAAAATATTAACATTCCCGCTTCATCACAACAAGTGCAACAAAATATAATACTGTATATTGAAGTAGGCAAGTGCTGCTTCTGACTTTCCACTTTTAATTGACCCTTGTAATCTTGTGGCACTGACGCGTTATAGCTTCATTTTATATCGGCTTACAGGGTGGGAGCGGGGGGGCACCACCATTTTGGGCCCCACCAAAAATTATACAAACCTGCCGCCTATGGTTGTCTATCTTTAGATTGTAAGTCCCCACAGGCAGGGGTTGACATGTCTCTGTTTGGAAAGATCACAGCACTGCAAACATTAAAAATGCCACACACAACGTATGCTGATCACTGTAATTGGGTAATACTGGTATGTGAACACCATTGTAAAGAGGGCTCAAGGAAGTCTGTATGGTCTATATTGAGGTGCAGGGTTTTAAATCTAGGAAATCCCAATCAGCAAATGTTAACTTCAGGTCTTAGTGTCTGTACCCCAGACACTAAATGTGACGAGCTCCCTCTTAGATTGATGTCTGGCTGAGCATTATTCCTGCAATCACAGAACTGACCATAAGGGAATAGGCACCAATTAACAATTTGTAAATTAAGCATTAAAACATTTGTTGTGTGCACCACAGAATGAGTTTCTCTGACAACAAAGCAATTTGTAGAGAAAGAGTACACATAGATTTTATCATGTTTTACACAATGAATCTGGTAGCAAGGAAAGAAGGGACAATGAAAAAGGATAATTCTGATGGAGTACAGTGCAGGTAAAATATAGCAAAGCAAAAACAAGTCAAACCAACTATTGGTTTAGAAGACAACACTATAACTAGACCCAGAAATGTTAGCCGGGTAAATAATTGTGAGATCCTGATAGGAGATTAAAGAAGCTGATACTTAGCTCTGAAAAGTAATATTAAAGACTGACTACGCCAGTGGACCCTTGCTGCAAACACTTATAGAAAAGGTTTTATCCAGCAAGTGTCACATTTGTAGCATATTTTTTGTAGCTTCACTGTAAGGTTCAAGAACAGAGGCAGATAACCTAGAAACACTGAGAGAGTGACTCCGAATAGCATACAGCAGAGATTTATGGGGAAGTTGGAAAGGACCACCAAGAATGAGCTGCATTTGAAGAAAAGCTTTCGGTTTGCCCATTTTTAATTTATCAGGAGTGCCAAAACACTAAAAGAGATGTTTGGGGTTTCAGGTGCATTTCAGAACTCTTTTAACATGAAGTGTTTGGGTTATCGAAATGAAAAATTTTAGGCCATAAGCGTTTGTAGTGAACTACAAACATTGGAATACATGGGAGGTGGGGAATAAAACAAGCTACATTTTTGTCAAATAAACAGCTACTAAGTAACTATAATCACTTATTAAAAAGGGCATATTATCTGCTAGTGTGAACCAGTGCAGCTATTGAGGTGGCAATACCCCAGATGAGATATAACCACAGCATGAAGCAGAGTGTTAAGAATGGGGATGGAGACAAGAAGATGGATTTTAGAAATGGTACACAGGGAGAAGTAACTAAATTCTATGAATGAGTACCTGAAGGGGGAAAAATCAACTATAACCTTTACATCTGCAAGTTTCAGAAACAGGAAGGATTATGGAGTTATGAGTGGTGATGACCAAAAGTGAGTGGTGCATGGAGAAGAGGAAAAAAATGAGAAGATACTCTGGGTTTATACCAATGTAACTGAGATGAGAACCTGGCCCAGCACTTCTACTGAAAACCAATTGCCACTTACCAGGCTTTGTTGAAAATTTGAGAATGAGAAATTAATTTCTTTGAGGTCTTCTGGCAAAAGAAGACACTTACACAGTGGAATATGTCCTGTCAGTTTCATGCTGCTTAGATGTTGCTGCAATGAAGATAACTAACCCTGGAAATTCTGCTATCCCTAAGGGAACTGTACCTATTAGTTTTACCAAACTGAGTTTCTTAACATAGTAAATATGTTCCACTACGTGGTACAAAGCTGTATCCCAAACAAGTGTCTTTAAACTCTTTGTAATAAAATACAGGAGATGAAACTCCTGCCATACACAATTATGCCACATATGTAACCCTGTGGTTACAAAAACTGTTTGCTGTGAATGACTGAATACAGAAGCAATGTCACCAACTTTTTTAATAAATGCTGACATTTTAATTTTTCCACTAAAGTCATGATTGAACTAGGCAAGTCTAAAATAGCATCCTTATCCCAACAATATGATTTGGAAAAAGCAGTTTCAATGGGCAAACACAGACACTCCAGAATTTAGAGGTGCTAGCCTTGTTTCGGGGCTTGTCTACATTGTAAATTAAGAACATAACAATGACCATACTGGGTCAGACCAATGGTCCATCTAGCCCTGTATAGCAATTGCCAGTTGCTTCAGGGGGAATGAACAGAATAGGGCCATTACTGGGTGATCCATGCACTGTTGTTCACTCCCAGCTTCTGGCAATTAGAGGCTTAGCGACACCAAGAGCATGGAGCTAATAGCCATTGATGGACCTATCCTCCATGAACTTATCTAATTTTAATTTTGAACCCAGTTATACTTTTTGGCCTTCACAACAGCCCCTCGCAATGAGTTCCACAGGTTGACTGTGTGTCATGTGAAGGAGTACTTCCTTTTGTTTGTTTTAAACCTGCTGCCTATTAATTTAATCAGGTGACCCACAGCTCTTGTGTTATGGAAATGGGTAAATAACACTTCTTTATTCATTTTCTCCACACCATTCATGATTTTATAGACCTATATGATATCCCCCCTTATTCATCTCTTTTCCAAGCTGAACAGTTCCAGTCTTTTTAATCTCTTCCCATTGGAAGCTGTTCCTTAACCCTAACCATTTTTGTTGCCCTTCCCTATACCCAATTCTAATACATCTTTTTTGAGATGAGGCAACCAGAACAGCTCACACAGTACTCAAGGTGTGTGGGTACCATGGATTTATATAGTGGTATTATGATATTTACGATCTTATTTTCTATCCCTTTCCTAATGGTACCAATCATTAGGTTAGCTTTTTTGACTGCCACAGCACACTGAGCAGATGTTTTCAGAGAACTAGCCACAATGACTCCAAGATCTCTTTTTTGAGGGGTAACAGCTAATTTAGACCATTTTGTATGTATAGTTGGGATGATGTTTTCCAATGTGCATGACTTTGCATTTATCAACCATTGAATTTCATCTGCCATTTTATTGCCCAGTCACCCAGTTTTGTGAGATACTTTTTGTAATACTTTGCAGTCAGCTTTGGACTTAACTAATTTTGTATCATCTGCAGATTTTGCCACCTCACGGATCTTACCCTATTCCATTTCATTTATGAATATGTTGAACATCACTGGTCCCAGTACAGAATCTTGGGGGACCCCACTATCTACCTCTTTGCATTGTGAAAATTTACCATTTATTCCTACCCTTTGTTTCCTATCTTTTAATCAGTTACTGATCCATGAGAGATCCTTTCTTCCTGTCCCATGACAGCTTACTTTGTTTAAGAGGCTTTGGTGAGCGACCTCGTCAGAGGCTTTCTGAAAGCCCAAGCACACTATATCCATGGGTTGACCCTTGTCCACATGGTTGCTGAGCCACTTCAAAGGATTCTAATGTATTGGTGAGACATGATTTCCCTTTACAAAAGCCGTGTTGACTCTTCCTCAACAAATAGTGCTCAACTATGTGTCTGATAGTTCTGTTTTTTTACTTTCATTTCAACCAATTTGTCTGGTCCTGAAGTTAGGCTTACCGGCCTGTAACTGGGAACCTTTTTAAAAAAAATCGATATTACATTAGCTGTCCTCCAGTCATCTGGTACAGAGGCTGATTTAAGTGATAGGTTACATACCACTGTTAGTAGTTCTGCAATTTCATATCTCTTTTCCTTCAGAGCTCCTGTGTGAATACCTTCAGGTCCTGGTGACTTCTTCTTGTTTTATTTATTGATTTGTTCCAAAACCTCCTCTATCGACACCTTAATCTGGGACAGTTCCTGAGATTTGATACCTAAAAAGAATGGCTTGGGTGTGGGACTCTCCCTCACATTCTCTGTAGTGAAGACCACCGCAAAGAATTTATTTAGCTTCTCCACAATGACCTTGCCTTCCTTGAGTGTCCATTTGGCACATAGATTGTCCAGTGGTTCCACTGATGTTTTGGCAGGCTTCTTGCTTCTCATGTACTTATTTTTTTTTGCTGTTAGTTTGTGTGTCTTTTGCTAGTTGCTCTTCAAATTCTTTTTTGTCCTGCCTAATTATACTGTTACACTTGACTTGCCAGAATTTATGCTCCTTTCTATTTTCCTCACTAGGATTTGACTTCAAATTTTTAAAAGATGCTTTTTTTTTGCCTTTAACTGCCTCTTTTACTCTGTTATTTAGCTATGGTGGCATTTTTTTGGTTCTCTTACTGTTTTTTTTTATTCGGGGTATACATTTAATTTGAGCCTCTATTAAGATGTTTAAAATATTTTTCATGCAGCTTGCAGGCATTTCACTCTTGTGATGGTTCCTTTTAATTTCTGTTTAACTAGTTCCCCTTTTTTTAAATTAGATGCTACTGTGGTGGGCTTCTTTGGTATTTCCCCCCTACAAAGATGTTAAATTTAATTATATTATGGTCGCTATTACCAAGCGGTTCAGTTATATTCACCTCTTGGACCAGATCCTGTGTGCCACTTAGGACTAAATCAAGAATTGCCTCTCCCTTTGTGGGTTCCAGGACTAGCTGCACCAAGAAGTAGTCATAGAAATTTTATCTCCGCACCCTGTACTGAGGTGACCTATATCTAAGTCAATATGGGGATAATTGAAATCCCTCATTATTACTGAGTTTTCTATTTTTCAGATTAAGATTCAGATGAAGGTATGGTGGGTATTAAAAGCACAATGGCCATTCCACATGTAGACACTCTTATTATTCTGGAGAGGCAGTGCTTTGTTCCTGTGTAGTTTAATCTACACAAACAGCTAATCCTGAATAACTCCATGTGAAGACAAACCCTTAGCCTGCTTTTGACAAATTCTAATTGGCTGGTTATATAAATGGTCATTTCCCCCAGATATTCACAAATATTACAAGTCACTAAGACACCAATTCAGTAAAGACACTTAAACATGTGTCAAACTTTAAGCACATGATTTATCCCTTTAAGTGGTAGCTTGAAGTTCAGCACATGCTTAAGTACCTTACTAAATTGTGGCCTAAATCATCACTAGCCGGTTGGTGTCCTGGATCACACAATGTTCTAAATGGCATGAGTTAATTAGTACATCAAAACTCACACCCAAGTCATGGCATTTAAATAGCATGGTTTTTTATTTTTGGTATAGCATAATGGAAGTTCAATTTTCCACTGCCACAATCGAACAATGAAATTTCACACTCCCACTTTGTGTTACGGCCAGTCAGTATGAAGCACCTGCAGTACTTAAACCTTTTTATCCCTGTGGGTGTTCTGCTCAAATGTGGCATTGCTTATTCCCAGAACTGAGCCCCCACAAATCCCAAATTTACTGACACAAATACTACTATCTAGAAGGAAAATTCATAGAAAATCCATATCTGATGTGTATTTTATTGCTAATTGTTCTTGTAACTTAACAAAACATACCATACAGTATTGACAGTGGCATTGTAAAAACAGTCTGTAAATACAAAGGGAGAAATTAAATTAATTTAAAATTTTGATTTAGATAGTGTAGACCCCTTTGTAAATCTGTGGAAACCACACAGAAAATGCCAAGGTTTCTATAGTATAGAAATTGGGAGGATGTTTATATTCTTAAGCTGGATGAGGGCCTGTTATTGATGCAAGTCCTTGTATGTATAGAATATATAGGCTTTGTAAACAGTTCATGTCAGTCTGTGAGGATGTAACTGAAAAAAAATCTTCCTATTAGTAAGGAATCCTTTTTATGTTCTAAGTCTGTTTGCAATCAGCAGTCCTCTGTAGGCACAAGGCTTAGCATCCTTTGCCAAATCTCAATGTGTGGCCAGTGGATAAAACTGACTAATTCAGTGCACTTGGAATTCACAAGATGCCTCATTTTCCAAGGAACTTGTTGGATAAGGAAAAAGTTTAAAAAAAAAACTGTCACATTAATTTACATTTCTCTTGGATTATAGATTTAATTTAATTTAACTTAATTCAATTCACATTTAACTCCTGAGAGACAATTTTGCTCAGTGTTAATTCCATTACCAGTTATGAAAGGAAACTACCTGTATAAAATAATTAAATCTCTGGTTCAAATTTAGTACAACCTGGTAATGGCTAAAAGTTATTATCTGAAGGCTGCTAGGTGGTTTATGAGAAAAACAACGCTAGTCAAGTTACTTTCTGTTGTGATTGTCTGACAAATGTAGTGTTCTTTTCTTCTAAGAATTGTTTGCAAACTGACCTGGATTTCTGTGAATGTGAATGTAGCTGTCAGCTGTAAGTATCTATCAAACATTCTGATCAAAGAATTTTCATCCCAGGGACTGCTGGCAGACAGTTTTCTACTTGGGATGTGTGAGTAGCCACGTAAATTACATTGTTTGCGTCTGCTCCCTGAAACAAGTACAGTATAACAAACAGTGAATAAGAAACATGCATGTTCACAAACAAATACACTTTTTCAGGGGTGCTGAGAGCTATTGAACCAAACGGTAAACCCTGCATACGATGGAAACCACTTCAAGCCAGGGGTAGTTCTAGCACCTATGTATGTTTTTGTATGTGAACATGTCTTAATTAAAACAGCCATTCCCCAAACATTCAAACAAACACAAGCCTCTTTGAATGCAGGTTCACAAAGAGTGAATCAACACGGGTTCAATTCAAAAAGCTGTTTTCCAGCACTTGAGCAGCTGATGTCTAGTGGACTCAGACAAGCGAAGGAGTGGATGGCTATGGAGGATGAAGTGGGGGGCCCGAGGCTGAGGCACACTGGTGGGTAGTCCATGGAAGTTTGCACTCCAAGAAGCTCACAGTACCTGTCCAGTGGAACAGCAGAGTAACTACCAGTCCTGCATCTTTCACAAACGTGGTACGCCGGTGCCCTTCGTGAAAATAGGATTTTGTGCCCCCTACCCAAATACACTACACGATGGCTGGTGTGTGCCATTGCAGCCAGGAAAAAAGATCCTGGGGTGAATCTGAGTTTGTCTTTCCTGCTCCTTGTTTCAATGTTTCTTTCCTTCTTTGCATTTTTCTTCTTTTGATCTCCTTTTAAATCTCTTTTCCTGACTGTTGCTATTTTTCCTCTCTTTTCTTTTTCTCTTTTTTTTTGCAGTTGCTGTATTTTTAGCTATTTTTACCCTGTTTGTGTCATTTGGGGTGGGTTTTTTTTTTTGCACATTCTACTTTTCTTTCATAGACTGTATGGGGTCAGCACCAGATGCAGTTTAAAATATGCAAAGAATACAGCCTCCAGAAAAACACGCTCCAGGAGTTGTCTAGACTAGGAATTTTTGTATCAGCATAGTAGGACCCTTCTTTTCCCGTCCTTTTGTTTAAAATTTCCCATGAATGTATCAGTGTTTATTACAAAAATTAAAATTGGGTGAAAATCAGTGCAAAAAATAACACAGTTTCCTGGATAAATATTGGGGTTAATACTGGAAGGTGAGAGGACAGAAAAAGGCAGCAAATAGAGAAAAATAAGAGTAGTGAAAGAAAAGGCAGTTAAATGCTGTGGTCTATTACAGAAACTGTATGCAACATTTTATACCTTGGGGGAGCATACCGTAACACCCATATTCCTCATTTTCCTATAATCATGATTTTACATATAACACATGCCTTGTAAGGTATCAGGGGAAAGGTTATGATCTGCTGAAAGTCATTTCTCTATCCAAATAGGTATATCATTAATGCATATGAAGTTATGAGAATTGTGTTGGATGGTGGTCACTAAAATATGCTGTAAGTTGGGGAATCAGCCAGATATTAGCTCCCCATAGGCAACAGCAAGGAATGTAACCAATACCCAGATGGGGTTTCAAACAACCCATCAACAACCATTGTCCAGCAAGGGAGCTACAATTCAATGACTCGCCTGCATGAGGCTACACCAGGGGAATTGCTCAGCTTTGCCTGGGGTCTCAGAAGTGCCCCCAGACATGCCTGGACTTGTGCTCCCCAAGCACATAGGACTGAAGGTATAAAACAGACACAGTGGCCACATGCTGGGCCTTTCTCCATCACCCACCTACACTGGAAGCAACAAGGACACTCTGAAGACTCCAACTGAGGGGACTGGCCCGGCCCATTGCATTATGCATTATGAACTGCAATATCCAGTGGGGTGAGAAAAACTGCTTAGTCTAGTTGTTGCCCAGTCTAATAGGGTTGAGAGTTTAGACTGCGTGCATATATATTATATTTTATTTTGGTAACTAACTCTCCCTTTTTGCCTATCACTTAATATCACTTAAAATCCATCTTTTGTAGTCAATAAATATGTTTAACTGTTCATCTTTACCAGTGAGTTTGCCTGAAGTGTGTGGTAAATCTGTTCAGGTTAGCAAAATATGGTGTATGTCCACTTTCCACTGATGAAGTGGTGAACCAACTAATAAATTTGCACTGCTTGTCTTGAGCAGTGCAAGATGGTAGGTTCCTGAGGTACAGTGCTGGGATGGATTTGGCTGGTGCCTTTCTCTGTGTGATTCATGAGTGGCTCCGGAGCATTTATGCAATCTAGCTGGGTGTGGAGCTCCACATGCTATTGTGCTGCGTGATAACAGCACCTGGAGGGGCTTGCTGCTTGTCACTAGCAAGCTATTGTGAGAGACAGCCCAGGATGAGGAGAGTTCTGAGAAGCACAGCAGTTCCACAGTCCCAGGCTGCACCCCGGGGATCCCGTCACACTGTACATTAACAGTAGGTACACATATGCACACACATACATATGTGTCTATCTTCTACTACATTGCCTTTCTTTAATGGACAGCCTTGTATTTACATTAGACTAATTTGTTATTAACACAAACACACCTACCTACTAAAATGTATTGGATTTTCTTAACGTAATCAGTATTTTGATATACTTGAGTGCTTCAAAATTCAGATGAAAAAAATCAGCAAAAAACAAATAGCAGCTTTTGTAAAACCTGGGAATTTTTCAATTAAAAAAAAGCAATTAATGAAGGGCCTGATAGCATAGCTAGAACCATCCCAAACCCTCTTTGCAGATGTACCTCAGTGGTTAAAGTGGAGCTTGAACTGGCTGGGGAAAACTGCACTTGTGCAACTCCCCGTTACACTGGTGCAACACTTATGCTCAGGGGCTTTGGATTAGGGTAGCTATACTGATGCAGCTAGACCAGTACAAAAATCCCTAATGTAGACAGGCACTAAGAATCTAACTTCTAATTCCTTCCATTCTGCCCCTGCTGCAGGGCTAAACTGATTAGGATCAGTCAGTAGCTTTTGGCACTCAGCTCAGTTCATATGGAATCTATTGCAAATACTAGTCAGTTTACTTTGCTGTCTGTTAAGGCTTTTGAAAGCCCTTGGGTGCACCTGCACAGTGGGTCGGTTTTAGGAGCAGGTGACCCAGGCAACTGCCTGCAGTGCTGGGACTGGGGGCACTGGGCTCTAGGTGTTGTAAGGTATTCAAAAGTTTAATTAATGGAGGGGGGTGCCAAAGACGCTCCTTGCCTGGGGTGCATTTGGTCTAGGGCTGGCCCTGCCTGCACAGAGGGGTGGGCAAACCCTTGATTCTTACAGTCCTGGACCTTGTACAAGAGGGGAGCGCTGGCACTGTCAGCAGTACTAGACACACTAAGGCTATGTCTACACTACTAGCCAGGGGGTGATTCCCCTGCTCATGTACACACACTCATCCAAGCTCTCATCGAGCCAGCACACGTATAAAATTGCAGAGTAACTTGGGTAGCACTGGTAGCAGCAGCAGAGGCATCGCTGAGCCATACTGAGGACAAACCCATCTGAAACCAGTGGGTATGCACTCGAAACAGCTCATCCATGCCTCTGCCGCTGCTATCCTGAGTACTGCAGCTTCACTGCTATTTATGCTCACCCCAGCTCGATGAGAGCTGGCACGAATATGTGTACACGAGCATGGGAATTGTACCCCTAGCTCATAGGGTGGACCTGGGAGGGTGCTGGCAGGAGAAAGAAGAGGCCCACGTCACTTTAACCCACAAAAATCTCCCACTCCTCTGCCTGGTTGTGTTCTCCACATTCTCCACATCTCTGACTCCTCACACACCCAATCCAGCCCCCTATGCATAACACCTGTCTGGAGGAAAACACCTCCAGCCCTCCTGCCCCTCGCTCAGCAGCAGTAAATGCACTTAACAAAATTGAAGATAAATTATACAGAATTTTAGATAACATTCAGCTTCTCATAACATTAATGGATGAAGAAGGTTGATATTGTGGTTAAAGCAAAGGCCTGGGACTGAGATTACCTCGATTCAGCTCCCAACTCCCAACTCTGCCTCAGTTTCTGTGGTATAATACTTTGTCTGTTTTGTCTACCTTAAATGTAAGCTTTTTAGGGCAGGGGCTGTGCCTTGCTCAGTGTTTGTACAGCTACAAGAACAATGGAGCATCAAAGGTAGTTGGGGGCTCTATGTGCTACTGTGATACAAAAAACACATCATAATCATATGAACAACATTTAATTTAGGTTGGCATTTTGGCACCCAACTCCCATTGAATTGAAATGAGATCAGAGCACCTAACACCCTTAGGCTCCTTTAGAAATCCCAATGTTAACAAATGCAAAAGATAAAGGGATAATGGGAAACCATCACTTTACTAAAATGTATCCATTGATTGTATGCTATTTTGCATTTATCTAAAAAGGTTACTGATGTTCAGGTTCCTTAAAGTTACAGAATATTTCATCAAAGAGCAGCTTCCTTTTAAATTTTGCTATGTGGCTAACATCATCGTACCAGCTTCGAAAATCTTGGGGATTTTGAGGAGTTCATTCATTAATACAGCCCCCTCACTTTGCATATTGGAAGCACACTGCATATTATTTTGAATCCTATTTGACAGGCTTTATGCACATTACTTATTGCTGAGGGAAAAAAGTAACAAAGGAACCCAAGAGACTACACTATTTAATGAAGTCCCCAGAATTAAAAATGAAGGGATTAAAGCATGGATATAGCCCAATGTAGTTCATAATTAAACTTGAATTCTTACTTGCAAAAGCCTGCTTATCAAAACTGAAAAATCGCTTGAACATTTCTTTATCTTCATGTTGAACAATATGAGACAGTCTTCTTATAAGTATAGCTGTACCAAGTCAGGAACAAAGATTTTTTCAATGCTTTTGATCAAACAAAGTTAAAGGAGTTCCACATCTAGTTTGAATTAGTATAGCAGACACATTTAAAAAAAGATATTACCATGAAGACAGTTCTGTGTTCTCATAAATGCTAGATACAGTGCTAACAATTAAAAAGCAGCATTTGCCAACTGTTACTGTGCAGTGGGTACTGGAGATCCCACAGGCCAAGATGAAACAATAGGGCACTGGTTCTCAAACTTTTTTCCCCCCAAGGTCTCCTCTGGCATCTGACTAGTGTACCATTCAAAGTAGCTATATTATCTATAGTTATAACATGTTAAAAGAAAACAGAATTTGGATGGCACTTTTGAACATGATTTTGGTGGTTGGGCCTCACTCCTTATATTTACTGATTTTCCTTGGTGCTGGGTTGATATTTGCTTTAAATGCTGCGGTTCCTTGCTATGCTGTAAACAGTTTATTACAAGAGACCAAACATATTTTTTAACTTACTTGACTTAGCCTTGCCAGCTGAGCTTTAGAACATTTTTTTAAAAATGGATTTAAACTTAAGTGATTTTTTTTGTTTGTAAATTGCAAGTTATGAGCAGATGACATATTTCAGTTGTTTACATTTTTAAACTTCCATTTTTAATTTTTATATTTAAGCATTGAATAAGGGTTTTTTTTAAATAGGAGAAAGAACTTGTTTGCCCTGGGCATTGATAATTGTTGTATTTCAGTAACATTTTGTTTTACTGTTGTTTTTCTTTCTTCAGTTTTTTGTTTTGTATTTTAGCGATTTAAGATTTTAGTCAACTTACTGTTGCACTTTTTTTTTTGATAGGCAGTTTTCACTGTTTATTTTTAATAACTTACTATTATAATTTATTATTTGTGTGTGTTTAGATTATATTTTTGCTAGTATATTCAGAAGTAGATAAGCTATATAGACTTTTTTAAAGTGATTTAAATTAAATTATTTATAGTTAACTTAAATTAGATGTTTTTTGTACTTGCAGCAGCCAGAACCATTTATTATTTACAAACACATTTATTGTGACAGGCCCATTTTTTCTCCAGAATGGCTGTTAAGGTTTTTTTAGGGAAAAAAGTATAGTAGTGGTAGTTGTTACCACCTGACTTCTTCTTGCGTAATTTGTTTAATTACTAAGGATTTCATTAGGTACAACAGCAGAACTACACTATTATAACTGGGGTTTTATTATGAAACTAAGCATGTTTTTGTCTTTTAGATACTTTAATGTTCTTTTTAAATATTTTAACTTTTTAATATTTTACTTACTACTTTTGAATTTTTAGGTTTTTTTGAGCTTTGCAGTGAAAAACTCCTTTTAACTGCACAAGCCTTTTTCTTAAATCATTTACTTTAGTTTTTCATTGTTTAATATGACACTTTTTTAAGACCTCACTAGCTACTATATTCTAGGACTGTAACTCTTATTTTATTTTTTAAGAGTAACACATTTTTAGCTAACTTTTTTGGTGGCTCTAACTTTTTTTTTGGGGGGGGCACTTATTTTTAACTTAGTGCAGGCAAAGATGCAGTAAGTACAGTCCTTGAAGCATGACTGGTTTTTAAATTTGATTTATGCAAATAGATAACAGATATTTTGTTCTTCCTGATCTTTCAGGAACCTTTTCAATTTAGTCTGTTTTCTCCTCTACAACTCTGATTTGCTTTTTGTTTTTTTTTTAATTCATTTCTTAAGGTGGCACATTTTGTTTGTAGAGTTTTAGCCACCAGAAACAATCCTTGTGAAACTGCGGCTTTGATCTGGGCTTTCTTTGCCTTAGGATAAAAAAACCTAGATACTATTTTTTCCATGGCTGGCAATGGGTCCTATTTTTTGAAAATTTCAGTGGCATTTAACAGACTGTTGCTGTGTTCTGCCAACATTATTTATTTATGACATTCAGTGGACCTTGCTGTGCTCTGCCAAGAATTCTTTGGTTTTGATTTAGGGGTGAGGGAGTATTGAGGGGGCTTTTTTAAAAAAAAATCTAATACTACTTTGTGGAGTTCCTTTTTCACCTGATCTCAGACTCCACCTAATACTTCTCTGCGGAGTCCATAGGGTCCGCCCTTAGGTTTAACCCACTTCTCCAACATTCTAAACATACTAAATTCCTCCTAATTAAACCCTTAAACCCTTCCAATGTCACTTCTCTTAATGCTAGGTTGCGACCCTCGCAATAAGGGTGTATATTTTGATAAGTAAGCTGGAGAAATGCTGGCTCAGCAGAACTACCATGCAGTGGATATATAAACCATTAAACAACTGCAAACAAAGAGTAACTATTAATGGAACAATGTCAGATTGGAGGGAGGTCTCAAGTGGGGTTCCCCTGGGATCTATTCTGGGTCCAGTGCTGTTTAACATCTTTATTAATGACCTGGATATAGGAATAGAGAGCATAGTAATCAAATTTGCAGATGACACAAAGCTAAAGGGGCCTGCCAACACTTTGGAGGATAGAGCTAAAATTCAGAGGGAACTTGATAAATTGGAGAACTGGGCTATAATCAACAAAATGAAAAGTAACAAAGAAAAATGTAAGTTGTTACACTTAATGAAGATAAATGAAATGCACAAATACAGACTGGAGGGTAACTGGCTTGGCAGCAGCATTGCTGAGAAGGATCTGGGAGTTGTGGATCACAATTTCAACATGAGTCAGCAGTGGGATGCTGTTGCAAAAAAAGCAAATGCAATATTTGGTTGCATTACCAGAGGCATAGCATGCCTGTGACGGGAGGTGATAGTACCGCTCTGCTTGGTGCTGGAATTCTCTGTCCAGTTTTGGTCACCAATACATAGACAGGTTGTGGAGAAACTGGAAAGGATCCAGAAGCGAGTGACAAACATGACCAAAGTGATGGAATCTAAGCCATATGAGCAAAGGCTGAAGATACTGGGGATGTTTAGCTTCAAAAAGAGGAGATTAAGAGGGGACATGATAGCGGTCTTCAAATACTTGAAAGGCTGCCATAAAAAAAGATGGAGAAATGTTCTCTCTTGCCACAGAGGGCAGGACAAGAGGCAATGGGTTCAAACTACAGCACAGCAGATTCAGGTTAAATCTCAGGAAAAACTCCCTAACTGTAAGAACAGTAGGACAATGGACCAGACTGCCTAGGGAGATTGTGGAAGCTCCTTCACTGGATGTTTTCAAAAGGAGGCTGGATAGCCATTTGTCTTGGATGGTTTAGACACAATAAATCCTGCACCTTGACGGGGGGTTAGACTAGATTACCCTTGTGGTCCTTTCTAACCCTCCAATTCTATATATTACCTGCTACAGATGAGCGGATCTATTTCACGGCACAACTACGTTGGGGTTTCTCCTAACCTCTTCCATCTGGTTTCCTAAGAATTTACTCCTACTCCAGTATCATCACTCAGGCTCCTTTTTTTGGCATACAGCAAAGCTATACTTAATTGATCAGACTCAAACATAGAAGTTGGGTATAGGGCATACCACACAGCAAATGTCTTCTTTGTATACATTAACTATATATTGCATCACACATTTGGGGATTGGCTTGGTCACTTTGTAAGAACCAATCCCTCTACGGCAGTGTTTCCCAAACTTGGGACACCGCTTGTGTAGGGAAAGCCCCGGGCGGGGCGGGCCAGTTTGTTTCCCTGCTGTATCCCCAGGTCTGGCCGATCGTTGCTCCCACAGGCTGCAGTTTGCTGTTCCAGGTCAATGGGAGCTGCTGGAAGCGATGTGGGCTGAGGGACACACTGGCCGCCACTTCCAGCAGCTCCCACTGGCCTGGAGCAGCAAACCGCGGACAGTGGGAGTCGTGATCGGCCAGACCTGTGGACGCGGCAGGTAAATGCTCAACACCAAGATTTCTCTGGGTCGTATTAAAAAAAGTGGATGTCTGGCTACTGTGGCTTGGAGAGGAAGCTACCTTTTTTTGTTTGTCTGTTTTGTTTGTTTTTAAATCCAGCTCTAGTATCAGCACAACCACATGGGATGGAATTGCTGTTCAGTAAATTTTGCTCCTGCACTAGACATTTTTCCAGCACTGGAACAGCTTTCAACAGTGTTTCAACTGCTACTGCACTCACAGCTGCCAAGAGAATAAGTTCTGGGACATTTGTAAGCTCAAGGTCCCCTATTCCTGATCTAATCATAATTCTCACACACAGAAATTGGAAGGGCTACCAAGAATACCTCACAAAATTGAATCTATTCTAAATTGAGCTTTGCAATTATTCTTTAAAATAAATACAAATCTATGTCAAAAGGCAACAAATTTAATCAAAAAATGCAAAAAAAATTTAAAAAATTAATATACTCTTTAGTAGCATCCATGTCAGATAAAAGACTGAATATGGCCCATAAAAAGGATCAGGGCACTTATATATTTTCAAGTTTTTAGTGTACATTTAAAACACTTGAAACCCATATATATTTAAATGGTCAACATTTAATGGTGAAACGGATAATTGCTAGAGCAGGTGAACTATTTGCAGTAAACAAGTTGACAAATGAGACTCTTTTTCTGTTCATTAATTGCTCTCTAAGACCCAGATTTTTGAAGATATTTAGGTGTTGCTGCACTCAGCATTGCATCATCTAAGTAATTTAGGAGCCTAAATCATTTTCAAAAGTGATTTAGGCATGTGGTAACTGCCAGTGGGATTTTGGCTCCTAAGTACCTAGATCCTTTTTGAAAATAAGAATTTATGTATTGTAATGCTATGCGCAGCAACACCTAAATACCTTCAAAAATTTGGCCCTTAGAGATTCTGTTTGTTATATGTTAAATGTTTCTTGTAGCCTCTAAAGCCTTGTCTTCACCAGGAAATGTAATCATTTTTCAGTTCCATTTTTAACAATTGAGTTAGTTGACATGATGCTGACTGGTCATGTTCAACATCAGGCCAGGCAGACATGGAGCAAACCCACTGAGAACAAGGTTTAATCACAGTTAGCTGACATGACCTGTCCTTGACAGCACTGAGCAATCATCACTGTGCCAGCTAACTCGACTGTTAAAAATCATGTCTGAACATGATTAAGTTTCCTTCTAAAGAAAGCCCTTTGTCAGCACGCTGGGCAGGGGATTGGGGAACATCTTAGAAAGCATCGCTCTGTTGGGCTAATGAAACACTGC